>NC_089848.1:64494998-64800935 GCF_035609145.1 Eleutherodactylus coqui | reverse complement strand
TTGTATCCAAGCTAGAGGCGATACAACAGGGTACTAGAGCCTCCATGCCCACCCGTATCACATCTTGTATCCAAGCTAGAGGCGGTACAACAGGGTACTAGAACCTCCATGCCCACCTGTATCACATCTTGCATCCAAGCTAGAGGCGGTACAACAGGGTACTAGAACCTCCATGCCCACCTGTATCACATCTTGTATCCAAGCTAGAGGCGGTACAACAGGGTACTAGAACCTCCATGCCCACCTGTATCACATCTTGTATCCAAGCTAGAGGCGATACAACAGGGTACTAGAGCCTCCATGCCCACCCGTATCACATCTTGTATCCAAGCTAGAGGCGGTACAACAGGGTACTAGAACCTCCATGCCCACCTGTATCACATCTTGTATCCAAGCTAGAGGCGATACAACAGGGTACTAGAGCCTCCATGCCCACCCGTATCACATCTTGTATCCAAGCTAGAGGCGGTACAACAGGGTACTAGAACCTCCATGCCCACCTGTATCACATCTTGTATCCAAGCTAGAGGCGATACAACAGGGTACTAGAGCCTCCATGCCCACCCGTATCACATCTTGTATCCAAGCTAGAGGCGGTACAACAGGGTACTAGAACCTCCATGCCCACCTGTATCACATCTTGCATCCAAGCTAGAGGCGGTACAACAGGGTACTAGAACCTCCATGCCCACCTGTATCACATCTTGTATCCAAGCTAGAGGCGGTACAACAGGGTACTAGAACCTCCATGCCCACCTGTATCACATCTTGTATCCAAGCTAGAGGCGATACAACAGGGTACTAGAGCCTCCATGCCCACCCGTATCACATCTTGTATCCAAGCTAGAGGCGGTACAACAGGGTACTAGAGCCTCCATGCCCACCTATATCACATCCTGTATCCAAGCTAGAGGTGGTACAACAGGGTACTAGAGCCTCCATGCCCACCCTTATCACATCTTGTATCCAAGCTAGAGGCGATACAACTGGGTACTAGAGCCTCCATGCCCACCTATATCACATCTTGTATCCAATCTAGAGGTGGTACAACAGGGTACTAGAGCCTCCCTTCAAGTGTTCAGCTTTCCACAATAAATGACTTTTTTGCTCCTATATTGTAATCTCTTACATACATCAACGTTACAATCACACAAAGTTTGATTCAATTCTGACAACTTCTAGGTGCCTGATGTTTTTCCATTTAGTGAGTGTAAGATATAGAACATCCACAAAAGTCTGTATTAAACATACTACCAAAATATTAGCCAAAACTGCAGCCCTCTACAAACTAAAAACACAATTGAATTACATAGAGCACCACAAAATATAAACACTAATGTAAAGGAGCGAATTCATCACCATTATAATAAATCAGTTTATGAATGTGTGTTTCCTAAGAACCATTTTGCATAATGTTATATAGTTTACAGAAGACCCATTGCATTTCATAGCAAGAAAATTAAGACACGATTTTACGTCAATATGAACCCATGGACACAAACTGCGGTATCCCTATATCAAATGCTCCATGTGATACTTGTAGACATAATAACATATGCAAATAAGGGTCATTTCCCAGCGCTTTTAGGACGAATACCGGAGCCAAATGTTAGCTATAGGTCAATAGGGGTTTATGAAATGCACTACGAGCGTCTTCAGGGTTAAACAAGAAGAAAGCTAGAAGAAATACGCCACAGCAGGTAAACCATGTGCAAGGGGAGCCGGAAAAGGGTCACCAAAAATATATATTCCACAATACAATTCAGTTAAGGGGGGACAGCTCGGAGATAGATAGATATACATATATACACCGGTTCATTCTCCCAGGAGGCCGATACTTTCACTGAACAGAATACAGAGAACACTAGAAAAATCTGCACATCCCATGTGCAACGCTGATCCACAGTAGTCATGGAGATTTGTTCCACGGCACAGTTACTGTAGGAGGAATGTTACATTAGTCTGCAATATCTTATAGTAAGCGGAGCTTTCACTTTCATTTCTGCACTGAATTCCATATTTGCCATAAAGAGAAGTTAGGCTGCTTTCACACAGGTGTTGGGGTCAGTTCAGGGCTTCCATCTATCTGCTCCGTTTTTTTGGAGGAAAGAAACGGAAATTAAATGGAAAAAAAGGACTTATCCCTCCCCCCCTTAATGATTTCAATGGGGTTTAAAAAAAACAAAAAACACACATGCACGTTCAGAGGATGGTTATATGGTTATGATACACAGATAGGTCCCCTGCACAGGCAGATTCCACATGCAGAATCCATCTGTCAGCAGCGTGTACCTCAACACTTTAGTTTTCATCTTTGCTGCAGATGGTCTGTATGGCGACCCATCAGATATGCGCAGAACAGGTTTTTTTTGTAAACCCTGCTTTTCCCACATCATCGCCTAGCGATAATGCGAAATCTGTGATTGCGGAAGGTCCCCTGATGCGACTGCTTCCATTGACTTCAATGGAAGCCGTCCGTACGTAATCCACCTAAAAATGGAGCATGCTGCAATTTTTCCTCCGCTTGCGGAAACCGCAATTGGTTTCCGCGAGTGTGCAGGAAGAATTGATTTTCCCATAGCATTCTATGGGCACTACTTGCTGCAGATCCGCAGTGCGGAAACCTGCAGCAAATATCAGTCCGTAGGCAGGAGCCCATATCCAAACACTTGTGGATCTTTTACAACAGCAAGCCAAGTAGTGACTATATACTGTGCAGTTTTGCTGCCAGTCAATTTTGATGGGATTTCCCAGTAATTTCAAGTTGGCCATATACTACAGCCAGCCATTTAACAGGCCACATCTTGTTTATTGCCACATGGAAAGTTCTGCCGCTTATCTAAAAGCAAAAAGATGTAGTATACTAAATTTCAAGATCCTAGCTCCCCAAAGTATGACACAGGCCAGGTAGTTGGTGAATCTAGACATCCATGTTTATGGATAGCACGTGGGGTGGAGCTGTCAACTACAGGCACTGTGTGCATCTCCAGCCGTTAGCCCACTAGATTGGATACAGCTCTTACCAAGAAGGACTGGGTCAGCCAAAAAATAACTAATATTTATGGCCGCTTAACTTGAGATATGGTGTTGATGCAAAGGCATAAATGTGCTCATTCAATAAAGCACCAATCACTGAAACCCATAGACTTGGGCTACGGGGTGACACTTTGACGTGATGGGAGGGTTGCAGGACGCCTTGATTAGTTTGCCAAAAATCTTCTAGAGGTTGGATTTCTTGCAATCTTCAGCTTGCACTGCAACCCCAATGACCACAATGTGAGTGCAAGTTGCAGGGCTGCATAGCAATCTGTGGTCGTGCAAACCATCACAGCCAAAAGTCAGGTTGTAGGTTCAGCTTTGGGCCTCTTTGACATGGGCAACAGATATTGGCCCTACAAAATCATGGCGATATCACAGATGTGTGTTTCCATGATTTTGTAGCATCAGTCATACGTTTTCTTGTGAAAAATTGTGCATTGCTTCGCTGCTGCCAGCAATACTTATGTGATTTTATCATGAGAATCCCAAGTCCTGCCCCTAAAATAGGCCCTAGCTAAATTCCCGGGGGGAAAAAAAAAGGGTATACCTACCTGAAAGGCTTGGTCCAGGTCATCCTGCTGCACTTGGTCCTACAGTCCTCGTTCACCCACAGAAGATCAATTCCTGGTTGCGGGATTCAAAAATCCCACCTCCAGGAAGCGATGGCTCCAGTTGGTTCACCCAGTGCTACTCAGCCAATCAATGCAGCGCTCGATAAACCAATGCAAGGGCTGTGATTGGTTCTTCAAACTCATTATGGAGGCGGGATTTATTAATTGGCTGCGCTGCGGCATTGATTGGCCAATGCCAATGCTGGATGAACTAAATCAGAGCCATTGCTTTCCAGAGGCAGGATTTTTGAATCTCGCAACCAGGAAGTGATCTTGTGGGCAAACAAGGACTGCAGGACGCCCAGCGGAGCTCCAGACAGCAGCAGGAAGACCGAGCCTGCTAAGTATACCTTTTTTCCCCCTGAAAATACAACCAGGGCTTATTTTAGGGGTTGGGAAATGTATCGCACCTCATAAAAATCACTAGTTTGTGAGATGCGATGAACAAGGAGGCTCCATAGGGAAACATGGGCTACAAAACATCGCAAATTACAGTATAGACTATGGAGCATACAGCAATTTTTTTTTCCTTGCAACATCGCATCAGCCAAAACAGCGCTAATGTGAAGGAACCCATAGAAAAGCATGGGCTTCACATACATACGATTTTGTCACCTGTGTGAAAGCGGCCTTTTTTTGACATGCTGCAGATAGAAGTCTGATGCACTCCGCCGTAGTAGATACCCAATCCTACGTATAAGTAAACCCTTAAGACACTTCATATTTAAAGAGAATATTTCTACCCCTTGAACAAAGTATATACAGTATTAGCAAATGGAAAGCTCGGCGGTTTTGCAGCGGCCAATTTAGTAAACGTTTCAAGACAAAAGTGCAGCTATATTAGTTTTCACCTTTAATTACGTTCTCAGGAACTGATGGTAACAGTCAACTTCATATTGTACGAACACACTGACAGCTGAACGGTTAATACCAGTTTGATAAGGAGACTGTAAATGGTTATACAGAAAATACAATCACATCTGCCACAAATAAGCGGAAAAATGACTAATTTTTCTTCTTTAACGTAACCAAAGTATAATTAGAAAAGTTTAACTACTGCTCCATTCTTTCATTTGCAAATATATAGCTAGTTGTTTGTGCCATTGTAGCCTTGATGGAAACATCTATATTCAAAAGATTGTGTGCAATGAAAAAGCTTTAAAATGGTAATAGAAAAAAAAAGGTAATTTAAAAAGCTCATTGGCTTGCCATATAGTTCACTTTGTGAACATTTCCAGAAAAAGGAGCCAGATCAGTCCAAAAGTTTTTGAAATTAGTGATAATCTTCAAAGAGGCCCTGTTATTTATAGTTAGAAATATAAGCTATTAAAACATTATGAAAAAAATGCATAATTACCTGCTTACACTTTAACGCAGCACAAGCAGATGATCTGACTCCAACAGGAGTTCGCCCAAACTTGTGGAGTATGGAGCTTCCCATAATGCACCTGGCCCATTCCCATACAACCTTTCGCCTTCCTTCTCTGGTGGCCGAGAGTTTGAGACACCATTTCTTGATTTTCTTTCAAGAGGGACTCACTTTTAAAAACAAAGGTTATCCATACACAAACTGCTGCCCAGAATCTGCATGACACACATTCAGATTAGCAGAGTATAAAAGTTCATATTAAAAGAGACAGAGATGAGCGCTGCCAGAGGGGAAGCGTGGCAGCAGCTTATCTCCCCTGGGAACGTTTGTGCAAGACTCAACCGGAGAAATGTTAACGTGATTCCTCTCCTTTCACTGCACATGTGTAAAGGTCTCCATACACAAACTAAAGTGGGTGCAAACTGAAGTTCAGCCCTAACAAGAATTCATTGGATGAAATTCCGCAGACCAATGACAGACCGCCATTGTGTAGAAAGTAGTCAGATGTGAGAAGTTGTCACCTGAACAGGAAATAACGTGAAAGTTCTTTAACTCCCTCCCAGGGCTTCCCCAAGTACATCGAGAACCTGAAAAGAGTTAACAATCCATACACATATCAAAGAACTACTCATCTGAGTAAGGAAAAAAAATCCAATGTTGTTGTGGAGGTTAATGGAAAATCCGATTACTGGTAAGAGTAATCATCTTTCCCCCCAGCACCTCCATGACAGCACTACCAGGAGGAATACTGTAGGACAAAGTTATCTTAGGGTGGCTCTACTGCCAAGAGACATTTTTGGCCAAAACTGAAGTCTTGTTTTGAGACTAATTTATAAAGCATCCAGTATTTGACTTGACCAAGTTTCAGCCCTGAAAATTTGGTCCAAAGAGGCCGCAGCACATTTTACCCAAATGCTGCCACGGTTCTTGTAGAATGAGCCTGCACAGAAAATAGGGGGCTTACACTGCAAACGACAGAGCGCACATGATCACGATGCCTCCCACACTGCACAAAGCCCCCCCTGGTCCAACACCAGCCATTTCACCAGAATGCACAGAGGGCTCCCAGAAGTACAGAAAGTCTTTCTACAGGTAGACAGCACTCCCAAATGAACTTCCACTCCTCAAGAGGGACAGGAAACTGGCGTAGAGGCATTGAGGAGGTTAAAGGACTTTCAAGCTTCTTGTCCCAGAGGCAGCGAGAAAATCCTCCAGATAGTGCTGGGAAAATATCTATTACTGTGTCTGCAAAACGGTTGATCTATCTACTTCTGCCTAGTGTGTATGGCCACCTTAAAGGAAAGTCACCCAAATTCTCCATTTTAAAACGCATCATAAGATATGGACAAGAGTGCTGCAAATAAGTGTACCTGTGTTATGTTTGACAGATCCTCCAGTACTGAAATATTTTCCAAGCAATATGTAAATTACTATGAACCTCACCAACAAACTATTTAGCTCACGTTTTTATTTGGGCTATCCCCTCATTTCTGTAAAACACGCTTAATATATTCTTGACCGACATCTCCATGTCACGCAGCCAGAATCACCGTGTGTTCCAAGCGATCTTAAGGTACCAAGTCTGCGCAGTGACATCCTTTATGATGTGAATGGCAAAGAGTGTATCACACACATGCAACATTTTCTAGAATGGCACAGACCATCTGAAAACACTAGTCTCCAGCTGCCTGGAGATCTCAATCAAGAACATGGGCCGAGCACCTGGGCGAGTATGCAAGGTGAACCCATCGGACCTTTGCTAGTCATTTACGTACTGTGCGAGGAAGTGTGGATAACATGATATTTCAGCATTGGCGGACCTGTTGAACAAGGTACATTTATTTTCAGCACTCCCTCATATCTTATGATACAATTCATTTCTAACTGGAAGCAGGTGATAGACTTCCATTAAGACCGGCTCAGAGAACATGGCACCGTGCTGGACATACCAGGCAGCTCCTGCCCACTCAGTGCGGTTAAAGAGAAAATGTACAATTACAGCAGTAAAGAAGTTGTAGTTTTTGTTTTGTAATAGGTACTCTTCGGTTAGGTAATTGATCTTTCAGATAAGACAGATGATTAAGTTAAATCGTACTTTCATTTACACACACCAACTTTGGTTTCTATCAATCCGATTTGAGACCACACATGGAGATTTTAGAAGCCAATTTGATTTTTATTCCCTAGTCAGGCAATAAGGACTTCCATAAAAATTAATGGAAGAACAACTTTAGGATCTGTCCACATGTCGTGTAAATGTTGCAGATTGTCCGCACATACAAGGCAGATGTAGGAGATTTTAGTAAGATCATCTGTACGGAATTGGTATGCCAATTTATGCTGCAGATTATCAGAGCAGATATTACCTTTTCGAGTGAGGTAGCGAAATCTGACTTAAAATCTGCACTAAAATGCCCATGTAACTCACTGAAAAACCCACTCTGAGAGGTGTTGGGGCATCCACACAAACGCACTTTTGGGCTTTCAAAAAAAAAAAATTCCATGATTGGCAAACATTTTTACCATCTTTTTTGGTGGCACTTTTGCCGGTCAGATTTTTGACCGGCTTTTTTCCCCCTCTAAAGGCCCCCTGCACACGGGCGGAAATTCTGCAGCGGGATTTCCAGCAGAATTTCCGCCCCTGGATGCCTGTATAGGTTTGCATTGCAAAACGCTATCCTATGCAGACGGCCGCAATTTGTCCACGTGAAATCACATGGAAAACAAATCGCGGCATGCTCCATTTCTGTGCGGGTGTCTCCCGGCGCTGCTCTGTGCAGGCACCGGCTGATCAAGGAGCTGGAGCCGTGGGCGAGGTGAGCACCACACCGGTCCCTGCAGGGGCTCGGGTTGGGTTCCACTGCAAGAATTCTCACAGCATGATCCGACCCGGCCATCCGCAGGCAGCCTTATAGGGTGCATTCACACACGCAGGTGAGTCTTAGAAACCTGGACAGATGTCGCACTTCTAAACCGGCGATTTTTCCTGCACGTGCTATGCGTTTAAAAATCACATACGTGAAAAGTAAAAATAAAAAAATTGCAGCGAACGTCCGTGAAGCTCGTATTTACATGCAAGTGTGATGTGATTTTTTTCTTCAGGTTCCCATAGGAAATAATGGGCAATTCTTGATGATTTACTTGGTTGGGTAATCAGGATTACTCCCACAGAAGAGGCGTGCATCCAGTGCTGTTCAGCTTGCCTTATAGGCAATTTTTAAACAGTCGCCCCAAAAGAGGACATGCTGCAAAGTTTTCATCTGGGACAAAAAATACTCCTGTAAATACATTGAAATGAATGTGTTTTCACATGCGAGTTCCATCCAAATCTAAATTAGGCTGCCTTCACGAGAGTCAAAAATGCACGACATTTGTGCATTGAGAGACGCACAAATATGAACCCCATCCTTTTGAATGGGGGTCATATACATGAGCATTGTTTTTCTGCATGGCACCATGATGCGATGCTATGTGGGTAACAAATCATGGCATGTTCTATCCTGTCCGTGCTCTCTCATCACACCACCCTTCATTTTCAATGGGGCCAGCGACAGCATCGCACCATGTGCAGAGTACACACAGTGCTAAGTGAGGTCTCCCACTGAAAACAATGGGAGAAACTCTGCAAACCTCCGCCGCCAACAGCCATGACAGAGGTTCCCTGCATCCCTGAAGTGATGCGAGGCTGTTTTCACATGAAAACGGCTTACATCCATGGGGACTTCATATGGATGGCCAACACAATAGGGGGGCGCAATTCACGGCCGGATATTGTGCTCGCCTGTGTGAAGGTAGCCTTATAGAGAAGTCTATGGGAAAATGCCTTCAGAAAAAAAAAAAAAAAAAATTTAAAAACCCACAAGACACTTACCTAGAACGTGTTGCATTTCAAAACAACCCAGCTGGGGTTACCATTAGGCGGTTTCTTTTTTTTTTCTTTTTTTTACTAATTAAATTTGAATTCCCTTTGAAAAGCACAGAATTCATGTACAAGCGAATGTATAAAACAGCGTACATATTGCAAAGATACAAAGTACAATAAAACAATCCAACCATTAAATGTTATTTTTTAATTGGATCACCTGAATGTCACTGCCATTTATTTCACTTGGCACCTTCTCCTTCTCATATGGTTTTCAGTGCATGTCTCCTACCAGCATGTACTTAGAGATCAGTTTATTTCCTGTGGGCATTGTGCAATCCAAAATCTATCCCTCTTAAGGGGTTTAGGTTTTATCTAATATGAAATAGGTCCCTTGTGCCTAATCATCTCTGCTTACACCTTAGGGTGCTTTTACACGGAACGACCTGTCAGGCGCAGATGACAAAGGTCGCCCCATTGATGGTCATCCCTGCGCTTTTACACAGGAGCGATCATTGCTAGTGAAGAGGCGGAGCAGACCGGGGACCGTCCAGCCCGCCTGCCTCCATCCATAGTAAACAGGCAGCCGTTCATCTATTTACACGGGCCAATCAGTTCAGATTTTATGCATGCAAGAAACACAAATGTATTGTTTGCCATTCATGCATTTACACGGAATTGTCCAGATTCTCGCTGACCGCGGAAGGCTCGTATAAAAGGGTGCTTATGTTTGTACTTCCGATTTTAATATTTATAAGAGTGCGATCCTTAGTAAAGTTTACACACTATTTTGGAATCTGCTTGTTCATGTGGTGTCGCTCATTCTCACAATACTCTGGTTTTTGAAAATCTGAATTTCATCTCCCACAGAACATTGTGTGGCGCACGCTTTATTTCATTCTTACAAGCATTTTGAAAGAGTAAAAAAAAAAAAAAGGTTCACAGCCCCCCCCCCCCCTCCTCCAGGAAACAAAAAAAAAAAAAAAATTTTCAATAAAAGTGAGGGAAAACTGCTACAAAAAAAAGAAAAAACAAGAAAAAAAAGGAAAAGGAGTTGTGAAACACTACAAACATCAAGCGACCCAAAAATATTTTTTTACATTTTTTTTTTTTATATTAAGTGAAGTTTTCCCCCACAGACAATATTCCTGAAGCCATCCTATGGGCATATTCACGTACAGTGGATTTAATACAGATTTTGACACAGATCTGCAGTGGATTTCGCCCCTTCAATTGTAGGGATGAAATCTGCTGCCAATCTGCACCAACATTCGCCATTCCAGAATGTGCCCTAAGAGTTGGGCCCCAGCAGCAGATTTTAGGCGTTAACTGCCTACTATGTGTCTAGCGCCATTTCTGATGATGTAGCCGACTGTGTGCTGTACTTGGTTTCCTCTACCATCATTTTGCAGGAAAAGCTTTTGAGAGACGCACTCCCACATTAGGTCAAAAGAGTGGTTTAACAGTGTATGCTGCTGATGCGAATTAGAAAAAAAAATCCACATGCTGCGCCCTTTTCATTACTGCAAGTGCAGTAAGAGCCTCGATTGAAGCCTACGCAGGGCTTTAACCTATTTTCTTTAAAAAACAGTAAATCTTATTCACATCTGCGTTGAACATGGTTTCAAAGTCCCATTTTAGAAGCAGAAGGAACTATGGCATCCACAATGGCGCTCAACAGGCCGCACTGACAAAGGATTTTACAAGGGGGGGGTGTGGTGGGGGGGGGGGGGAACAATGCTGCGTTATTTTTATAGCACTAACAAAAACTGAAATCTGCCTAATGCTGATGTGAATGAGGTCTTACTAAGAGTCTTTTTTGTCAACACAAGATCTAAAAAAAAAAAAAAAAGTCTTTCCTATTGATGTAACAAAAAGTTTGTTTTTGTTTTGAGTAAAATAAATAAATAATGCATCCTCCCCCCCCTCCCCCCAAGGAAAAAAATACAAACAAAAAGCAATGTGAGGTATAAGTAATAAATAGAAGGAAAAGAAAGCGTGCCCACCTTCACTCAACCAGGACAGTATGGATTCCTCTGAAGCAAATGATCACGGAGCGCAGGCTCGCACTGCTCAGTCCCAGCGGACAATCAGCAAAAAGGTAGGAGAAGAAAAGCAGGCTTCACGTGCAAAAATTTTTTTTACGAAACAGTGCTTAAGACATCAGACTCACAAAAGACCCTATAGAAAACCTATATATACACACCCCTTGGTTAACAAGACCTCTATAGGTTCTTTTGTGACTGATGTCTTAAGCAGTATTTCGTAAAAAAAAAACAAAAAAAAAACAAAACCATTTTGCCCGTGAAGCTGGCTTTTCTTCTCCTACCTTTGTGCCAATATGAGGTATATGCTTAGTTTGACCGCTTACAAGTGATCAGTCAGTACACATTTTAAACCATACCCTCAAAAAGTGAGAGAAAAAAAATTTTTTGAACCCATGCACACAGTTGAAAGAAGCTGGAGAACAGGTATTCTGAAACTATGAGCAGCACTAGTGACTCACCAGGCTGCAGCGGAACAGACTGCTTCATGAAAATTCCTCTCCTAGGCTGTGTTCACACTAGAGTCAGTTGCTGTTTACAACAGAAGCCAAAGCCCATTCTCACCCATCATGCTGACACATGCTGCGCTACTTTTGAGGTCAATGGAGGGCTTCTAATGAGTAGACTGAATCGTAGCATGAACAAAGCTTTTAACTGCTTTCACCATCCAATGACCTGCACTCATATCAGAAGCCCTCCATATTGTATAAATCTTGAGTAACCCCTTAGTGCATGGCCCACTGGCACCTCAATGATCAAACTATTTATTTTCTTCTCTTTGTATTTTCATTGGCACATTACAAGAGCCATAACTTTTACTTTGAGATAGCCATACAAGGGCTTGCTTTCCCACAGGTCAAGCTGTACTTTTAAATGGCCCTTCTGGAGGTACATATGTATTGCATTACTTGGGGGGGGGGGGGGGGGGTGTTAGGATATTGAAAAAAATTAAGAAACAAAGCCAGAAACTCCATCACTTCTGTTTTTTCTACAGCTTCCATTTGGCAAAAATAACTAACCGTTCTCTGGATCAGCATGATTATGGTGAAAAGTTCATATAGTTTATGCTACTACTTTTGCACACTAGAAGCACCTAAATAGTCTGTCACTGCCTCTAAGACCACTCTCTTCATTTCCAGAGCTGTGCAAGGTGTTTATTTTAGGACAACCTGTAGTTTTGATTGCCATCATTTTGGGGTACAGATGACTTTTTACCCCTGTTTCTCTGAAAATAAGACATACCCTGAAAAGAAGACAGCCTGATTTTCCAGAATTTGTGGATGCAAAATGATTTTTCAGGCTTTTTGAGGATGCTTGAAATATAAGCCCTACTCCAAAATTAAGCCCTGCTAACACTTAATTAAAAAAGTCAATTTAAAGTGTCCAGGCAGCTATACATGTAAAAAAGTTAAACCTTTTTGAACAAAAAATAATATAAGACACTGTCTTATTTTTGGAGAAACACGGTAGTTTAACTGCATTAGCAAAATAGTGTTTTTATTTTTACACTTTAAATCATTCACCGCACAGGACAAATCATTTTCCTTACTAGGGTCGTTACAAGTGTGACAAAAGCTAATGCATATTTTAAGCTTTCTTGGTATTTTTCAGTTTATAAAAAGTTTTGTGCAGAAAATGGTTTATTTTTTTTATTTATTTATTTTTTAAACACCACTTTTCGAGCCCTCAAGGGGACTTGCAGATGGGATTGTTCGATCACTAGCATGGTACACTGCATTACTTATGTTGCACAGTGTACTCTGCCTCTAACAGCAGCATACCAGACACTGCCAGAGGCTGGGTCTAAAACTAAAATATATGGCAACCACAGAGGCCTTTATCAAGCCACAAACCCCTCGTCATCGTGACATGGAAGGCATTAAATGGCTAGTAGTGGATGTTTTTCCACTCCCAGGCGTTAGATTGTTGAGCCCCTGCTGTACCCAGCGCAGGGCATCCGTACTGGATTAAACCTACAACACCGTAAAAAGGCACATATGCAAGTTTAAAGCCCATTGGTGACACTCCTAAGAAGGCATAATGGTAGTCACTAATGGATTAAAATTTAACATGTAGCTTAAATGCTTTGAACCTGACATGAATAGTTTACTTCTACCATTTTGCTTACACTTTTCTGGGGGGGAGTTACTTAGACCAGTGTCTTACACAGTAGTGCAAGTAAATAGTACACTGAAGTGCGGCAAGTTTATTAAGAGGCACACGCCTGTTATCAAAATTTGTTGCATGTATGGCCACTGTGCGCCAGACTGTGAAATTGACTCCAGGTAAAAACTGGCATAGACTTCGGCTGTAATTTATGCCAGTTTCTGACAAATTACGGTAGATGTAACCTGTTACTAACAGCCATGCCCAGATTCTTAAAGTGACAGAGCTAGTATTAAAAAAAAAAAAACAAAAACAAAAAAAAGAAAACTGTAAAAACTTAGATTTTTGTGCAAAACCCCACTTGCACTAAAATTGCAACTTTGATGCCAGAATTCAGGCGCAAATGTGGTTTACCAATTCCACTCTAAGTAGATTGAAGTTTTTGTTTTGTTACAAACAATGGAACTCTCCAGAGAATTCTAGGCACTAAAAGGGAATGCATCATCAAAAGAGGACTTCTGTAAGTTACATTTTTGTTTTAAACATTTCAAAATTAACATTTGCTCAATCTTTATCTGTATATCTTAAAAAAAAAATCCTAAAACCCTGCATTTTTCACACTAACTACAGAGCCTAATTAACTTCCTGATTTGTAGTGAAAGCTTTGCAGCAGTCATCTCACCATCATCGCAGGCAGAATAACACCTATATGTAGATCACACATGATTCATCATAGGTATAAGCTGTGACTATCTGCTCCCCCCTGCAAAATAACCTCTGCACAGGTAACAGAGCATGTCTAGAATGGTCTCCCATACAAGTCTATGGGTCCCCTCCTGTCAATTTTGTGACTGGCCTATGAGAATGCCCATAAAACATATCTTAATGCTGTTAAGTCTATCTCTGGAAATGGGCAACCCCCATAGTCATGTATAGACAGAGTTTAAAAAAAATAATGGAATGTTTCTATTTGTTTTAATGAATTTAAAAAAGTGGATCTAGTCAGTTATTTCACAGCATCTTCTTCAGTGAGGACCCATTGGACAGAATCCCTTCACAAGCTCAAACACAACACACTGAGGCAATCTAATCTGTAGCATGTCCATACTACAGATCTTTACCAATACACTAGTATAAAAAGAACTAAGAAAAAAAATGGCGTATTCCAGGACATTTATAGTCATGACCTTTCTTTGGGATAAGTCATCATTATCGAATTGGAAGGGGCCTAAGTTATAGTACCTGCACAGATGTGCACCATGGCACTTGCAAGCAGCTTAAGAACTGGCACAGCTCGTACATTGCACAACGGTCATAAACTATACCCGCAAGCTCAGTCTCTTTCATGTGAATGGGATAGCTTGCAGTACCATGCCAGCCCACTACAAATTTCACAGAGCTGTGCTAGATCTGAAGCACCACAGTTCCTGCAAACAGCTAACTGGCAGGTCTGCTGGCAGTCGGACCTCTAACTATCTGATATTAATAACTCAAGAATCCCAGACTACCTGTCATTTAATCCCAAGTAGCCCTGTGTACATGAGGAATGAAACTATTTCTGATCCATTATATGACTTGGGTTTAAGTTATAACTAGTTTTCCACTCTGCAGGCTCTACTTCTAATTTTACATTTTCCCTATACTGTCTCCCATAGTCCGTACAAAGAAGAAGAGATCCTGCTCCCCTTTTTTAGCACACCCTCAGATGCAGCGGTAGAATTAGGAACATACTAGAGTAGTCAGAAGCAGCTGTAGTGAAACTGTAAAATACTAGCCAGAAACACTGCACTGGCTGCCCTTCAAATACAGAATTCAATTTAAACTCACCACCTTCATTCATAAAGCTCTCCATAGCATTGCGCTGCCCTACATTGTCTCCCTCATCTCGATCCACCACCCAGCCTGGGCCCTACTCTCTACTAACGAAATCAGACTGAGTGCCACATTAATTGGAACCTCTCATTTCTGCCTCCAAAACTTCTCCAGACCAGCACCAGTCATCTGGAACGCGCTACCCAAAACTATCCGCGCAATCCCTGATTCACAAAACTTCAGACGTGCTCGATAAACGCACCTCTTCAGGGAGGCCTACCATATACCCTAAACCAAACCCCTCTGTACTCTGCCTAATAATGTGCTCTCTGTCCTAGTAAATGCAACCCTTCCTAGCCACCAACCGCCCCGGCAGTCACTCCCATTCAGACAACCACACGGCTTAATGTCTGACCATTGTGTATGTGTATAGCATCCCTCAATCTCCACCTCGCCATACCGTGTACATCTCCAGCCCTTTACCTTCTGTATCACCCCACTATCTGTAGTAAGCTCATTGGAGCAGGACCCTCACCCCTACTGTTTCCATCAACTGATTACTACATGTAACCGTGGTTTTTGCATTTGTACTTTTGTCTTTCTGTATCCCCTGTTTTTGTAAGCACTACGGAATAGGCTTGGTGCTATATAAAGATTATTATGTGTTTCTGCACCTCCCCTCTCCATAGACTTCTATTGGCAGCATCTGTAACCCTATCAGATTTGCCTCCCCAAGACAAATTTTAGCAAAGAGCAATAAATGCAGGAGGTTGGAGAAAAGGAGAATAAGTGGAGAAAAAGATCTTTCTCTAAAAGCTTGTTCACACGTGTTGGAGCTTCCGATTAGAGAGTCAGTCACCGATTTCCGTTAAAATCCAAGACAAGACAGCGCTGCATACATTACGACTTAGACCTGGAAAATGCCAGATGGCATAAAGGAATCCAGATTAACCCCATTATAGTCAGTCTGCCCAGCGCCGTTCAGGTTCGGCACATGCCATACCTGGGGCTTCTGGTTTACAGTTGTTCAGCTCCTAGACCAAAGCCAGACAACAGAATGCCAGTGCCAGTGTGAACCAACACTATTACAAAGTTTACCAGCTTAGGGTTTTTTTTAAATTGATTTATGCAAAGCTAGTTGAAAGGCAGGGCTCATTTAAAGGGATATTTAGGGATTTATCGCTTTCCTTTCAAATAATCATTTAGTTATTCTGCTTCTCCTGCTGACATGTATCCCAGCTCTCCAGCACTTTGCCTCCTTCCGTTCATTGGCCTAATGAGGCGCACTTCCTGTTCATAGCTTGGTCATTTCCAGCTGGAATATTAATCGGAGGGTCTGGAAGTGAACAGCAGTCCAGACCATGCGCAGTCCCACAAGGCTTTGTAAAGGGCATGGGGTGGTCGCAACAAGAGCTGCTGCCAGCTCCAAAGATTCCTTAGATTGCAGTTGAGCAAGAGAGATACATATGGAAACCCCACGGAGTGATGGGTGCTCCCGAAAAATGTCTAAGTATTGGGATGTTTATCAGCAATATTAGCATTAAAATACAATAAATAAAATAACTTAGAACACATACAAGAGTTGTAGACCTAACAAGATCGGAGTGCACAAAGGAGTAATGAACCACCATATTTTAGCAGGGCCAGCCATCTAATGCGCATGGTTGTGTCTGGACTTCGCCCAATGGGAGAGGTCAGGGCAAAGAATTTAGTTTACTGGATTTCCACATACCCAATATTATTGCTCTCAATATTATCTGCCAGAGGCTTAAAGCCCTTTCCCACACGCAGATGATTGGCTGAATGACCTCTCACACAAACTTTCATTCCCAATTACTGCACTGGGTAAACAATCCAGCGATCAACTAACAGCAAGAGCTGAGGGAGTCCAGAAGGACAGTCACATATGTCGCCCATTGGTCACAATCTTGAAAAATTATGCTGTGCAATATTTTTTTTGCTGTGCCCTAGTCTACAAGGGTAATTGTTCTCAGTGAGAGAAACCAAGAAATCTTGTAGATAGGATACCTTTTAATGGCTAACAAAAATACATGATGTTACAGCGAGCTTTCCGATCCTCTATTGATCCTTCCTCAGGCTAAAATGGAACTAGCCTGAGGAAGGATCAATAGAGAATCCGAAAGCTTGCAGTAACGTCCTGTATTTTTTGTTAGCTATTAAAAAGGTATCCTATCTACAAGATTACTTGGTTCCTCTCACCGAGAGCAAAATCGCACTTTGCTCTCCTGGGGAACACTGTACCCAACTTTTTTCTTCATTTTACCAGTCTATAAGAAACTGCAGTCAGTTGTACTTTCCTATACAGTAAATGACAAACAAAATCAGACCACCATGCTGACAAAATTCAATTTTGTCAACTACTAAAACAGGATACAATTTAAGGTTTCATGCACTTGGCAGAGCTAAAAGCATGGAGCAGCATGGAGATGCCACAACCCCACCCCCGCACAAATTGCATAAGGATCCATTTGGTAGAAGGGAAGGGGGTATTAATGGTATAGTTTTATTAGGGAATTGCATTACAGATCATCCTGCAGTTGTGGGCATGAGCCCCACTTCTAAATATTTCACACAGGCATAGTGTTGAGTCCCTCCCTACCACACTCAAACAAGTGATACCTCACTGCCCCTCCACACAGTGGCATACCTAAAAACCAGTGATGTATATAATTATTTAAGTTTGGGATAACATTGTACAGGGTTATCAACCGATTACCCATAGATCACAAGATTGAGTCTATAAAAAAAAAAAAAAAAAAAAGAGACACTTGTAAATAAAAAAATAATTAGGTGGCTTTTTTCTAAAGCTGATGTGCTTGTGCAGGTTATTGCTATTGTTCTTTACAGACCACAGCTGATGCAAGTTAGTTCATGTTAGCCTGCTTTCACACTTGTACTTGGTGGTTCCGTTTAGGGAGTGGGCAGGGGGAATTCCCAAGCCGATCGGATCCAAAAAGGGTGCTGATCGGACCCCAGATGTGAATCCGGCCTTAATCTTCAGCCATAGAAATTAATTTAAAAACCAAAGCTGAACAGTAAAGATAATAAATCCATTTAAAAGACAAAAAAGTATTTTTTTGGCCAAGTTTTCCAGGGAAATAAAACCACCGCAGCGCTGATACTAGGTTGTATTATATGAAGACATTGTACAGCTGCTTCTTTAAAGTACATACAAGAGTTTTTGTAGAAATTTCTGTGACTGAGAATCTGGTTCTATACAGCTAAGTGGAACAGATTTTCTGGGGTTGCTCCTTTAGCAAACCGCATTCACAGCTACAGAAATTGACAAATATGCCATATCTGAATACTGCCTTAGGTGAATTATAAAAATGCCTTGCGCATATTAACCAGCAAGGTCAAACACCAGAAGTAGATGTGAAATCTGTGCCCCTCCCCCCTGAGGCCATTTTACTGGGGGACTTTACCAAACCACCCCCCCACCCCAGAAGCATGACCTGAGCAATATAAGAGTAAGACCTCCAGCACACTAGCGTCCATCAGTGTGTAGTCCGTAAAAAAATATAAATGGACAAGACCGGCAGCATACCAACCCATGTTATTCTATGCTGCAACACAAGTTTTTTCATGCAGACAGACTGCTTGAAAGTAACTCCGCGCAAGCATTCTGATACGTTTTATGGGCGAGGAAACAAAAATGCAGTGCAGTTTTTTTTGTTTTTTTTTTAATAAAAATGCTGCAAGGTGATTTTTGTGGACATTAAAAATGCATAACATGTAAAGGGGGAAAAAATGACAGACAGAATACAGAGGCCACATGGGGCTGTACGAAAACATGGACTGCGGATGCAACACTTATTTTTTACCGCGAGTGTGCACCTAGCCTAAAGACGACAACCTATAGTTCTTCGTGTATATAAAGCAGTTTATATTTTACGCTTTCAAAACTGGACAGCATTTAGAATTCGAGTGATAATTCCAAAGCTGTAAAATCCATTAAACCTATTAGTACTTAGCTAAAATAATAAAGCGTAGAAAATAGCAATATAACATGATTAAAATGTACATAATGTGCAGAAGTGAAAAAAAAAAAGTATATAAAAAAAAACAACAACTAGTACACCACCAAGGAGCCAAATGGTCTTCCACGATTCATTTAGGTCTAAACGTCATAAAACAGGGACAACCTACATTCCTTTGACATTCTCTATAAACTCCTGGTAGTGCAATCAGAAACCAACACTGGGATGAAGCCATGATGCACTGCCTTACCCATCCCCCCCATATCGCCACCATCAGGCAAAAAAACCTCCACAAGGCCCCTTTTTCTATTGCAGCGTCTTTGAATGCTTCAATAAGCCTTCTGCAGCAACATATTCCCAACCTGCCTTTCACAGCAGGTATAAAGGTCATTCCAGC
The DNA here is from genome assembly GCF_035609145.1 of Eleutherodactylus coqui. Taxonomy (NCBI): domain Eukaryota; kingdom Metazoa; phylum Chordata; class Amphibia; order Anura; family Eleutherodactylidae; genus Eleutherodactylus; species Eleutherodactylus coqui. The sequence continues at coordinate 64,781,693 of NC_089848.1, read as the reverse complement.
AATGTGGGAGGGTCCACGTCAGATCTCCAAAGTCCCAAAATGGCTTGGAATGCAGTAACTGCTGGGCCCGAGAATTTTACTTTGCATAACAAATTAAGCACACTTTGCAATGATTGGTCTCCAGAATTCAGCTCAAATTTATGGCAACCCTAACTGACACCACCTCTTGACCTTCCATTATCCAAGTAGGATATAGATTGCTATATCCCAGCCTCCTCCCTTCCCCCATAAATGCATAGCTTAGGCCGCTCCTGAAAGACTCAAACTAATAATGAGTTGAGGTGGGGGAGGGGACAACCATGCATTCACAAAACACACATGGTATGAGAAAGTTTAGACATTCGTAGGAAGATTTTCAGAGGCGCTAGAAAAAAAAAATAGGGGGAGGGTGGAAGACAAGCAAACCATTTTGAATTCCATTCATTATTTCTACACAACTATGATTATAGTAAATAGAAGAAAGGGGAAAAAAAGCCTCAAGACATAACACCATGCTATTATTTAAAAGAGGCGGAAGGCGGAGACAGTAAACGGAAGATGCCGGGTGGAGAAGAGGCCTCACTGAAAAATGAACCTTAGATTTTCAACATACCAACTGAGTGGGTGGGCTCTGACTGGGTACACATTTACCATGCAAACATCAGACAAAGAGCTTACCCACCACCCACACCTTGTTTAACCCTGAAAGCACAGTGGTGACTAATGTATAGGAACACGAATATAGATGAATGGATCCTCAGCTGAAAGAGGGGCGGATTAAAGTTCAAAGACCAGCACTAAAAATCTGCAAAAACATCAGCTTGCTTTATAGATTATAAAATACAGCTACATGTGAACAAAAAATAAGAAAAACTAGCTACAAAAAAAAAAAAAAAAAAGCCTTATGGATACAAAATGCACTAAACAGTGATTATTACCATTACAGCGCATATTAGGTTTCCATTACATGTTCTCAAAAACTAGAAAGTTAAACATTTAGTTACAAAAAGAAAAAAGTTTATTTTTTCACATCAAATTAAAAACAAAAATATAAAAAATAAATAAAAATCACACCCCACGCAAACTTCAAAACTGAAACCTAAATGGATCTGTCAATTAACCAGCGACAAAAACCATGGATTTAAAAATAGCTAAATATCTAGGTGGCAGTTCTGCCATCCATTACTTAATATACACTTACCCAATTTATGTTTTTGGCCAAGTACACACCAAGACCACTAAGATGTAACGTGGAAACTATTTTTTAATTATGGGCTAACTATATTAAAATTTGAATATTCATCAGTAAATGTGAACATGTTTATAAACATTCGTAATCTACATTTTGACTTATGTCTTTTGCGCTCTATTTGATGTAGACGAAAGAGAGACCACAAGCAGCGTAAATTGGCATGGCAATAAGGATTTCCAATTGGGCCTCAAAATGGCAGCAAGTTCTATGTGAGCACCAGAGGGGGGGTGGGAGCAGACCCCAGGAGTAAAAAAAAAAAAAAAGCGAAGCGATGATGATTGTGGTGGAGGAGGTGGTAAGGAGGGTGGGAGAGGAAGGGGGCTAAAAATAATCCCATTTATCTGCTTCTAGGCTGCAACTTTTGAAGTGCAAAAATCACATTTGCATTTAAAGCAAGTCACACATTGAGGTTGAAAGGTCTTTATTGATCACAATAAAACCTGAGCAAAAAAAAAAAGAGGGGGGGTGGGGGGGATGGAAAAATGTGGCAAGGATGCGGCCTACTATGTGAAGTAAATACTCAGGGGTGTGGGGGTAAACAAAAAAAACCACTATACTTAAAAGTGACAAAATCCATTCAAAAGCACAAATAAAAAAACCAAGATCACATGACTATCCTTTTAGCCTGAAGCAGGAAAAAAAAATGCAAATTTCCTCTCCATAGTGTACACAACATGCAAACAGTGAACCCAGAATGATCCTAGAACCCTTCACAATCCCAACCTACAATTCTTTCAGCTTTATGATAACCATCATAAAATAAATCTCTACTACAAACCACGTGCCCCATTCTAGAGGAAAAAGATACATAAACTACATGGTTCACCACCTCAGCCTTCCTCTTCTATCTTTGATACAAAATGACATTTACCTCTGCCTTTTGGGAACTGAATGTTCAACTTCTATAACTTTACCATGCAGCTCCACTTTTCCTGCAACAAATAAATGTATAAGGTTAGTGTTCAAGGTTTGCAACGGGTGACAAGAGCAGGTCACCATCCCCCTCCCACATTTACTTCTCTTCCTGCTGCTTTTGCTGCATTCAGCATGAAAAAAAAAATGGCAAAGAGAAAGATGCAACATGTTTGTATCATACAAGAGGGTGCAGCCATGACACAATATACACACATACCACGTATTTTTTTCATATTACGAAGAAGCAGCCAGTATGAGATGAGCAGGGCAATAATGAATTATTAAATAGCAGGAATGGAGAAGGAGGGGGTGTGTTCGTTAGATGGGTGAGAATGGCACGATATGTGGCAGCTCTCTTACACAATCCTCGACAGCAGAGAGAAGAATCCAAGCAGTCATGTGCTGTGGATGGGTCCTGCTTGCTTAGCAGCTCTATTTTATGAATGAGCCCCACACAGCAAACCTTGCACCCAAGGGCGTACGTACCACAGAGGCAGACCATGCGACTGCTATGGGGCCCATGGAGAGAGGGGCCCAGCAGTGTTTAGTTCCACCCCTTTTCTACCGGGAGCTTAGAACCAGTGCAGAATTCCCTTCTCCAGAGGAACTGAATTGCTCGAAGACAAGGGGCTGAGAAATCTCTTAAAAGGGTCATGAAAAGGGAGTAGAAAGGGAAAAAACACATCATACCCTTCTATCCTGGATGCTAAATTCTAGCATCTTAATAAAGGGGCCCATTTGTTTTTTAGCCTTGCTCTGGGGCCCTCATCACTGCCTGAGCCCCACACCCTGCACATGTCACCCACTACACACACCCGCCACGTCTGGATCAGTACACATGTGGGCTGACCATTGGATGGAACGCTACGGAGCATGCATGGGGTGTTCCCTGGGCTGCTGCTGGTGAGGGGGTGTGTATGGTGGGGGGGTGGTGAGACCTGCAAAGTCACCTGCCTACAGCAACGAGGTTACCTGTGATCGCAAAGTACTACAGTAGGCCTTACATAACATTTAAAAAATACACACATATATACACAATGTAAGTTCATTTATATATAAAACACTTAATTGGCCGCAACAATTAGCAATTTATTTAGCATGGACAGAAATGGGTGACGAGTAAAAAAATATGGCATGGTGCAACTTGCTACAAAGTATCCAGTGCGTACAACTCCGTGTCCTTTGTATACAAGGAGTAGAACGGCCAAACGATACAATGTAGCTCCGAAATGATCAAATAACTCCAGCGAGCTCCTACACACAAGGTCCCGGCCATAACAGCAGCGCACGCTTACTACCATAGTGCAAGCTAGCTGCAGCATACAGGGGTTACCCAACAGCCCTGAATGAATTGGAAGGGGTGTCCAGCCCTGCAGTAAAGTTTGTCGGCGCACAGGTTAGCGCTTATTACCTGAGAGGGTGTCGATGGCCTTCATCGCCCAGTTCTCATCCGGACAGTCCACAAACGCGTAGCCAGTCTTGACCAGGAACTGACCAGTAAAGGGAATCTTAGACTCCTTAAAAAGACTTTCCAGGTCCGGGGGGCTGACGTTCTCGCTAAGGTTTCCTATGTACAGCTTGTTCATTTTACAATACCCAAAATAAAAAAAAAAAATAAAAAAATAAAAAAAAAACAACAACCCGAAATCGCCCCCAAAACACGATCCCCGGGCTGCACTGAAGCGCACAGGACGAGGGGGAGCGGCGGCGGCTGCGCCGGCGGCCGGGGACAGCGAGTTTGCAGCGCTGTGCTCTCTGCAAGGAGGGAAAAGAGCAATTAGCGCTGTTCTCCGGATGTGCGGGCAGACGAGAGACGCTAGCAGCGAGAGAATGGCGGGCTGACGAGGAACAAGGAGGAGGAAAACTACTTTTTTTTTGTCTTCTGCCCCCCCAATCCTTTTGGCACAGGCAGACTGTGAAAATGTCACTGTACGTTGTAATGCAGGCGCCGCCTCTCCGTGCACAATCCCGAGGAAGAGGAGGACAAAATCACTTGAATATTCCGGCTTTTCTGAATGAGCCACGTGTTCAAACTACAAATCAACTTCTCACGTGAGGAATCCCAGCTCCTCAATTAGATGATAGTAGTAGATGCAGGGGGAAGAGAAATCAGGGAGGGGTGGAAGAGAGAGGGACAAGGGGAGAGGGGAGGAGAGTGATGGAGATGAAGGGGGGAGGGGGAGAAAGGAAAAAAAAAAAAAGGACAAGTTTGGATGGGGGTTGGTGGTTGGATTCCTCTATGGATGGATGAATGGCTGCAGCAAGAAAGTGGTCACTTACTACTACTAGCAGCAGCTGCATGCACTAGGTCTCTTACTTAATGCAGAAGACATTCACCTGTAGGGGCAAGTTTAATGATTTTAGATTATAGGACAGAGAATATAATAAAGAAGGGGAGACCATGAACATCTCTCTCTCCTCCCACGCCCTCTCTACCACCTCCCTCTCGCAAAAGGAGGAGGAGGTTGCACAGTTGCTGTTTGCCAATATGGGGACTGTGAATAGGTAGATGGGGTGGGGGTGGATGGAGAGGTGGCTGCTGCTGGAGGAGGAGGTGTGGTGGCTTCAGTGCAGTCATCCTATAGACCAGGAGACATGCTAGTATGTATGGGTGTAGCAGGGATCTTCGTGTTTGGTGGCTTTTCTGAGATCCTCAATGCAATTGGCTGCTGAGCTGTGACTGACAAGGAGTAAGGGGAGGGGGTGGTGTATGCTAGCGTTGTGGCCCATGGTCATATTGAATATTGTGACTTTTATTTTACACTGACTTCCTCAGAAGCAGCTTCATCAGGAGACATCCCATTCCTAATAAACTGAAGATAAGACCTTTAAAAGTGTCCAAGTGACAGATGAAGAAGTCCTATAGATATAGAACCTACATAAGACGGATCCAGGCAGCTGCTATTTAGTAGCAGACTCACGGAGCCATTCATAATTTTGTGCCTTGGTAGGAAATACAATGGTGGGTCTGTGGGGGAGGGGAGAGGGATGGGAAGAGGCTGCCTCTAGTAAAAACAAAATGTTTGAGTGGAGGTGCAAGAATCTGCACTAGTATTAAAGCTTGTATTTTGCTGCACACTGGAGCCTCCTCGCTTGCTTCTGCTTTCATTTTGTTCACTTGTTGCAGATTTTTTTTAAAGTTGCATTAGACTTAAGTTGGACCTAAGAATCCTGTAAGTATCCATTCTGGTTTCTATCAGTAGTAGTGAAGGGGCTTATGGGGGAAGGGAAAGCAGCAGAGAGCTATATGGTATTTATTTCTAATTTTTACAAAGCCCTGGTGTGATATGAGCAAGAGGTGCACTAACAGGAGAAGATACAAAACTTCTGCACTATTGTGTTCTCTTTTTATTCATTTATACTAGCAGATTATTTACTATTGTCTATGCATATATTTATATAGTGTTTATTTCTATTCATATACTTGTATCTATGCATAGTGCATGTGTGTGTATTAAATGTGTGTGTAATATATAAAATGTGTATCTATGCATAGTGTATGTAATATATAAAATGTGTATATGCATAGTGTGTGTGTAATATATAAAATGTGTGTGTATGCATAGTGCATGTGTGTAATATATATAAAAGGTGTGTATCTATGCATAGTGTGTAATAAAATGTGTGTATGCATAGTGTATTTGTGTGTAATATATCAAGTGTGTGTATGCATAGTGTATTTGTGTGTAATATATCAAATGTGTGTGTATGCATAGTGTGTGTGTATTTGTGTGTAATATATCAAATGTGTGTGTATGCATAGTGTGTGTGTATTTGTGTGTAATATATCAAATGTGTGTGTATGCATAGTGTGTGTGTATTTGTGTGTAATATATCAAATGTGTGTGTATGCATAGTGTGTGTGTATTTGTGTGTAATATATCAAATGTGTGTGTATGCATAGTGTGTGTGTATTTGTGTGTAATATATCAAATGTGTGTGTGTGTGCATAGTGTATGTGTGTGTAATATATCAAATGTGTGTGTGTGTAATATATCGTATGTGTGTGTAATATATCAAATGTGTGTGTGTGTGTAATATATCAAATGTGTGTGTGTGTATGCATAGTGTGTGTGTGTGTGTGTGTGTAATATATCAAATGTGTGTGTGTATGCATAGTGTATGTGTGTGTAATATATCAAATGTGTGTGTGTGTATGCATAGTGTATGTGTGTGTAATATATCAAATGTGTGTGTGTGTATGCATAGTGTATGTGTGTAATATATCAAATGTGTGTGTGTGTATGCATAGTGTATGTGTGTGTAATATATCAAATGTGTGTATGCATAGTGTGTGTAATATATCAAATGTGTGTGTATGCATAGTGCATGTGTGTGTAATATATCAAATGTGTGTGTGTGTATGCATAGTGCATGTGTGTGTGTAATATATCAAATGTGTGTGTGTATGCATAGTGCATGTGTGTGTGTAATATATCAAATGTGTGTGTGTATGCATAGTGCATGTGTGTGTAATATATCAAATGTGTGTGTGTATGCATAGTGCATGTGTGTGTAATATATCAAATGTGTGTGTGTATGCATAGTGCATGTGTGTGTGTGTAATATATCAAGTGTGTGTGTGTAATATATCAAATGTGTGTGTATGCATAGTGCATGTGTGTGTGTAATATATCAAATGTGTGTGTGTGTGTATGCATAGTGCATGTGTGTGTAATATATCAAATGTGTGTGTGTATGCATAGTGCATGTGTGTGTAATATATCAAATGTGTGTGTGTATGCATAGTGCATGTGTGTGTGTAATATATCAAATGTGTGTGTATGCATAGTGCATGTGTGTGTGTAATATATCAAATGTGTGTGTGTATGCATAGTGCATGTGTGTGTAATATATCAAATGTGTGTGTGTATGCATAGTGCATGTGTGTGTGTAATATATCAAATGTGTGTGTGTATGCATAGTGCATGTGTGTGTGTAATATATCAAATGTGTGTGTGTATGCATAGTGCATGTGTGTGTGTAATATATCAAATGTGTGTGTGTATGCATAGTGCATGTGTGTGTGTAATATATCAAATGTGTGTGTGTATGCATAGTGCATGTGTGTGTAATATATCAAATGTGTGTATGCATAGTGCATGTGTGTGTAATATATCAAATGTGTGTATGCATAGTGCATGTAATATAGAAAATGTGTGTATCTATGCATAGTGCATGTGTGTGTAATGTGTATGTATTAAATGTGTGTATCTATGCATAGTGCATGTGTGTAATATATAAAATGTGTGTATCTATGCATAGTGCATGTGTGTAATATGTGTATGTATTAAATGTGTGTATCTATGCATAGTGCATGTGTGTATATATAAAATGTGTGTGTGTGTGTGTATATATATATATATATATATATATATATATATATTAATTAGTGTGTGTTCAGTTATATACATAGTGTGTAAAAATAATTTATATATAATGTCCACAGTGTGTTTATATAAATTAAGTACATTACAGTAGATATGTGGCTTTATCAAATAACATGAAAGCAAATAAAATCTAAACCTATTAGTGTTTTCTGCACAGTAATTGATACTTGTGTTATTTACTAACTAGTGCTGTAGGGAAGCTGCCTTGTTATTACCCTTGTTTTTAGTAGATATTAACTATTTTCCTGCAAGTGTCCTCTATCAGTTTTTATATTCTCCTCTGCTGAAAACATGGCTGCAATCCAGTCTACTCAATTACCCTCAGAAGGTCTGGAGAGGCCTGAGACCGCTTCATACGTGTTCCTAGAGACCATATTGTCTAATATATATATGAAAAAACCTTATTTATTATATCGAAGGAAATAAAATGCAATTTAAGGGCGCGTTCACACGGGCAGTTTTTTTGGATGCCATTTTTGAAGGGGAAAAAAAAACAAAAAAGGAATGGATCCAAAAAAAGAGAAGTATCAATACTTTAACTTTTTCTTTTTTCATGATTCTCACCTGGCTTTGACTGCATAAAAAACCTGCATGTGTGAATGTCCCCTAAATGTTATACTAAACCTCATCCAAGAATAGATTGTTCTATGCACTATTATTATATATAGATGATGGATGGATATGTAACCACACAGACCTGCTGTATAATAGGGGTCTTCCTCCACGATGCAGGACTTGTTTTTGCACTATTGATATATATCTATATATTATATATAATATGTAGTAATAGTACATACAATAACTCCTAAGAGGACGCGCATTGATTGCTGTTTGTTATAGACTGTCTAGAACGGGAATGTTCTCTATGCAGCAGCTGCTCCTCGGAGAACAGACTGGTCGGCCCCGTGGGCTTTATTACTATTGCATGGCTTTTCAGGACTGAATGGGGGTTTCTGCTTTCCTTTGCATGCACTACGCCCTCGGGGATGCAGCGCGAGCAGCCCGCAGTGCAGCGGCCGCCATGTGTGTAACATACATGTGCCGACTATGGGGAAGGGTGAGAGGCCCCGGGGGGGAGCCGCACACTCGGGGAGTCCTCTCCGGTGAGCCGCGGCCGCCGTGTGTGAGCAGTAGGAGCGGCGCATGGAGTAGGTCGGTGCGTGTCGCCTGGTGCAGCATTGAGTGCCAGTGTGTGTAAAGCGTCGTGTGAGTGGCCGCTCATTGGCTGACAGCTGTCTCTCTGGCTCCGCCCCTCAGCCTCGTTTGCGTCCTCAGCACGGGCTGACTGGTTTATTTCCTGCCCTCTCCCCATTCATTGGCTTCCCCGCGCTCACTATTCTTGCGCCTCTGGCGCCAAGTCAGCCCCTTCATCCCCCTCCTCCCTCCGGCACCTCCTCCCTCCTTTACTACTTAGCTTGTTTACCGTGTCATTATTGTCCTTCTGGGCTGGGAAGGGTTAATCTATAGATCGAAGCCCCGGGGGGTGTAGAAAGTGGGGTGTTAGTCGAAAACAAGGGATCTGGGACTGCAGAATAAGGTGTTCAGTCCGGTTGTGTTTTCTGTTTTTTTGTTTTTAGTGAGTGGCTGCGGTTGTTTTCCGGTCCGGAAAGGAAAGAGTTAAAAAAAGAAAGACATTCAAATGAAGATTCCGGATTCCGCCGTTTGCAGGAATTTGAATTTTTTTTTCTGTTGTTGTTTAACACTTTGCTGCCCGGAGCCCGTCAGACAGGAGGGGACGGTATTATACGGGGGTGGGTGTACGAAGGGTTATTGTTCCGGATGTTAGAAGGGGACGTGTTTAGGGGATAGAGATGGCTGTAATAGAAGGGTGCGTGTTCAGCTTCTTCGCATAAACAGGAACACGTGGCGAGGAAAGAGTCGAGGCGTGGTTGACGCACAACCTATAGTTTGGGAAAGGGTTGCATCTCCGGTCTCTTTTTTTGGGGGGGCTTTTTATGCCTGTTCTAGTTCGATTTGATACAAGATGGATTTACTAAAGACCCGGCAAAGAGTTGGAGAAAACTTCATATAACTTCATAATAAAATGTTCTTCATCGCAGCGTAAACAAGCAATAACGTATCCGGCTCTTCAGATACTATATGCCAAGCCTGCTCAGGAAAGGCTTCAGTCAGTTAGTACAGTCTGAAGGACACGATTGGAAGCGGTCAATATAGTTGGGAGGGAAGTGAAGAAACTAAACCTAAAAATAAGGGGGGTGGTATGAAATGAGAAGCCATGTCTGAAAATAGAACTTTACTGAAGAAGTAGTAGATGCCTGGAACAAACCCCCAGCAGATGTGGTTAGAAAACCACCAGTAAGTGAATGCAAATCAGTCCAGGATGAACATGTATCAATGCTAAGAGGGAAATAAAAAGGATATAATATGTCAGAAAATATATAATTTTATTGATGTAGTAGTAGTAGATGCCTTGAACAAACATCCAGCAGAGGTGGTTAGGAAACCAGCAATAAGTGAGTGTAAACCTGTCCGGCATGAACATATACGTATATCTGTATCTAGAGGGAGAGAATACAGAACCTCATGGAGGGCTGATCCATAAAGTATCCGAGAGTCGGCCCGGACTAAACGGATCAAGATAGAGGAGGGAAATAATATAACGCCGACTAGATGGACCGTATGATCCTTTCTTTGCCACAAGTCTAACGTTTTCTCGCTGCTTTCGCTACTGTTAAAGTTTAGCTGTTCAATGCCACCGCATGCTTCTGAAAATATTTTAATGCCCTTTTTTAAAAAATTTTTTCTCGAACACCCCATGCAAAAAAAAAAAAAGATAACTCCCTGTGTAAAATCCTTGTGACTAAGGCGAAGTTTGCACTAGGGTTTTTTTGTTTCCGTCTAGCTGTTCCGTTGTGCGAGTAGCTATACAGAAAAAAAAACCGTCAGTTTTTGTAGACATGCATTGAAATTGAAAAGCTTCCTTTTCAACGCCAATTTTCTGTCATTGTTTCGTTTTTTTTTTTAACTGAAGCGAAAGCTCTGGTTTAAAAAATCGGACTTCAATTTTTTTTGTTTTTTTTTAAAATATGGAAAACGGATGTAAACCATTATCAATTTGCTTCCGTTATTTATTTCCGTTTTCTTGCCGTTTTTAGCTGCACAGAACAGCTAGATGAAAACAAACGCTAGTGTGACCGGGCCCCTATGTGTGTATGCAGCTTACCAATGGGGACAGCGGGCATTGACTGTATGGTTTTCCTAAAAAAAAAAACTTTCAGCTCGATAGACAATAACAGTATAATATTGCATATATAATATTGGTATTACGGTTTCAGCCAAAAAACACATTGATTTCGTAATGCAAAGTTATACAATCTTCCAACATGCTTTGCATATTAAGTCATTGGGATACTTCAAGATCTCTGCTTGCTCTCAGTGGTTTGGACCATTCACTGCAAATTTTGATAGGATTAAATTCCACCTGGTTAAGCCGATCACACGGGTGCAGAACTAACAGTTATTAGTGTTCTGTGTTGTAATGACCCTACAGGTGTGTCCACATGACCAAAGTCTGATTGTCCTCAGTAAGAGAAGCCAATTAATGCTGTAGATAGGATACCTTTTACTGGCTAACAAAAATACATGATGTTATAGCGAGCTTTCAGATCTACTATCAGGCTAAACCCAGCACAGATATCTGCTGGAAGTAAGCAATGAGTGTTCCCATAAAATGACCTGAAGGAGTGATTTTGAAACTGTAAGGAATTGATACAAAAAGTATATTTGAAAGCTACAAAACTATTTTTCTGACACAATTTACATGCTTTTTTTGGTCACAGTTCAAAAAATTGCATTGTGTCCAGCCTAAGTCAGCAACCTGTATATCCCCTCTGACCCAGAAGACCTGAGAAGTCACTCCAGTTTTTGTTTCCATGACCCAGAAGCACTTCAAACTAAGAAAATAATCCCGGAAATTCAGCGATAAATGAGAATTTCTAAATGTTGCATTAAAGCAACATCGCTCCTATTTCTTTCTCTAACTGGAGATACGGATTTGTATTTTCTTATTTCACAACTCAAACAATATGCTTCCCTTATAATTAGATATTTATTCCCTATGGTCTAACCCTAAATTGCACCAGTAAGGAATGTTCTTAAAACCCCAGGCAAGTTCATATGATGTATCATAATAAGAATGTGGTTGTAAGTTGGACCCATTGTGGGGTTTATGCAAAACAAACTTGATCTGCAATGAATATAGCAGGAGCGACATACTTTCAGCATGCTACTGTTTCCTCTAAAATGGAGGAATTCCTATTTTAAAATTCAAACCATATGTCCGCTGTGTATATGTAAAGTCTCACTATGTTGGGTATGTGTCTCCCTGTGGTAGGAAAAATACATTTTTTTGACAATGTAGAGGAACAGAAATAATGCCTATTGGTTGCTGCTACTTTTTGCTCTGCTTTGCTTCATACACAAGGCATAGAAGACCCCGATTTGTAAAGGAATATGGTGCCCTTATAGCTGTGACCCTAATGTGTCCTTTCAAAGAATGTTTTTTTTTTTTCTTTAGCTTGGTTACTGGATAATAGATATCCACACTTACAACATGGTTTAGTGTTTCCTGCCAAGTTTTTCTTTTCTTTCACAAGTTACATGACTTCTGCCACAAGGGAACATGGGTCATGTGGGAAGAAACGTTTTACAACTATGTATACATAGCAGTCTTACATAGTTACTTTTTGTTATTAGACTCCTTTTTTTTTTAGTTTCTATGTTTATTTTTCTGTACTTATTTGATAATATTTTTAGAAAACCTTATATATGTTTTATATTTGATGTCGATTGCTGTTGTTTATTTTAATGTAATTGTTTTTAAGCAATGTCTACACCACAGTATAGCACGTCTAGCTTAAATGCTAGCTACTGTTGCAACCCCCTTTTTTTCTCTTGCTCCAATGTATTAAAATTCAGAGAAAAAAACTAACAAAAAGCTTAGAATACTCTTTTTTTTTTCCCTGTAACCGTCTGTTAATCAAGTCTTTTTTTCAATATTCACATAAGCAACAACTGAAATGAAAAAACTTTGCAAACAAACCTTGTTCAAAACCCTGCTACACTTTGCTGTTTACAGCTCCCATGCAGAACTATGTGTCTTCTTGATTACAGACTACATACAAACCCTTTTATGTAGTCTGATTCTGCAATCATTTGTTGCTCTCTTCTGTCTATAGTCTTTCTGCTGTCTGTATACTATCAAGAAGAGGGGCCAGAGGGAAAGGAGTAAAAGGCAACTGAAGGATCAGATTACAAGTTTTGTCTGTAAGCATGGAGACACACAGGTCTACATAGACACTGCATACAGAAAACAATTGTACATGTTTGATTAAGACTTCTTCGGAGTCAGCATATTTCATAGTGCCATACAAAGTTTGTCATCACTCACATTGGTCTCCTACAATACTAATTCCATATTAACTCATCAGTATGTGTTTGGTGGTGTCAAAGGAAAATAGAATATTCAGAGGAAACCCATGCAAACATGAAGAGAACATATAAACTCTATGCAGAGGTTGCCCTTGGATTCAAATCCAGGACCCCAGCATTCAAAGGCAACAGTGCTAACGACTCAGTCATCATTTTAGATGCATTGGACCAAAACAATTTGGAGTGTGCATACCTTTAAGGCGCAGGCAATGACAAAACCTGTCAGTGATTTCAAACAACAATCACTATTATTTAGAATTACAATGAGTCATCATAGGGCTTAGTATAAAACTAGGTAAAGTACCATTTAGAAGTTTGGAAACGCCAATTAAAAATTGGGAAGAATTAGGAAAAAATCGTCATGCTTTAGGATGGACATGTTTATTGAACCAAAACACAAGAATTGCTCAATCTTTAAAATCTGGAAATAAGTTTGGACTCCTCTAAGTATCCACTCGTTGTCTGTATGACATCCTTGAATACTATCTACATGCGGTGGATGAATGTGTAAAGTTATCGGTCAGGATACATTTCCATTCTTCCTCTTAGAGATGTTACTAGTGGTTTGCTGTGGGGTGTTTCCAAACTTGTGGAGGGTACAGTATATGGACATCCAATTTCCTTCATACATATACATGTCAATGCCTGTAAAAGGTCTAATTAAATATTACAGACGTAACCTAACAAGATGAACATGTTTTACATAACTATATATATGGCACATAATCACTTGACCTAACTTGATTACACAAACAAACTACAGTATATAGACAACCAAACTGTGTGTTGAACATGTACTTTATATTTTCATATGATCATATAATCCTTCGTTGTGCTTCCATTGATGTAAAAATGGAGGGAAGTAACTTGCAAAAACAAAGCCGTAACCTGATACAGTATTAGAGCCCTGTCCTAACAGTTTACTAGCTAAACTTGCCTTTAAGTTTCAGCTTTATATTTGTATGAGATAGACAGATGTGAACACTTATCTTTAGGCTCTAATTATAATTCGATACACTCATTACTCTTTAAATGTTCAGAAACTTTGACTATTTTAATGTCACAAACTAGCAAACAGCCAAGTTTTCGCTTAACCTTTCTAAATATTAGTCTAGTATATGGGAAATGAGAAAGTTGTTTTATTAGTACTTTAAACTTTGGATTAAGGTTAACTACTTGGGGAATATCTTATGTAATTGAGTAAAATGTGCCAGTAACTCATGCATGAAGCCCCACAAGAGAGAACAATAAAATCTGCACACTGCTCAAGTGGTAGTCACAAGTTAAACATGATTGGGAATGTCTGCAGTCGAGGTTACACTTCAAAGATGGCTGACTTATACTCCAGCTGCATATTTCTCTATCTGAGATTGAGGATTTTTGTGAGAACCAATATCAGTGCTCAGGTCAAAAGATCACAGATCTCAGTTATAAAACCTTTTTTCCACCTAAAGCACATTTAAGTATTCTATGAGCATATGTTCGTACATATCAGTCATTTTCTAAATTGTATCTTTTTTGTGATGTTTAAAACTTTTTTTTGTGTGTGTTTTTGTTTTGTTTTAGTTTGTTTGTTTTTTTCATACCAAAATATTCCACTTCATGTAGATTTATCTGGCTAACATGGGGCCGTGCTATTTGTGCTGTTTATAGCACATTTTGCTTTAAAAACTTGTAACTCTGAAAAAAGACCTGCCTTTTTAAGTGTACAATTGAGATAAAACGGATCATAGGCTTAAAGGAAACCTGAAATCGGTAATGAATTAAAGTACTCACTAATAGCTTATCTTCCACCTAACCACCCCACCAGAAACCAACGCTCAACATTTAGTATACAAACATTAGAGAATGGATATGGATCCTTGACGACCCCTTGTTATACTCCTTTTGTTACCCCTTCCCAGTATTGTATTTTTATGAATATGATGCTATTGTAAAATTTATAGTACTTCAAGTCAGTGATAATCGTCCCCCTTTGTGGGGCTTAATGAATGTTGTACACCAGTATTATTTTGTGGAAATCCTCAATAAAAAAAGTTAAAACTAAAAGTACTCTCTAACTATATTGAAGAAGTTTTGTACCATCTGCATCCATTGTAGCAATATAGTTTTACATTGTAGCTATTGATGGGTGTTCTCTCCATGACACCTTTTTTTCCCCCCACAGTAGAAGATGAATGAGCCTTATATTAGGTTTCTCTTCTCTACACTGGTATCATTTGACAGTCTAGCTTTAGCCGACCCAGCATAGGAAATCTTAAAAATTGCTAACAAAATTAGTAAAAATAATGGCCATATACATTTCCTGGATGAATTACACCTTTTAAGGGTTTCGTCAGTATATGGATAGAGGTTTTCCTTTTCTACATTAAGGGAAATAGGAAATAAGTTAATAACCCATTGTTTGTCAACTTTTTCTATTGAACACATTTTTAAGAATTGTTGGTGATTGTCTTTTGTTAATTTTTCTATATTGCTATCTTGTATTGAAACAAAAAACCTGAAACCCTGCAGATTTCACTCTGGCCACTGCTGCTCATAATGTTCTGAACCTTCCTGTTCCTCCTGTTCTGTTTACATCACTTTAATTCAGTCATCTTGTTATCACAGACAGGATTACAATAGAAACTACTGGGTTTTTTAGACAGAACTAGAATCTCACTTTTCTCGCTTGCGCTCGTACAGCCTGTTTAGACTGCATGATTCTTGTTTAGTGATTCACATTCCTACGTGAAACATTTCTCACAATTCTCGTTCATTCAGTCATCGTCTCATGTTTAAACTGCATGATTATCATTCTGTTTTGCTTGTTTGAACGATAATCGTTCAGTCTAAATGCAGCTTAAAACCCAGATATAAATAACATCAGATCCACCATCCACAATACGTGATGGTCACAGCTCACCTCTTCCTCCCTGCATAATGACCTTTACACAGGTCACGGAGCATGCCTACAATGCTCTCCCATATAAGCCAATGAGTCCCCTCTAGAGGATCCTATAGTCCATATGACTGCTGTTAAGCATACCTCACAATGTTGTTAGCAGCAGCTCAGGCAAGATGACTGCCTCCATAATCATGTAATGAAAAGCAGAATAAATCTACCATAAAAGGCAGTTTAAAATGTGTATCTGGTTCTAATTAATAAAAAAAAAACCTATAGGTGATACATTTCCTGTAAATAAGTTATAAACCCCGGAGAGAAAGAACAAATACATGCATTAATGTTTTATATGAATTCTCCTCTTGCTCATATCTATATTATAAAAATGTGCATGTATGCGAGAGAGATCCTTCTTTTACTTTCCAAGATTTGTGTGTTGGGCAGTATACAAATGTTTACTACAAATGGAAGGAATCTTAGTACAGCTCATATAAAAGTACTTTCCATATAATCTATCTTATAGAGGATCACACCATCACAAGGCAGACATCCAATGATTCTAGAAAGCTGCTTTATTTACAAAGGTCCAGTTCCAAAAAACTGCGGTGTTTCGGTAGCGTAGAATACCTTGTTCAAGCTTGAATTGTAATGTAATCTTTTCTTAATACAGTGATAGTTTATCTAGAATGTTACGCCTATATGTAAATGTTCTTTATTTGTAATTCATGTAGATATGTTCATATAACCCTCTGATATTATTAACCTCATATTGTACATCTTACCATTAAAAAAATTCCTTTTTTTTCTCTTCTGTTAGGATGAATAATCAATGTTGTATACATCATAATGCACCATAACAAAACCTGAAACTTTAAAGGATTCTTCCGGAAGAATTCATAATCATTAGGCATGTTAGTAAACTTGTATTGCACGCATAACTCTTCAAATGCAGTGGGAATCTATGAAAGTGATGTATCTATAACTACTAGGCAGATTCTATACATTGTATCACACAGGTTTGTTTTTATTATATACATAAACAAACAACTACAGGAATTCAAAGCAAAGTTTTGTGGTAGGCACAAGGTGAGCCTGAAAACTGTATATTATTTGCCATAGCTAAATCCAGGCTTCTTTTATCCGATGCTACATTTTGAATAATCCAAAATGTACAAAAAAATTGTATAAAAACTTCAGATTGTATACATTTGTCAGCTAGCATGCACATGTATACTTTAACAATAAAATCCTGCCTAAACAGTCAGTATAAGTTCTGAAAGTATCATAACATTGTAAACACATTTGAATGTGGTCAAGTATGATGTTACATTCTTGTTTCCATGAAATTGCAACAAAACCCCTAAGATTTTGAATAATGGAGTAAAAGAAATTGAAATGAACAAAACACATGAGCTTGAATGTTTCAGATGTTCAATCTACCCTGCAACAGACCATGTGGCCCTGGGTCAGCATGCTAATGAGGGGCCTTTAGTGGTAGAGTCTGGGAAATTCTCATGTCAGACTGAGGGTCTCACATGCATGTTGTAACGTGACCAAAGAAGAGGAGGCTTACTATGGAGTGCTGGAATTTGCAGGTTAAAACAAACAATGAAAGAAGAGGAATGAACTAAAACTAAGGGAATGTCCTTAGTTAAGTATCTGAAATGCCTTATTGCAGTATCTGTGCAGTGACCACCCATAAACATATCAATGTGTGCAGAAAATAAAAGCGCATTACTTTAATTGGACTTTTGAAAATGTCTCTAACTTTTACCTGCATTTCAGTACTGACTAGCCAATAGAAATAATGCAACTGTGATTGTATGTAAAAGAACAGGATGGAATTCTTTGAGCTGAACTCCTAAAATAAGAAAATAATTCCTCACAAGTGAATCAACTATCTCTGGGGTAGTTAGTATAATGTAATTACAGCAAGGATTTAGTAGGTTGATAAGAGGAATTTCTTTTGCCTCTGTCCTTTAAAAAGTTATAAAATAGGCTGTTAAATGACATTTGTTTTCTTGCTTAATCATGCTTAATTAAAAGTTTTTTTTTCTGCTTTTGCTTATAGAACTTAGAACTTATGTGCTTAGTACCATGATCACTTTTTGTAAAGTACATACATTTATATTGTAACTATTATTAGAAACTAGTTAGTACCAGTCCTGAAATGTTTAGAGTAGATTAGGGTTTTTTTTGCTGTTTCTTCAGTTTTTCTTCTTTTCTTACTTTTTGATTCACCTTGTTAGCTGCTTAAGAAAAATAATCTCTTTTTTTTCTACAGCTATCTGATAGCTCTTTTAGACATTAGCATTCCTGAGCTATCTGTATTGTTGCTAAGTGGGGATAAAATGGGTTTAACTTCCTTTCACAGGAAATGACTCTTTTGCTGTCTAATAGTTACCTATAGATTTTCACTTTACATTTCAGGAACTGAAAACAACATAAATAATTCTTCTGCCACTTTAAATGTGTTTATATTGTTTCTAGTGTATATTCTAATGCAGGATCTTAATTGCACTTTCCAAATACCTGTTTGTATGAAGCATTGGCGTTGACTGTGGCTTCATTTCTTTGAAAACTGTTAAGTTTTCTAACCATTACATATCAAACCTACAACACAATCTTGGTGTAGTCCTTTAAAATGAATGCACAACAAGATAATTGTAACCAGAGCTAACAAAATATCCAAAGCTTATCAAGAAAAAGTTCCTAGAAAGTTGTTGAAAAGTTTGAAAACATGCATGTCATATCACTATTGACTAGTAACCTTCAGATACTATGAAGGTTCACCGGTTTCTTTACTTTTCAAAGTGCCACTGATGTTTAGTTGGAATCTTCTTTTTAATTATTGCTTACTTGAACTCATTTACTCATGACAGTATTCGCTGTGTCACTGAATGAGGTTTAAAGGTACAATACTAGACCCATAAAATCCGGTTCCCTAGATTGCTAAATAATCGTTTCTATATTAATATAAGTAGCTGAAAATGTCCTTCAGTAAATAATTACATCAAACATACACTTTTGCGTGGTTTTGCATGGTTTTTATTTGTCTTTTATGGATGTTTCTTAATGGCTCTGATTATTTTTTACAAGAAATCTGCATTGTTTTTGAGTGCATAGTTTACAAGCTGATTAATAAAGCAGCAGCACCAACTGTCCAATTAAACAGATAATGTGAGAGAAATAGCTACAAGCCATTTCTTTAGCCACTTCTGTAACCTTCATGATCGGGTATAGTC
The DNA here is from genome assembly GCF_035609145.1 of Eleutherodactylus coqui. NCBI lineage: Eukaryota > Metazoa > Chordata > Amphibia > Anura > Eleutherodactylidae > Eleutherodactylus > Eleutherodactylus coqui. The sequence continues at coordinate 64,762,577 of NC_089848.1, read as the reverse complement.
ACAGGATTAAACAACTTTTGTTCATAATTACAGACTTATTGCAGTTTATTACATCTGCTCCAAGATTTTGTTTAATACAGTATTTGCAAATGCAAATGAAGGTTTCTAACTTACTAGATAGAAAGATAAAAATCTTGTTTAAAATGATTAGGCACAAATATCTTTCTTTTAGTTATATGAAAGGAATCAAATGTAATACACAGTTATTGCGGAGTAAGATAAGCTGATGCGGTTTAAACAGCCTCAAAGCTATTCACTAAAATAGTTTTATATGTAAGATACCGGTTTGTTTTTACCAGGTTTACTAAATAACTTGAGAAAGAAATGTTTTTGATGTATTAAAATGCTCTGGAAGAGATTGCTATTTATTACTTGTATCAGATTAACTTTGTATCTTCTTCCGTTTTAATAGGGGTAAAGCAACATTTATTCCTTAACAGTTACCTTTGCAACTTGATTTTTCCACATAGAAATGACGCTGTTGCCTAATGATATTTAGTGCCCTTGAATTGAAAATTCACCTTAATTTATCTAAATCTGTGAAAAATAAGTGTTTCAGAAACTGTAAAATAAAATGAAAGGATTACAAATGCACAAAACATGAAATCTGCCATCTACCTGACATTTCAGTATGTTCCAGTATGTGTATTTTTATCAAATCCTTCCTTCAGCTCTGCAATTATGTATAGTCTCAATACGTCAAATAATTCAGGATAGAGCCCTTAAGTAGTCGATGTAATTGAATTTAACTGTGCTAAGTTGTAATACAACTTACACATTTCCCATGATCCTTGTTAAAGTTTCTCTCTAGCCCCATAAATGCTGACCATGGAATCTCAGAATTAGATTTTAAACAATGCATGGGATTCTGCTGCTACATCATATCTAGTATTGTAAATCACTCCTATCCTATAAGTAAACACAGATGCAGATTTAGCTTTAGGGTGCACTGTAGTAGATAATATAGAAATCAAAGCTTTAGTTGATTATAACAAGTAAGCAGCACTTCTGAGGGTAGAGAATTGTCTGCATTGATCATTACCTAAAGTGTTCCTTTTCTTGGTGTTGCTAACATGGATGAAGCTATTTTATATAGAATAAAAGCTTGATTATTTTAGCTTAACAGTTAACTTGATTAAGTGCATAACAAATTTCAACCAATGAGAAATTCAGCTAAGTGAATAATGACCAGGGGGAAGAAAACATTGCAGACATTTCTAGGTTGTCAATATAAAACAGAGGAAATGAGTAATTTCATTGTAAACTGCTATTTGTTTATTGATCAGATGTTTGTAACTTTAGAAGGAATTGTAGATGTTTCCTTTTTCTGCATCACTTATTTAAACTCACCATGTTACAAAATAAACTTAAATAGTGTAACTAGGACCACTTTGTTGTTAACCTGGGAACTAGAAGACATTTTGTATCTGCTTTACTCTATTTGCTAATTTGATGCAACTATCTCTGTTGCAAGTTCTTACATTCTTTATCTAGTGTCAGCAGGAGAATCAACCGCAGGGATCTGTTGATCCCTATAGTCTGTAATGTATGCATTAAAATAAATAGGATATCTGTGTGAAGGGACCAGTATAATTAGTTCCTGAACTTCAAATGCAGAAGCCTAAACTTTTCAGTTTAGGCATGGTGAATGCTGTTTTAGTTCCAGTTTTTCAATTCAACGTTTAGTTATATTCTGTCTGATACCACATTCTGTATCACAACTGTATGCAATATTATATTGCTGGGTGCTACAGATGGAGTTATTACAGTTTCAGCAAATAAAGCTTGTTCGTTGTATGAGAAAGCATTGTACAATTTTCATCTATACTTTCTGTATCAATTCCACACAATTTTATCAAGAGCTCTGCTTCTGATTGGATGGGAGAATTAGTTATTTGCAAGAAACAAAAGTCTGTCTTGGTCTGTTGATGATTCCTGAGGTACACAGTTCATTAGTGTACAGTACTATGAACCCAAATTTGGCTTGCTATGAGCCAAACACCTGTGTGATCATCATCTGGATAGGACATATCTTCATCTCCCGAAGGCAACAGTTAAGATTCCCAATGCATGACTGCAAGCAGCGATCTTGAAAACCATGAAAAATTGATGTTGAAAGTAAATGGGAAAACTACAGCTTTTGTTTTATGAAACTTTTAATATGCCGTTACCAAAATGCAGCATGTGTTCCAAAACAGTTTCCTAGTAGGCTAACACTATGGGAAAATCAAATAAAAAACCTAAAATGTTTGAGCATGCTGTAGGCACACTGGACAGCAGCTTGATTTGCTGTTGAATGATATTATCTTTGCGATGATGCATGTTTGCACTTTGCTGTTACATTGTTTTAAATATCTCTTTGCAACAGTTTCAGAATTCAATACCTACAATATGGCTTTGGAAACCTGCAATACTTCACATTTTTACTTATTTGTTTGCAGGAAATGGTTGCAAGCAGATGTTAGACCTTTATTTTATACCTTATTTGCAGAGTCACATTTCTATTTCTAGTCTTTAATTCAAACGCAGGCTATAGTCCTGTTTATTTTTATTGTTTTAGTCAGTTTCACTGAACTCAACACATTCTAGCTGTCAATTTTCACAACCTCTCATCCTCATATACCTTCATTAAAATCTTCCCTCTAAGATCAAAATGAATTGACCTGGAAATGCAAGTCCCTGAGTTCTCTTGTGTCAAATTGTATTCACTCTTTTTAAATCTTCCTAGTGATTTTGAAGTGGGATGGGGGAAGAACAACTGAGGAGTTGTAGTGACCTGTCCACATGTGTAATTATTAAAGACTGGGCTACATGTACAATTAGTCATGTTATCAAAGCACCTGATATAAGCAGTTGCTAGAGGAAGAAAAGGAAGTGATAAGAGTCTTACAGAAGGGAGTAAGGATGTGACCATCTTAAATTTTCTTACACAATTAGGAAGAAGAAATTAGGTATCAAATTATTTTCTAGGTAGGGCAGTGTGAGTAATTTAGACTGCTTCGTTTGATGATCGAGCATTGATATATAGGGGAGTTCAATAATGAACTAACAATTATTAGAATCCCTTTATGAACTGTAGGGTTATAATAATGCACTCAGCTGCAGGTAATTTAACTTTTCTACCATCGACCTGACATGTTTTCCCTCTATGAACCTGCAAACAAACTTTTTCTTTTGTTGCTGAATACTTGAGACACAGTTACTAGTTACAAGACTATAACAAAAGGTCTTGTCTAGACAAGCTGATATCTTAAAGGGGATTCTTCATTTTCAGAGAATGGTGTTTAGGAAAGGGAATAGTATTATTAATTAACACTTTGTAATATATGTAGTGCAAATGTCTGTCCCTAAGAGCAGAGCTCTATGTATTCCTACAAAATTCTGAATAAATAAACTGCATACATTGGGTTTAACAAAGGAAGTGCTTCCATAGGGATCACTCCGTGGCTTTACACAGAGAAAAATGGATACAGCACTTATTTAGAGACTTTTCTGCATAGGATACATGTGTAAATCTTTTTATCAGCAAGATTTCAACTTGATGAACAGGTTTTTAGTACTAGTATATTTCAATTGATCTATACTGTAGGGAAAAGCCTGGATCGGACATCTGTATATTATGCATTGATCTATGATGAACATGAGACTTCTCAGTTACATTTTGATTAAATTGTATAAGCTCATTAGCCACTTCATGGTGGCTTCTTTTTGTGGGTCCCTACAGAGCTAGGTGCAGTACTGCATGGCGACACCTGGGAACACAAACAGTCCTTGATTTACAAGTAGTTATAAAATCCAAACATTCAAATATACACTAACTCGAAAAATGTCTCTCCCGCAAAATTTTTGTGCATTCCTTCCACAGTCAGAGGGCAGTAAAATCCAAGATGGCACTCACTCCACAGCAGCATAGCTGCTGCATGTTGGAATTCTCTAAAACAAACAGTGCTGTGAATGTGCATGGTGCTTTCAAATGCAAATTCAATGTGGATCCACTTCATAACAAGTCCATAACAATTTCGTTCAGAAAGGATGCATCTGTGATCAGAGCAGTAACAGGTGGGGCGCACATGGATTGTGTGTAATACCAACTGATACTACATGAAACTTTGAGTTGATTCAACTGTAGCCACCAATTTGTAAGAAAATATTCTAATAAAGTAACATTTTATATTCGTTGGAAACAAAATATTGTTTCTGGTCTCACCCTATATGCATCCTGCAAAAGGAGTGACCCAGTAGCACCACTGTTGACAGACTAAGCCCCTATGGCTCTGGAGCACCCACACCACTGCAATAGCAGCCACCATACAGCGCTGCACCATGTGAACAGGCCTCTAGAGCTTACTGGTCCATGTGATGCCAGAAACCCGTCTGAGATCCAAGTAAGCATTCACCCTTATTCAATTTCCTACTAATGAAAAGCACCAGGCTGAATGAAATGGAGTAATTGTATCAAAGAAAGACAACATTCAAATTGATACAGAGTAGTATGGGCTCAGCCTTGCAGCAGTAGTATTGATGAGCTACTGGGTCACCCCGTTATGGGTGTTGTCTTGTGGCTGTGGGACCACACTTAGTAAGTAGCATAAGGACCCGCTAAAACAAGGTCACTATGAAGGGGCTAGTGCCCTTACACAACTTGATCAAAATGTAACAAAAAATCTCGTAGTAAGCCATAGATCATTGTGTAATATGTGGTTGTACAGTCTGTGCTTTTTATCTACTGTTTCAACCAGTATATTGTAAGGTTCTATCAAATTTATACCATTTTCTAATTCTTCAGAATCCATTGAACTACATAAATGCAGAGATTGAGTAATTACCTTAAATTTGCATTATTAAAATGACTGACTGTTTTGCCTCTAAGTATTCTAAACACTTTATCAAGCTGGCCATATACATTAGATGTAAATCAACGGAAACCACCAATTCTTGTTGGATCAGCTAACCATCTAATGTGTATGAGCTGAGGCTGTCCGGACTCTCCCTTCATGGCAGATGTTGGGGAGAGAAGAATCAAGCTGTTGGATTTTAACATGCCCGATCCTTTTGCTCTCGGGGAGATAAGCCACTGCAAGACCTGTCTGACAGCAATTTTCTTCCCTCCCCTTTGGGAACACATGAGTATTTGGCTAACAGGTATTTCATATGTATAACCTGCTTTAGCTTGACTTATATGGTACAGTTCTAAAACTTGCATTAATAAGTCTTAAAATGTCCACAGGGGACCCGCTTGTATCAGCTAAAGTCAACTTTGATTTTTGTCTTTCCAAATATTGCAGCAAGGGTGTGAGGAGGGTGAGGTTTCTTGGAAACAATTTTGGTTCTATAATTTCTGCAGATAGAATATTGCCTGTCAAGCACATGAATGGCAAGATTAGACCACAGAGATAGGGCAGCATGTGTTGTATAACAAGCTGTAGAAAAAGTTGGTTTATTCTGTACTACATTAAGGCTGGTATGGTAACTAAAATAAAGACTAGATCTGCTATCACATCTGTGTCGGGGGTTCCATTTTCCTGCTCCATTCGGGGAACAGGAAATAGGAATACCCTGGCTGAACGGGATCCGTCTCATGACCGAACTGAACAGTGCCGAATGGACCCCTTTGACTATATAACGGGGTCCATTTGGTTTCTGCTCAGCTGTCTGGCATTTTATCATAGAAAAAGCTCTGCATGCGGTGCTTTTTCTTCCAGTCTTTTGTGCCAGATTTGCAACGGAAGCTCCAAAAAATGCCCCTCAAACTGGATTAAAATGCATGTTTCTAGCCTGTAGCTAGCCATAGATATGATTTTAACTGGCTGATAGGTGGTCCAGCTGTACTTATTTACTTGTCACCTATATTTTGCTATTTAAAACTATATCCTGCTACATATCTTCCCACTTTTATTATTGTATATTCTAATTTCTGTATATGATTACGGTAAAACCATCTTTCCTTATTTGCAGGTCATGTGGAGAAGTCACTGTTCATGGCAGAAGAAGGAAGTGAGCTGCCCCTATCTCCTATTGTAAATTGTGTGATCTCGTTTTATCTGCCTCCAGTTTTATAATAGATGTTACCCTTCATTGCAAGAGTGCATTCTCATGTGCCAAATGGCATCAGGAGTGTGCTGCTCAGCCAATTTGTGGTTGGCACAGCCGCACGTCACTTACCATTAATTGCTGTGAGTTTTTCTATTTGCTTGTTTTCTTCTACAGGTGAAACAATTCAAAAGTTCTTGACTGCAACATTGAAAATGGAAACCATGCCACAAAAATGTTATATAGTATCTTTAGGATAACCAGTCAAGCTAAAATTTCATAGCTCAAGCGATGAAGCACTGAGCAGTAAGACTTTGCATCAATCAAGTGCTTTATCCCACATGGTTCACAAGTTAAATAAGCAGCAGGATGATCTCGGACAAAAAGCGTGAGGATTAAGGCCGTTTTACACGGAACGATTACCGTTCAAACAAGCGAAGATGACGGCGATCGATCAGTGTAAACGCAGCCAACGAACGAATACGACAAACGATAAATTGGTCGCTTTTCGTTAATCGTTCATTTTATACAGGCATACAAACCATCGTTGGCTGGTTCACTGATCGTTCGGTTTAAATACCCATCGTTCACTCATTCTCAGTCACTTCTACAGTGAATGTGAAAGACTGAGTAATGTCTCGTTTGAACGAGCCAACAATGTATTTGCTTGTATAAATAGGCTAACTGAGAGAACTCCAACATGGTTCGCTCATTCAAACGAGAAATCGTCTGATCTAAAGGGACCCTTAGGCCTCCTTCCCACGAACGGATTTCCGCCGCGTAATTCGCGGCGAAAATCCGCTGCGTTGCCCGCAGCTATTAGGTTCTATTGAACCTAATAGCACAATGCTCACGATGCGTAATTCCACCGCGGAATTACGCACCGCGATTTCTCCCGTCCTCACCCGCAGCATGCTCTATTTTCTGCGGGTGAGGACGGGCTGTACGCACTGACGGCTTCCATTGCAGTCAATGGAAGCCGTCCATTCACGCTATCTCTCGCTGTAACCAGCGGGAGATAGCGTGAAAAAACGCTTTCCCGCCCACCGCCGCGCGTCATATGACGCCAAATGACGCGGTCCGGCCGCGTCACGTGACACGGCCGGCCGTGCACGTGACACGGCTGGTGACGCGAGGGCGGTGGGCGGTGACGGGCGGTGACGCGCGGCGGTGGGCGGGGAAGCGATTTCACGCTATCTCCCGCAGGTAAGTATAGGGGCTCTGGGGGGCGCCGTGACGGGCTTCACAGCGGAATATTACGCTGCGGAGCCCGTCACGCTCGTGGGAAGGAGGCCTTAGGCCTCGTTCACACGGGCTACAAAATCTCGCTACAAAACGCATATATGTGAAGCACATGGTCTCTTCCACATGAGAGATGTTTTGTAGCCTGAAAGAACCCATTGGAAGCCATGGGCTTCACATACATCCGTTTAGTAGTGATGATTTTGTAGCCCGTGTGAAAGAGTCTGTTGTAGCTGTGAAAAAGATGCAAAGACTTCTGAAGACTCCTTGAACTGCAAACTTTTCTGCAAGTTCCAGTAAGACAGGCATTCTGAGTAGGAAGAGCACTCCAGCTTGCCCCCCCTGTCCCAGACAAAAGTTTCTCTGCCAGTCACACACATACCCTCCCCCTCTCCATTATATCAAGCTAGCAGGGGGGTGGGTAGGGCTATGGTCTCAAGAAGGACTGTACTACCAGGTAGAGCACAACTATCTGTAAAGTTGCAAAAGCATTAGAAAGCAATGAAAAAGTTCAGAGGTTCTCAGCAACAAAACTTTTCAAGAAAATGAACTAGAAACATTGTTTCTGGCCAACAGGATTAATAACTAAAACGTTATAAATGTATATCTTACCTAGTGCAAAATGTAACATGCTACATAACGTTTACTAGTCCGACACATATGTAAACGAAAAACATAGACTGTGACCTAAGCACAAACAGGTCTTTTCTGACAGTGGATAGTGAACTGACCCCAATTAGGACTATACACACAAATATTCTGTAAATGTGCGACATTTGTATCAAAAAAGACACTTTGATACTTTTCTTTTTGTATACTGGTGTCTTCTAATTAATTAATGAGAAATGTCTGGTATAGATAAGCATTGCTTCTATTCTTCATCTTGCTGACCATCCTACAAACTCGCATCCCCCTTGGTTGTTATGGCCCTTTTAGACAGAATGAGAATGAAGATGATTCTCGTTTACCCCAGCGACCCAGCTGGTGACGTAAGCCTGTTTAGACTGCCCGATTCTCGTTCACTTATTAACTGTTTCTATGTGAAACGGAATGATCGGCGTTTGAACTGCCTAGCGAGTGAACGAGGCGGCGCTGATTTCTATGACGGCTAAAACCGAACGATAAATGAGAGCCTTACGATTCTTGTTCGCGGTTCAGTCGTCGGCTTGCGTTTAAGTGGCTTATATCATTTACTTTCATTTGTTTAAACGATTTTCTGAACGATCACCATTGCTTCTACAAGGTTCTGATAAGGCAATATTCTGAGACAATATAGCTGACACTGCTCAGCTGAATAGAATTATGCAAATAGATCATGTTTTCTCATTATTGTCTTTACTGCAGTGATAAGTATTCAGCCTTTATGTGATATAATTAAGGGCTCTTTCCCATGAGCGCATATATGGCGACGGCGTTTTTACATTTTCACGCCTGCTCCGTATAAGCGCCTGAATGGGGCGATCACGGCCAGCGTTTTCTTGCCCATTCACACGTCGTTTTTAGCGAAAAAAATACGCTGCACCCCAGAAAACCCTCGCTCTGCCAAAATCCTTCCAAGAGGCACCTGTAAGCTTTTCGCAGCATTGGACGCTGCAAAAATGCCTCCCCTCCCTTCTCTTTCCCTGCTGCCATAAGAGTCTATAGGACCCGCCGGCGTATATTGGCCAAAAGATAGTTCCAGAACTATGTTTTGGCTGAGTGTATATGCGACGGCTATGCATATGTCCTTTTTTTCGCGCTGCTGGCGTATGTACGTGCCGTATATTCGCCTGTGTGAATGGCTGCATTGGAAATCAGTGCTTCACATGGGTACCGTATATGTGAAAACGTGGCGTTTATGCGCTCGTGGGAATAAAGCCTAAAAAGTATCCTTTTAAGGGTTCTGTTAACTCGCCAGTCATCAACTAAGGCCGCCTGCAGACAGGCTGGTCGGATCCAACGGCGAGGATTCTCCCCGTGAGACCCGACCCGAGCACCTGCAGAGAGCAGCACGTACTGATCTGCGCCCGCGGCTCCGGCTGTTTGATGTGCTGGCTTGCCGGGCAGCTGGTGCATGCGCCGACCGGAGCCGGTGGCGGGCGAGTGACGTTTCTGTGTGGGGCTTGCAGAGCCCCGCACAGAAATGGGACATGCCGCGGTTTGTTTGGCGCACCGCGGCCATCTGCATAGGATTGCATTTGTTAACGCAATCCTATGCAGGCTTCCAGTGGCGGAAATTCCGCAGGAAATCCCGCCACGGAATTTCCGCTCGTGTGCAGGCGCCCTAATACTTTGTTTTATTAGTTTGTTTAACTAACTTTGTTTTAAGGTGACTTAAAAATACACAGGAAATTTTGCTACACACGGCTGGGTCGGATTCCCGCTACGAGAATTCTCACAGCGGGATGCGACCCATGCCCCAACATTCACCTTATATTCCCCCGTCTGGCATCTAATCTTCCTGCACTGCGATGTGCCGGCTGGCGCACAGCCGCACATGCGCAGTGCAGAGCCAGCGTGTCAGCCGTGACGTTTCTGTGCGGGCCTCTGCAAGGATCGCAAAGAAATAGGATATGCCGCGATTTGTTTACCGCGTGAGTTTTCACACCGTAAAGTCGTGGCTGTCTGCATAGAATTGCATTATCTAATGGAATCCTATGGCAGCGTGCACGGGTGGAAATTCTGCGGGAAATCCCGCCACGAAATTCCCGCCCATGGTGCAGGAGGCCTAAGGGCCTTCAACACTGCTATATGGTCATCTGTGCAACGTACGTGTTTTCACTCCAAAAACGGATAAAACCGTAGCATTAAACAGACCCGTAGGCTATAGTGGGTTAAACATAGTCAAACAATACATATGTTTCTATGCATTTTTGATGGGATTGAAAAGCGTAGCCTACTATGTTTTTCTGTCGCACAAAAAAGTATGGAAACATACATTTTGTTTAATATTGCAATTAATGTATGGTTGTACATTTCCATACATTTAATATATTTTTTTCATCAAATGCCTTAAAGGTATACATCAGCATTAGAGTTGCCTCACAGGGCCATTTATAAGGGCACTTTGAAAAGGGCGTATTGGCTCTTCATTTTACACGTGTAATACAGACCGCGTAAACACCATTGATTTGCATTGGGGTATTCAGACATGCGTTTTTCACACGCATGAAAAAAAACACAGCATGACCGATTTGCCCATTGAAGTCAATGGAATTGTGTGAATATGCATGATACATGCAAATTCACACATGAAGGCAGGAGATATCTATGGGACATTTTCTTTGCGCAGAAGAAAAATGCAGTGAATACACATGCAAAAAAAAACGCAAGAGGGTCCAAATACACAATGAATCACATAGCTTCAAGCTGAAAATGTTGCTTATTTCAGGGGTCGAACCCGTATTTCATTAACAGAAACCATGTGAATGAGCCCTAAATGTAACTACTCCTTAACATGTCTATGGAACTCTATGCACTATGATGGTGTTTCTTACCTTCCACCCCTTTAGCCCCGAGCTTCCTACAATGGAGGGTGGCTAATGGCTGTCAGAGTTGGGTCATCCCTGTGAGTTGCCTAGAGTGGTATGGAGGGGTGCACCGAAGCTCAGAATCCAAGCTGGCACCTGCTTCCTGTGTGGTGCCGCCCCGCTGCCAAGCATTGTCTGCGTCCTCCAGGGAAAGTGGAGAGCTGGTCCTATTGTTGACCTTGTCATAGGCCACATAAAATGACATGGAGGGGCAGATTTGGCTTGTGGGCATTGAGTTTGACACATGTGCCTTAACCCCTTCATGCCACAGGGCGTAAGTGTTTGTCCTGGCAGAGGGGTACTTAACGCAACGGGGCATACACTTACATCCTGTGGATACTGCTAGATCAGGAGAGAACTCGCACTATCCAGCAGCAGGAGCTGGCTGTCAACTATAGCTGACCTCTCATTGCAACAACGGGGGTGTATCGGAACTGCGACCCCTGCTGTTAACCCCTTCCCTGTCGCAATATATGTAGATCACGGCATGTAAAGGGTTCACAAAGGGCGCGCTGTCCATCTATAATGTCATCCGACGCCCGCAAGTAATCGCAGAGGGCCGCAGGTTGCCATGGCAATAGGACGCCAGATACAGGCAACCTACTTTACCATTGCCTATTGGATCACTATCACTATTAGAAGCGATAAGGCATTGCAAGACTTCTGTCCTACAATGCTTTATCATAGCGATCATAGGTGCTATGGTGCAAGGCCCCTACATGGACATAAATAGTGTAATAAAAAAAGATAAAAATACTGTAAAAGAAAAATGTAAAAAGACCCCATTTTTTGTGCTTTTTTCCCCTATTAGTATAAAAAAAATAAAAGAATTAAAATCCCATATATTTGGTATCGTCGTACCTGTAATGACTCGTACAACAAATTGAACACACTTTTTTCCTGCACGGCCAAAAGCTTTAAAAAAAAAACCCTAAAAAAAGGAGGCAAAATGCTTTTTTTTTTTTCATTTTACCTCCCAAAAAAAGCAATCAAAGTGATTAAAATAGCCGTATGTCTCCCAAAATGGAACCAACAAAAACTACAGCTTGTCACACTTGCAAACAACTTTCACAAAGCTCCGTCCATGGAAAAATAAAAAAGTTACAGGACTTTGAATGCAGTGATTCTAGAAAAACAAATAATTTAAAAAAGGGTTTTTATTGCGAACAAGAGGAAAAACCTTAAAGAAAAAAAAAAAATTTGGTATCGTTGCAGTCGTACCGACCCGCAGAAAACATTTATTGTGTCATTTATGTTGCATAATTAACGCTGTAAAAAAACAATGGCAGAATAGATATTTTTTCTCCTTGCTATCATAAAAAAATGGCACCAATAAAAACTACAGCTCGCTACACAAAAAACAAGCCCTCATACGCCCATGTCGATTGAAAAATAAAAAAGTTATGGCTTTTGAAAAGTGGAGATGAAAATCCCCTAAAAATTGTTGTGTCCTTATGCCCAAAATAGGCCATGACCTTAAGGGGTTAAAGGAAAGAAAGAAAAATGTTAACCCTTAAAACTTTAGTAAGAAAAACATAGTTTCTGGTGGAAAACATATGTATCAAAATGTATACCGTTCATATAATTTAAAAAGATAATGAATAATTAAAAATGAATGTGTTTTTTTTCCCCATATTTGTTTCTTGTATATGGGAAACATATGTGAAAGTGCCAGTGGGGAGAGGTCAGAAACTGGAAGATCAAGGACATAAAATGTATATATAGATAATAGGAGATAGATATGAGATAGATCTATACATACATACATACACAGCCGCAACGGCCGCCGTTCAGCAGGAGGCAGGGGCAGCACGATGATGACATCATCACTGTGCTCAGCTCCCTGCTGGCCCATGTGGCTACCTCCCTCCTCGTCTCTGTTTCCTCTCAGGCTGGCCGCACTGTCTGCTGCGTGATTGGTGCGGTGCTGCAGACAAAGCGACCAGCCGGTAATGCACTGAATGTGCACATGTATATGGAGGAGGGTGGCCTCTGGGCCCCCTCACTGCGACCTCAGCGACCCCTGATTGTACGCCTATGCTGTGGTGGATTGGGAGACTTCTCTAAATGGAGGCCATACTGTAATGCTGTTTGTATCTCTGTAAGGGTGTCTTCAGTGCAAGTTGAGGAATTACCGGAATATATTGCTGATTTCGCCAATATTTTTGCTCTGGAGGGGGCAGACAAGTTACCGCCTCACAGGGAGGGTGATTGCTCTATTAAACTTGTTCCAGACTGTAAACTTCCAAAAAGCCATATGTACAATTTCACTACGCCTAAAAGACAGTCTATGAAAGTTTATATTCGGGACAGTTTTAAAAAGGGGCACATGCGTCCCTCAAATTCCCCACTGGAAGCCTTTTTTTTAAATTTTATTTCGGAGACCTAAACAAAATCACCAAGCATACTCCATACCCATTGCCCCTCATTCCCGATCTGTTTTCACGGTTAAATGGCGCCAACTAGTTTTTAAAGTTGGATTTACATGGGGCATATAATTTTATTCGGATTAAAGAGGGGGAAAATGGAAAACTGCCTTTAACACCCATTATGAGCATTATGAGAACTTGGTGATGTCGTCTGGTTTAACAAACGCTCCTGTGGTTTTCCAGTCCTTTATCAATGAGGTCCTCTATAAATTTATCAGCGGTTTTGCTCTGGTATACCATGACAATATTCTTATCTTTTCGTCGTATTTTGATTCACATATTTCTCATGTTCGTCAGGTCCTCCAGGCATTGCGCAATAATAATTTGTTTGCAAAAAAGGAAAAGTGTGTTTTTAGCGTACAAAAGATCACATTTCTGGGACACATTATTACCCCCAGAGGGTTCAAGATGGATCCAGAGAAGATCTGGGCAGTACAGGACTGGGTGCTACCAGAGAATGGGAAGGCGCTTCAGGGGTTTCTGGGATTCGCCAATTATTAAAGGAAATTTATTAGGGGATTTTCGTGGTGGTCAAACCTTTGACAGATATGACAAAGAAAGGTTGCTTCCCTTCAAAATGGCCCACAAGGGCATTACAATTGTTAAGGTTGTGCATCTGGGACCTGTGGTTCTGCAGGTTTCCATGTGCACACCTTCACAGGTAGGGGTTAGTGGAGCTGGCTGGGTGTGGTGTTCTCCAGCAGACACCCCCCTTGTCTGCAGCAGATAAATATCAGCAAACTCTTGGGAGAGATTGCTGGTCATTTTAATGCTTTACTCTGTGGTAATTCCACTCAGAGCTGGTGTCTGCATGCTTAGTCTGAAGTGTCTGTCTCCTTCCCTAAAGACGGTCTGGACACCTGCCACCCCTCCCCTCCTTGTGGTTTCTGGGATGCGTGCATTTAGTAGTGTGTGATATGGTGACCCCGCAGATGCAGGCGTCCGCAGATTACTCCTTATCCCTTGGCAGATGCGGCTTCCAGATGTCGTATGTCCTATGTATGTGTCAGATGTGTGATGCCTGACACCATTCCCGGTTATGTCAGCACGGTGGCTGACTCTCTATACCCTGTGAAGTGAGGACACTTGGACTAGCTATTACTTACCATCTTTATGCATGTGAGCTCTGGGTGGGGTTCCTGTTGTATGTCATATGCCCAACCATGTTTGTTGGTGTAAACAGGGATTTGTGTTGTGTCTGTGCAGGTGGCCAGACATATGCTTTTATGTGTAGTCCCGTTCTCTGTTCAATGAGATGTGAACTGTCCTCTTCTGGGTTCAGTGTGTGTGAACAGAGTTGTGTCCTACATTGTATGTTTAGTGGATTTCCTGTCCCTAATCAGGGATAGCCAGGTCCAAAAGAAGACAGTGGGGCCGACCTTATCAGGACGATTACCCCACTTGTAGGCAGGGGTTCCCCATTTTCCCTGGTTAGTAAGGGATAGGGGTCCTTCCATCATTGCCTGGAGAGGTGCAATTGGTCCTTGCAATCACTATGTGAGTGATTACAGTTTTGCTCCCATTCTGAGGATTGGCGCTTTAGTGCGCCAAGCGGACCTAACAACAATCTTTTCATGCCTTGAAGAGATGTCTTGTGAGAGCTCCAGTTCTGGTGCAACCAGACTCCTTCATACCTTTCGTGGTGGAGATTGATGCCTTAAAAGTTGGGGTTGGGGCGATGTTCTCTCAGGAAACTAGTATGTTGCAAAATCATTGTCCTTGTGTGTCTCATGTAAATTTTCTACTGCTGAGCAAAATTATGATGTTGGTGACAGAGACCTGTTGGCAATTAAGTGGGATTTTGAGGAGTGGCATCATCTCCTCGAGGGGGCTCAGCATAAGGTGATGCTTTTTAAGGACCACAAGAACCTGATATACTTAGAGTCAGCCAAAAGTCTTAACGTGTTTTTTTCACTCTTCAACTTTATGGTTACATATTGTCCTGGCAGTAAAAATGTTAAGGCCGATGTGCTTTCCAGAAGCTTTGTCCCAGTAGTTTCAGACGAACCCCCTGTGCCCATTCTTTCTGAGGGGTTGTAGTGTCAGCAGTTTAACTAGATTTGGAGAAGCAGGTCCGTAAGGCACGGATTTAGCCCCAGCGAGCCTTCCGCTGGGAAAGCTTTTTGTCCGAGTTCAGTTAAGGCTGCAGGTGCTGTCTGAAGAACATAGTTCTGTGTTAGCTGGTTATCCGGGGATTAATAATACCCAAAAATTACGCACAAGAACTTTTTGTTTCTTCTTGTGAGGTTTGTACCAGAACAAAATTGCCTCGAAATACCCCTGCCGGGAGGTTGATGCCTTTGCCAGTACTAGGAGACCTTGGACTCATTTGTCTATGGACTTTATTACAGATTTGCCGCTTTCTGAAGGTAATACTGTCATCTGGGTTGTAGTAGATAGTTTAGCAAGATGTGTCATTTTGTGGCTCTTACCGGTCTTCTGAATGCTAAAACCAAAACCTTGTCCAGATTGTTCATTACTCTTATTATGAGATTGCACGGGTTACCAGCAAATATTGTCTCCAATCATGGGGTCCAGTTTGTTTCCAGGTTCTGGCGTTTTGTTTGCTCGTGGCTGGGAATTCAGCTCTCCTTTTCCTCAGCATATTACCCAGAGACTAATGGACAAACTGAGAGATGTAACCAGAGTCTGGAATAGTGCTTGTGGTGTTATGTCTCAGAGAAGCAGGAGGATTGGTTGGGGTTTTTGCCTTTGACTGAATTTGCACTTAACAATAGATTGTTGGAATCTACGGGGACATCACCTTTCTCTTGTAATTCTGTGTTTCATCCATGTTTTGGTCTCTTTTCCAAGATGATGTCAGAAGTACTAAAGGAGAATAAGTTTTCCTCTAATATCGAGGCGGTGTGGGAGGTTATTCAGAAAAACCTTCAGAGGACGGTTCAAAGTTTCAAGCAGGTAGCATATAATAGGCGTTCTGAGGGGACTAATTTCTTGGTGGGAGACTTGGTGTGGTTGCCAACTGAGCACATAAAACTCAAACAGTCCTTCAAGTTAGGCTTAGATTTATAAGCCCTTTCAAAATCATTGGAAAAATTTATCCTGTATCATTTTGTTTGGAGATTCGTAGTTCTTAGGTTAATTGTTAATCCGGGTATACAGGCAGGTAGGAACTATTAGGGGTTGATCCAGGGAACAGTCTGATTGCCATTAGGTAGTCGGGAAGGAATTTTTCCCCCAAAAGGGCTAATTGGCTCCTGCTCTTGGGGTTTTTTGCCTTCCTCTGGATCAACAATACAGGAGGGTAAACAGGCTGGACTAGATAGGCATTGTCTTCATTCCGCCTTACATACTATGTTACTATGTATGAGAATAACTATCGTGTTTCACAAATCTCTCTTAAAGAAGTTTGTTGATTCAGGAAATGGTTCATCTCCACCATCCCTGGTTCTTGTGGATGGAGATATTCAATTTTAGATAAGTCGCATAGTGGACTCTCATCAAGTTAGAAGATCCCAACAGTATTTAGTAAATTGGCATGGCTATGGTCCTGAAGAGAGGACATGGGTTCCGGCTGCTAATGCCCATGCGGATTGGCTTGTGAAAAGTTTTCACAGACTGAATCCGAATTGACCTTGTCCTAAGGGTCCTGGGGCCCCTTCTAAAAGTTCTGGGATTGCTACCATGCTGCTAGTCTGGTGCAGGTTTTGCAGGTGGTTCTCCATCTTCTGGCCTTGGTGGGTGTGGTATTAGGTGAGAGATGCTTAGCCGCATCTGTGGGTAATTGTCATGGCTATTTAGTCTGGCTGTTGCTGGACTGAATTGCCGTTGAAACTTCAGTCTAGCTCTAACTGTGGTCTCAGTCAGAGCTTAGACCTGGACCTATCATTTGCCTGCTGTATCTCAAAGCTAAGTTTGTGTTTCTTTTCTTTTGTGTTTCTTATGTTAATCCCCTGTCCCACATAGGGTCAACTAAGGACCGAGGTACGAGGCAAATTTGACTGGGCACATTGGCTGCGTCTAGGCAGGTTCCTGTTCCTGAGGTTATTCAGATAGTGAAAGAGTTCCCATCTTTTGGTTTATTATTTTGACACAGTTTGTGTATTTTTGTGTGAGATCTGCAGGCTGCGGTTTCAGCACGCCCTAGGTGGACGTGGCAGTGTATTTCTAAGTATTTTCTTTTCTGCATAATTAATATAGCAAAATTAAATTTCTAATGGCAGATTTTAATACCTTAATGGAAATTTATCACCATGCAACCCCCCATCACCACTTCCATTGCATGCCTTGGTGAAAAGACGCTGATTCTGAATATCTAATTTTTATCTTGATACTCACTGACATTTCCCCATGGTAAGCGTGATTTTCATTGGGATGATGTATCAGGCAACAGATGTCCCACAGCAATAATCATTTCTGTGCTTTTACACAGAAACAAGCATCGCTGACTGAATGTAGGTACAGCACGCTGGGGATTGTTCAGTCCACCCGCCTCCATTCACAGTAGGCAGGCAGTCGTTCATAAGTGAAAGACTGCCTGTTTACACTAAATGATACGTCATTCCGTTTTTTGCATTCAGTCGGTGCATGCATTTACACTGAACGATTAATTTTCAGATTCTCTCTGGATCATTGGAATCCAAACGATCATTCCGTCTAAAAGCAGCTTAGGCCCACTAACCATCCATGCACTGTTTGCTCGTGCAGAACCAGGACTTCTAAGTTCTGTAATATAATAAACAGGACATCTAAGCCCTTCAGCGCACATGCTAATTGTGGCATTACAGGGGCAAGGGGGTGTGGGAGTGGGGGGGGGGGGAATGCAGGTGAGTACCCAGACAATAATTACATCAGAATCCGCCTTTTTGTCACCTGTCAAGCCATTATAGTTGTTCTGTGGTGCCATATATTTTGTAATTCTTAAAATACACCAATTAACTAAAATATGAAAACCACCTGCCAAATATTGTGTAGGTTCTCCTTGTGTTGCCAAAACAGTTCTGACTCCTCAAGGCATGATCTTCACAAGACCTCTGAAGGTGTCCTCTGGTATCTGGCATCAAGATGTTAGCAAGAGATTTATGAATTGGACTTGTTTATCCTCCCACAGAAGCTCAATTGTATTTAAATCTGGGGAATTTGCTGGCCAAGTCAAGACTTAAACCTCTTAATGATACAGACAATCACTGAAAACGGCCATATACTTACTGACTCAGGAGGGCAAACATGTGCACCAACATCAGCATGGAGGCAGCCATACTGCCAAATGAGGGAGCCAGTTACACCTGTGGAGGACACCGATGAGACAGCCACTCACACTACTTCCTATATAGAGGGGGATGGCTGCTTGGTGTATACTCCTGTCCAGAGTAGATACAAAGTGCCAGACCATTCTGATACACTTATTGCACCATGCAGACTAGCAACCTATTAATGATGCCATAATAGTTTGGCGGGTTGCTCTGCACCTCAAATAGTGAACCACATTGGTACTGCCACCCTGGGCTCTCCCAGGCATTTATATGATACAGGACATATATTTAGGTTCTGGGCATACAGAGTTTGTATGGAGTGGAATTGGGAGCCCATCCCACTCCAAACCCAGCAGGTGCCTACTGTCTTCGATAGCTGACACCTGCCTGCAACAGCTGCAATCAGAGTGAATGCTGATCATGGTTGTTAATGCTTTAAATGCTGCTGTCTATTCTGACAGTGGCCCTTAAATGCCCCATTCAGAGTTCAAGAGACAATAATACCAAATTTGCATAACTTTTTTTTGCTGTACTACTTTTAAAAAGTAAAATATCTTTGGAAAAAAATAAACTTATTTCCTGCCACCATCTTCTGACAGCCATAACTTTTTTATCCGTGGATACAGTTGTACGAGAGGTCGGTTTTTGCAGAACATCCGGTTGTTTCTATTGGTACCATTTTGGAGTCCATACAACTTTTTGATCACTTTATATTCCATTTTTTTTTTTTAAAGATGGGGTGACCAAAAAAGCTCAATTCTGATGTCGTCTTTATTTTTTCTTATGGGATAAATAATGCGTCACTTTGACAGATTGGACTTTTATGCACCAAATACGTTTTTTTTTGTTTAGATTTTTTTATTATAAATATAGTGAAAAGGTTGTTTAACTTTGAATACCTTTTTTTTAATAATTAATAAAACATTTTTAAAATCATCCTTACACTTCTATTTAGTCCCCATAGAGGACTTGCACTTGTATAATGTATAAGCATAGTATTATACTGTGTTCTGACAGGCAGTCTATAGAGCAATAGGCAATCAGTCATGGCAGCCCTGGGCACAGCTGTGGCAGAGGATAGCGGGCATTGCAGGACGGTTCCACTGAAAACGCTGCTAGGTGCAGCTTTTTCAGCGAATCGTCGGCCCCGGTCACGCGATTTGCAGATGCGCATCCGTTATGCGATCCGCAAATCGCGGGAAAAAACACCCGTGTGACCGAGGCCTTAGGATGGTTTCACACGGGCGATAAAATTGTGTGATTTTTGCGAGAGCGAGTAAAAAAGCAGATTGATGAAAGCAATGATTTTCAATGGTTTCTTTCACATTAATGATGTTTTCACTCATACGATGTCGTGAAAACAAAAAATCACGGCATGCTGTATGTTTCTGCGATTTGTGATTTTTTTTTCATCTCCCATGTTTCCCTGTGGAGCCTCCTTTTTTATCGCTTTGCAATGCACAAACTTGCTTTGCGATTTTAACATTAGTAAATCCTATCGACTTTTGCGATTAAAAAAATTGTGCGATTTTATTGCAGGCAGCAGCAATGCGAGATTATTCTAAAACAAACCATCGCTGACGCTCAAAAAAATCACGGAAACGAAGACACAATTTTGCCATGACTTTCTCGCGATCGCCCGTGTAGAACTACCCTTACGCTGTTTCCGTAACTCCCATTTACTTCAATGGGAGTTGCAGTGATGGCATAAGGCTGCCGACTCAGCTTTTTCTGTAGCACCCGGCGAGGTAGTCAGGCAATAGCCACAGGTTTCTTATCTCAACCAGGGAACGCTGAGATGGGAATACCCCTTTAAATATATCCACTGAACAATAACCTAGAAATTAGCACCATCTTCCAGCCTTATAATAACTAACAAATGCTGACACCAGTGTGTGTGTGAGTTCTACTTAGCTAGGCCATCTGTGCTCTCAATTCTAGATGCACTTAGATACATCATAGATACTACCTTGTACATTACTATGTGGTTACAAGTGTCACTGCACTTAAAGTTCATAATGCGAGCTCTAAACAATGAGATGATGGAATTCCACAAGCATGAATGAAATTCGCTAAGCAAAAAGGAATGAAATTTCCCTACAAGCAGTGCTAATAATTATATTTATGCATATGCAGAGGCGGAACTTGAAGCTTCTGGGCCCCAATGCAAAATCTGTAAAAGGGCCCCCAACTACAATAATATTAAGAATCTTTATTTGTATAGCGCTAATATAGACAGGGGGAATACAGACAGACAAAAGTACAAAGATTACAAAACCACGGTTAGGCCTCAGTCACACGGGCGATTTTCCGTGTGACCTGCGCATGCGATCTGCGATCTTAGAGAACCATTGCTTTGCAATGGTATCGGACACATGAGCGCTTTTTATGCGCTCGTCCGATAAATTATAGAACAGAAATCGCAGATCGCACCTATCTGCGATCTGCGATTCCTGTTCTCTTCTCTATATGCGCTCAATGGGGCCGGCGGCAGCAGCGCCGACCCCATTGAGAACATATAGTAGACAAATCATTCTCCTCTGCCACAGCTGTAACAGCTGTGGCAGAGAAGAATGATATTTGCCCATTGAATTCAATAGAGCCAGCAATACAGCCGGCTCCATTGAATGCAATGGGCTGCCGGCGAGCGCGGGATGACTTTTCGGGAAGGGCTTAAAAATATAAGCCCTTCCCTGAAATTCATCCAGAAATGTGTAAAAGCAAAAAAAAAGTATATACTCACCTGGTCCCGGCAGACGGAGTCCAGCCGTGGCCGGCCGGCAGTTCTCCTGAACTGCTCTGAGTAGTATTCAGCAGCCGGGGATTTAAAATCCCCACCTGCTGAATGAGCTGCCTCTGATTCGTCACAGCCTCACCAATCAGAGGCAGCTCTCACTTACCCATTCATGAATTCATAAATGGGTGAGTGAGTGCTGCCTCTGATAGGCTCAGCGCAGGGAGCAATCAGGGGCAGCTCTCAGCTGAATGACAGCTGAGAGCTGCCCTGATTGGTCCCTTATATTTTTAAGCCCTTCCCGAAAATTCATCCCGTGCTCGCCGGCAGCCCATTGCATTCAATGGAGCCAGCTGTATTGCCGGCTCCATTGAATTCAATGCGCTGGACAGCTCCAGCCCGTTTCTAATGGAACGCGGCTAGGAGTAGTTTTTTCGGGCGATTTTTCGGCCACGGTCACGCGATTTGAGGATGCACATCCATCATGCAATCCGCAAATCGCGGGAAAAAACACCCGTGTGACCGAGGCCTCACATAGTAATCAGTTGATTGAAACAATAGGGGTGAGAGTCCTGCTCCAACGAGCTTACATACTACAAGTAATATGGTGATACAGAAGGTAAAGGGCTGGAGATGTACACGGTATGGTGAGGTGGAGTGTGAGGGATTCTATACACATAGACAATGGTCAGACATTCAGCCGTATGATGGCAGAATCGGTTTGACTGCAGGGGCAGTTGATGGTGGCTAGTAGGGATTGCAGTCAGTAGGTCAGGGAGCATGTTATCAGGCAGCGTACAGAGGGGTTTGTTTAGGGTATGCGGTATGCCTCCCTGAAGAGGTGCGTTTTTAGAGCACGCCTGAAGTTTTGTGAGTCCTGGATTGCCCCGGTATCCTTTGGTAGTGCGTTCCAGAGGACTATAATAGTTTATTCAAAGTACTGGGCTCCCTGTGGAGAAGAGAGGCCTTATCCATTGCAAATACTCCACATGTGAACTTGGCCTGAAAACTACCAAATTTTTAAACTTAAATTTCTTTGTCAGTAATTTCCTAATAATGCCAAAATATCCTGCAGCGCTATACAATTAACCAGATTGGTAAACCCACACAAAAACAGCTACAGAACATAAACCCTGCCTCGAAATTTACAATCCGTATTTTACCTCAATTTTGAGTTTTACTATTATAGTTTCTTACTGTAAAATTAATTTTTTAATCTCCATAGTACCGTGATGGCGAACCTGTGACACGCGTGTCAGCACTGACACGCGCAGCCATAGTCGCTGATACCCGGCCGCTGTCGGCCATTCACCCCGTTAGTAGCAAATACGGGCAGGAGCCCCAGCTTCCTTGCCAGTATTCACTAAGCAGCGCTACTAGTAGCGCTGATCCCGGCCCACACCGTGATGTCAGTGTGCAGCCGGAATCATCCTCCCCCCTCCCCTGATGTCTCCTACTACTTGGTTCCGTGAGAGTGTCTGGGGAAGGAGGCGTCCGGCAGCACGCTGACATCACAGTGTGTGCCGGAGATCATCGCTGCTAGCGGCGCGCCTGGCAGAGGAGCAGCAGCGCTTCCACAAGGTGGAGGGGGAAAGTATCTGGGTCTCAGGGGGCACTATCACTGCTGGGGGCCACTGTGAGGGGGACTGTTGCTGCTGGTGGGCAATGTCACCGCAGGGGGCCGCTGTGGGAGGCACTGTCACTGCTTGGGGCTGCTGTTGGGGTCTCTGTCACTGCTGGCGGCTGCTGTGGAGGGCCACTGTCACTGCTGGGGCCGCTGCGGGGGGCACTGTCACTGCTGGGGGCTCATCATTTCTGAGATAAGTGAGGGGGATGCTGGGAGAGGCGAGGGCCTGTGCTATGGGTGTTTTGGGTTTATTAAATACAGTTATATAGTACAATTATACATTTTTGTTATTTAAACTATAAATATTGCGAAATTATGTTTTTTTTTCTCGTAGTGACACACCACCCGAGTTATGCTCGTTTTTTGGGCGAATTTTTACACACCAAGCTTAAAAGGTTGCCCATCACTGGCATAGTATTAGGTCAATTGATGGCATACATTTTTTTTTTACTTCACTTTAAATAGAAAGTGAAAGAATAAAAAAAAAAATTTTTACAAATCTTAAACATTTCTTGGTATTCACATAGCCTTTATGCTTTTGCTGGTGTTGTCTTTGTTGTTGCACATGGTAGCGTGGTTTTAGGTCATCCTATTACAGTATCCAGTTTCCTTTGATTAAAAGAATACATTATAAGCACTTCGCATTCATAGCTGTAATGACTAATAAATATTGCTGCAACTGAGAGGAATGTTTTTCCACATTTTTTTTAGAACCCTAAGGGAAATGTCGTTTGAAAATACGTTTAACAATACAAGCACATGTTTTTACATGCAATAAAATTAGTTCTACATATATAAGCGTCTGTTAGAGCATTTAACACCTCCCCTTACTGTACTCATTTTATGTGGAGCGTCTCTCTAGACCTTACTAGGCTCATGGGCTCCCCTTCATCTTAAAACACCTGATTTGATGACTTTACCACAGTTTTTAGTGCATAGGAAAAAAGCGGGCACATCCACTGCATACCATACTCTATACAGGTTGTATTGTAAAATGAATTTTAGCAAAAAACACACATTTAGGGTCAAGGATGTAAAATCTGTATTCAAAAAATAGGAGAAAATGGGTAAAAACTATAAATATAACATTCAATAAATGGACTTAGAATTACCTAGAGCCTCAGAAATGCAATCCTCAGCTCTCACTCATGACCTGAAGGTTGCGAGTTCAATCCCTGCGTGGTTCAGATAGCCGGACGACTCAACCTTCCATCCTTCTGAGGTCGGTAAAATGAGTACCCAGCTGTGTGGGGGTAATAAATTACTTGAAAGTGCTGCGGAATAAGTCGGCATTATATAAAAAGCAAGATTTAATTTATTTACTTTTATCGTACATTAAGATCAATTCAATGACAAATGTGAAAAAATATAAAAAGTGGGAGCATATCCAAGTGAAAGACTAACACAGAAAAACTCACTTAAATGCAATACGATTGGCAAATATTGTTGTAAACAAACAAATAAATGTAACAGTCTTACCAGTCCGGACGATCATCTAATGCTCCAATGAGAGTGGTACTCCAAATAAAGTAATATCAGAGGGAGGGGGAGGAACAGTTTCTGCCCTTATCAATAACTAATTAGGCTACTGTATTCCTGTAAATCCTATAATACTGAGCAACCACCCTGATGGGGAAAACCCTGGCTGGAGCCTCACCTTCTCAATAGGAATCTTTATTCAATACTCTAATATTGTTGTCTTTGCTCCAATACTAATTTGAGCAACCCGATAGCAACCTGAACTGCCAAAATGGTTCCTCAAGAAAAAATACTAAATATGTATGTGTCACAGCAGTGGATGTCGATTTGCTGTGCCTCTAAACTGATTTAACTTAGGGTTAGATGTGAAAGCTGCACATTAGAATCCATAGTTTTCTGCCTTTAAGCCCACCAATGGGAATTTGGTCCTTTTTGTGGGGAACCCCAGTCCACTACTCCAGAAATAGTCTTAGTAAAGAAGTGGCTGACACAACTAGATCAGGAATACTGTAACAGGGTACTGGAAAATGTAGACAGAGACCTAGTCAAGGAAAGAGCTGAAGTCAGGACAGACAGATTTCAGATAGATTTCCTGCATAGTTGAGAAGCAAACTGAGGGCAGGAGAGGAGAAACCAAAAAAAGCCGAGTAGGACAATCACAGTTAAAACAGGAGAGCAGACAGAAATTTGTTAGCACTTTCGCACAGTAGGAGACTAATTGCTCAAGCACCCCCCCCCCCCCCCCCAGTACCTAGTGAATACAGTGTGGAAGGGTACCTTAAATAGACAGAAGTCTATCTATATTGACCGGGTACTGGAAAGCTGGCTGCGTGCACTGACCCTTTAATAGGCAGGCCAAGCAGCAGTCAAACTGCGGGGAGGAAGGATGCAGCATCTGCAAGAGACATGAGGGATATAGTGCTGGTCATGGCTTAAGGTAGGAGGAGTTAAAAGATGCCATTGGCCAATAACCAGTGGTCATAGCCGAATTGAACATCGTAAATGTGATTCTTGGACATAAGTTTGCTAGCAGACAACTGGTGGGTGAGACTTCTTCAAGGGGTGGTACTTTACATTCTTTTTCTTTTATTGCAGACAGAACAGTTGGGGGAGTTTATTGCTAAAGCCAGTTGTCTCATAGCCATATATAGGTTTGCCAGAAGTAGGAGGAGATAAATGACGGATCTTCTAGAACACACACAGAAAAATTCTTTATGTATTTTTTTTATTTCAACAACAATAAGAAAATGAATTTTATTTACATAGCGCTTACATATTCCGCAACATTGTACATCATAGAGTTTTATTCCCATTGGGCAATCTAAATTCACCTATTACTATGTTTTTGGAATGTGGGAGGACACTGTAGTACCCGGAGGAAGCCCACACAAACATGAGGAAATTGGAAATTAGGGAAAGAATTATTAGAAAAGGATTTTTCTGTGGATTTTCACTTTATTGTAGAGATGAGCGAACGTGTCCGTAACGGACACATCCGCACCCGGACACCGGCTTTAGCGAACACTGGAGTGTTCGCGCGTAAGTGTCCGGGTGCCGCCGGGGGGCGGGGAGATGCGCGGCGGCGCGGGCGGCAGTAGCGGGGAACAGGGGGGAGCCCTCTCTCTCTCCCTCTCCCCCCCGCTCCCCGCCGCACCCCCCCGCGCTGCCACGGCGGCCCCCGAACTTTTTCGCCCGAACACCGAGGTGTTCGCAAAGTTCGGTGTTCGGGCGAAAAAGGGGCGGGGCCGAACGTGTTCGCTCATCTCTACTTTATTGCTCTTTTAAGAAAAAATACTAAATAATTCCTATGGGAGAGGGTTGTGGGCACCCTATGTGATATAGGCAGAGTTCACTGCATAGGGAGATGGAGGAGTAAGCAATACTGCTATTGCCAATATTCAATTCCAACATTATATACCTCCAGCTTTGTAATATATTTTATTGTAACCCTGCTCTCTGACACGATGATGATTGCTAAGAGTTGTTTTTACCAATTCTGGAAGTATCAGCTTATTATAAGGGCTTAATGGCTACTCTGAAAATTTCAATATGTAAGATTTTTTTATGCTCAAATTACTTTTAGCATCAAATCTTAATTTGAACGATAGGTCGTTTAAGGCAGAATTAAATTTTTTAAAATTAAAGAAATATGAGCATCACTATAGAAACGAAAGTATAGTGTTTAAAAGTAATATAAACAATTGTCTGAAGATCATTAGTAAATTTAGCCATGCATGAAGAGATTTCCCACTCTGAACAGACAAGTGTTCTCATTGTATTTTATTGTATTTTGCCTCATATTTAATGTTATTTTGCAGCAGTTTTTCATTATCTTTTTGACAGGATACACATGTTTAGGTCATTTATTATACACAAGATGTTCTCAGGGACATACAAGTGCAGATACTATGGGACAATCAAAACAATTTCTGGGATAACTACTCCAATTTGGACAAAAATTAGCACAACAGGATGTTTGTATTTGCCCATGCAAAAAGTTATTGGGCAATTATTACTAAATACTCTGGCAATAAAAGTATTTTCAACTGAAACAGTAATTTAAAGAACAGGTTAAAATTTAATTAAACCGTTTCATAGATATTTAACCTGACAGTTTATGTAATGTTAATAGGTGAAATGTAGAATATTAAATGAATACTTTACATTTGTTTTTTGGAATTTGCTCTTCTGTCCTGTCGAGAATGAAACTATAGAACTTTAAGGATAAACGTATAGGTTAGTTTATAAATGATTTAATTAATTACTAAAACTTTATAAGGCATTACATAAAATCTAATTTTTAACTAGTATATTTATTAAATGGCTGAAATATGACATTCTACACTCGTCAATTTACTCATAACTCAATGACAATAATCATCAATTTGATTCCCTAAAAGGAGCAAAATTTGTCATAATTGAAATACTCTTTATATGAAACAAAATAAAGTTAACAACAATGAAATAAGGAAAATAATTAATTAAGCAAAATTTTGACCTGAAACCTAAAAGTGTAAGATTTAAATTGTGCTAAAATATGTTATGGTATAACCATGTAAACAGGTAAAACAAATAAAACCTAGATGCAATTTGCTTTGTCAAAAATTCTAAAACATGTTGTAAATAATAAAACCATTAATCTAAGACCTACTTAGATTAATTAGTTTAACGTCTTGTGAATGTTAACATGTATTTTAATACTTTTATGTGCCTTAAAACATAATCTGAAACCTAGGAACTTATGGCAATTGGTGGCAGAATAAGTCAATATGATCCATCTAGTCTGCCCTTATATTATGTCCTATTTATTTATTTTCTTAAGGTAGCTCTATGCTTATACAAGGCATCTTTAAAATCACTTACTGTTGATTTTCCAACCACATCTGGTGGAAGTTTGTCCCAAGCACCTACTGCTCTTTCGGTAAAATAATATTTGATGGTATTGCTTCCTATCTTTCCAACAATTAATTTCCGACTATAAAATTTGTTCTTCTGTTTAATTTCTTAAGATTGTAAATATTCTCAAATTATGGACTCTGTTATATACTTTCATGCACAAGATGTTTTGGTTGCATTAAACATAATCCTGCTTTCAATTTTGCTTCTATGTTATAAAGAAAACACCCAAACAGTACACACAAAAGAAGCAAATAATATAAAATTCTTAGATCTTCTTTGATAACTATGTTAAATGACTATTTAAAAAAGTAATCACCCCTTTAAGGAAGCCATCATACAAGATTCATGCTGGGGTTTCCTACATGCGAGGGTCTGTAATTATTTAAATGCCATGTTTTTTCATGTACATTTTGGTTTTATTATGGTGATTGTTTGTGATATGCATCTGTATATGAGGGTATTTGGTAGGACCTTACTAAGTCTTTATGTATGCATTATCTGTATGTAGATCTATATATTATACATTGCTCTCCAGTTGTGGTGTGTTATCATGACTTTGCTTTTATTTAGAGTCTTAGAACACAGTAGTTATTATCACAGATGTTACCATTTTTTCTATACTGGTTGCACGTGTTGTTGATGCTGTTTAGGTGTTTTTTGTTTGTCAGTTCACAGAACACTTGAGGATTTAGGTTTAAGTGACATTTTATAGACTATATTCTACTTTAAAAAGGTTGTCCATTATCACCAGGCAACAAACTGTGCATTCGCAGTAGAGTGCAGCTTGCACCTCTTCATAATTGCTGCTTGCAAGCTGCAAGCACACATAGGTTTATTTAATTCAAGGATAGACAGCTATTCACAGAGGGGACTTAGACTAAAATAATAAACTTTATTAGGAATTTTATTTAAAAAGGTTCGTGCTAGGGCACAACAAATAACACAAACAATAACACAGAGGTAGCATGTGTTGCTATGACTTCAACACATCTAATTATTTAGGACAGACAATAGACGGTTATTCTCTTTATATGGTGTAGGTATTCCATTATTTGAACAAGAAGGTGTTGTATAGAATTGTTCTAGAATGAACGTACTCCTACACGTAGGTCCGCTTGATGGATATATAACACAGGGGCTTGAGTTGTAGTCCAGTGGTAAGTCCCTGCTAAAATAGCGGATCTGTATTGGGAAGGTTTATGTTTCAGCCAGCTGGTGAACTGCTAGTTAATCTGTGGTGTTGTGTTCCTACACCATCAGAAGTATTGATTCACCACAACTGTTTATTTATATGGTGCTTGTCATTGCACTCTCAATGGTACTTAATTCACAATCTCCAATTTTATCATTGGTATAGATCTCTTCCAATTTTTTGTCATCAGTACGAGACCTTTCAAACTCAACGCGTTTCATCACCCCATTGGGTGGATCCTCAGGAGTATTATAGTACTTTAGATTTGACCCTTTAGGAGTATGCGTTAGATGAAATTTTGGCAGATTTTTTGCCAGAATAAATTTTGGCTGATTTTATGCCAAGATAGAATATGTCCTAAACACAAGGGACCGCTACGCTTCCAAATGTGAGGAAAGCGATAAAAGATTGCTAGTGCATGTATAAGGGGTTATTGGGCTTATGGATAGAGCAATTCTATTTCCTGTAGATCTATTTGGCGACTAGATCTGAAAAGCCAAATGAATCCTGGGTTGGCTCTTTGCCCTCTCAAGTTAATTTGGATAGTGACTAGATTAGAGGGAGCTCAGCCAGTTGCTAGGCTAAGTGATAGGTTTGTTACTTCACTAAGGTCTGTGGCGATCAAGCAAGGACCAGTGAAAATCAAACCTAGAGAGCTATATTAGGCGAGGCTGGAGCAAATCCTCCTAAAAGTTCACCTGTTTGTTAGGCAAGGGACTCTATCAGATGTCCCTAGGCCTGCCTAATAACCGCTAAACTCATGAGAGTATGCCCAAAGGTTCCCCATTAGAAGCTGAATAGCTTTAGCAAAGCATAAATAAAATAAAAAAGTGGTGTCCGTAGCCCAGATGGTAAGCCCAGATTTTTTTTTCTCAAGGATACACAGCTAGTTGTGGCTGTTTTATTATGCCAAACACTGCAACGCATTAAGCGCTGCGGAATAAGTTGGCGCTATACAAATAAAGATTATTGTTATTATTACAGCATGTATTTTAATCCTACACTACAATATAGCTTTGAAAGTATCAGGAAAGTTTGCAAACTACTCTGTAAAAATGAAAACTGGACACTACATTCGAGATATTTTACATAAAATACTAGGCATTGTAATTTTGTGATATAACCTTTAGTGTACAATGCCCTTTGTGAATATTCACATATACTCAAAATTGAACTGTCTGCACGCATAGTATCTGGTTAAAAGCTTAATTTACTGGTTTGATGGACCTGCCATTTCCCAGTTATTATAAAAATAACAAGCAAATCGATCTTGTTATTTATATAGCACCAACTTATTTCGCAGCACTTTCAGGTAATTTTATTTTTTACCCCCCACCAAGCTGGGTACTCATTTTACCAACCTTGGAAGGATGGCAGGCTGAGTCAACCTTGAGCCAGCTAACTGAACCACGTGGGGATTGAACTTGCAACCTTCAGGTTGTGAGCGAGAGTTTAGGACTGCATTCCTGCTGCTTTAACTCTCTGCACCAATGAGGGTCTATTATCATTAATGTTGTCATTTACCCTCAGACTAAGTATAACTGTTGTTTTCCCTTTACATTTATGTGGAGGTTATTTATGGTTCCAAAGTATTTTATTGAAGAACTACAAGGTACATAGAGGAGTGAGTTTACATTCAAGATATGCATCAACAAAACAATACCAATAATAAGAGAAAAAACAGGTCTACGCTCACTCCAGGTGTGCCCAGATCTTAACTCAATAGCATGGCAAAATGTGAGGAAACAAGGGAAGGAAAGAGGGTGGAGGTGTTAGGGGAGGAAGGGGGGTGATGACTGACAAGCTGTAGGGCTTGAGCCTCTTATAGTAATATTTTGATGAGTGGAGGATGAAGAATGTGGTAAATTCTGATTATGGGGTCACAATACCCGATGCCAACAAAACATTCAGGCACGGGGAGGCTAGCAATGTTATCAAAGCTGGCCAAGTATTATAAAAGCTGGCATGTTTGTTGTCGTCATTCGTTCCAATCTCTTCCATGTGAATTATTTAAAGGGGTTGTCTCGCGGCAGCAAGTGGGGTTATACACTTCTGTATGGCCATATTAATGCACTTTGTAATATACATCGTGCATTAAATATGAGCCATACAGAAGTTATTCACTTACCTGCTCCGTTGCTAGCGTCCCCGTCGCCATGGTTCCGTCTAATTTCGGTGTCTTCTTGCCTTTTTAGACGCGCTTGCGCAGATCCGTCTTCTCCATTCTTCTCCCTTCGGCTCCGCTCAGCAGCATCGGCATTTTGGCTCCGCCCCCTTGTACGCATCATCGCGTAGCTCCGCCCCCGTCACGTGCCGATTCCAGCCAATCAGGAGGCTGGAACCGGCACACATCATGGGGCGGAGCTACGCGATGATGCGTACAAGGGGGCGGAGCCAAAATGCCGATGCTGCTGAGCGGAGCCGAAGGGAGAAGAAGGGAGAAGACGGATCTGCGCAAGCGCGTCTAAAAAGGCAAGAAGACACCGAAATTAGACGGAACCATGGCGACGGGGACGCTAGCAACGGAGCAGGTAAGTGAATAACTTCTGTATGGCTCATATTTAATGCACGATGTACATTACAAAGTGCATTAATATGGCCATACAGAAGTGTATAGACCCACTTGATTTCGCGAGACCACCCCTTTAATCTAATGTCTCTATCCATTGTAGCTGTGTGGGAGGTGATGTTGATTTTCACAATTAATATCACACATGATTTGGGTATAATCTGGCTCTTTTTAGTCTGTGCCAGAGAGCCTGGAAGCAATGAAAGCAGCGCTAACTCTGGGGAAAAGGTTGGGGATGAATGGTAAGCTGCATTGAATAGGTTGTTTATGTCATGCCACAGGGACCTTATTAGGGGACAAGACCACCAAATATGTATGAAGAAGCTTGTACCTGAGGTGTACCTTCAACAGGAGTTTGAAGTCTGAGCGAACATTTTGGCTAGTCTCATTGGGGTCCTATACCATTGAGTTAACAGCTTATAGTTTAGTTCTTGGCCTTTGCTAGACCTAGAATCTTTGTGTGTCAGAGTAAAAATTTTGGTCCATTGTTCTTCCGTAAAAGTTTTGCCTAGTGCTTTTTCCCAACCTTGCTTAAATGCCAATGAGTCTTTCCGTCTCTCCTCTGCCAACAAGATATGGTATACCTGAGAGATCTCTTTTGTAGGTGGTGTGGATGACATACAAAGTTTTTCGAACTGAGATAGAGGGGCCACAAGCTGTACTCCAGGACTGAGATATTATAAGTATGTGTGTAACTGCGGGTACTGAAACCATACCCCAGCCAGTGGACCCCCTTCACCCATCATTTCTCACAGGTACCTCACACCCACCCCTGAGACTGCATCACGCACTCGGAGTAAGTATGTCTCCAGTCTGGAGAGTAGTGTGGAGCTGCCAAACAATGCCATCAATTCTGGACTACCCAACAGGGGCGTGAGTGGACCAGGTCGGGATACTAGGTTTAGGCGTGACACAAACCTGTCCCATGCATCTATCAGTTTACTCATGAATGTTGACAGGTTAGGCATTTGTCGGTCCGATCGAAGAGGTGGCCAGAAAATACCCTGAGCTTGATTTGGTCTGGCATCCTGTTCCATTTTTACCCATAGTTTGGAAGAGCGATTACACATAGGGTCCAGGATACACTTGCAGATGGCTGCTCCATGGTATAGAGCAAAGTTTGGCAATTGCGCACCCCCTTTCTTTTTGTATTATATGAGTGTCCTAATTCCTAGGCGTGGTCTAGTGTTATCCCATACGAATTTGATTGTGGCTGTGCGAATGCGCAGCAAGTAAGATCTGGGTAACTTGATGGGGAGGGTTTGGCATATATATAAGAATTTGGGTAGAGAATCCATTTTTAGCACGTTTATCCTGCCGAACCAGGAAAGTGTGAGTGGCCACCAACTCTGCCAGTCTGCTTCAAATGTCGAGAGCATTTTTTTTGTAATTCTGATCAAATAATTTAAGACCTCAGCAACTGTACCTGCCAGTGTCACATCTCTTGGGTTTATAGAATTGGAGGGACACTTTAATTTGCTTTTTTAAAGGAACCTTTATTACAAAGAACACATGGATAATACAGAACCCTACCACAGCAGTTCAGCAGGATAAGAGAAAAGCATGCATGACCGTGTACAAAATGCCAAAAACTTACATTGATTAAATCTATTTTTTGTTCTTTTTTTATGCTTAAGTACAAAATCAAGGAAGAAGGATTCCCTCCAGGGGAACCCAGGATGATCAAGATTGAAAAACAAAGCATACAATAAATCTGCACACTGCGACTGGTAGAAAAAAAGATAGAAAAGGCAGGACTCCAGAAAGCAGGGTCTCCAACGCATAAACGCTAGGTCAAATAGTTAAGCAGTAGAGATGAGCGAGCATACTCGATAAGGCAAGCTACTCGAGCGAGTAGTGCCCTATTCGAGTACCTGCTCGCTCGTTCTAAAGATTCAGGTGCCCGCAGGGGGCAGGGAGCGGCGGGGAGGATTGGGGAGGAACGGAGGGGAGATCTCTCTTTCCCTCTCTCCTACCCCGCTACCCCCTGCTCACCGCCGCAACTCACCTGTCACCCACGCCGGCAGCTGACTCTTTAGAGACGAGCGGGCAGGTACTTGAATAAGGCACTACTCGCTCGAGTAGTTTGCCTTATCGAGTATGCTCGCTTATCTCTATTAAGCAGCCATCTCTAACACAGTTGTAGGGCCTCTTTGTCTAACGACCCAATATCGTATCAAATTAGTCAAGGCAGCCCCAGGCCCTCGTCTTAATATGCCTTAAATTGAGTAAAATTACTGTCTTTGCATAGCAAAACAAATGTTTGTACAGGATGCGGGTCACCACATTCACCAGGATAGCATCCACAAGCCCCAAAAGACAAACCTTGGGATATATGATTCATGGTGTTCCTAAATGAGACTCCATGAATCCAAGAACCTCTGGCTAGTAGTCCTGCAACATGTTGCATTCCCAGAACATGCGCATAACTGTGCCTATATTAGTTAGGCTCATGAGCAGTGTGCTGAGGGAGACAGACCCATAATATGGAAATGAGAGTGGATGTAGTAAAGTTTGTTTATAAATTTAAGCCAATTTAACCCTGATGTTGACCAGAGGAGGGCTGACACTTAAATGTTATACAGATCCTGTAGGGAGCAAAGTGATGTCATCACATATGATGGAATGCTTTGAGGTCCAACACAAAAGAAAGCTACAGGTGCACATAAATATATTAATATATGGGCCACAGTAGTGTTTTTCTGACTCTTTAAAACAAAGGGTTTTTGGAGCATCCGGTTGATGATGTCGGTTATTTAGATAATCATAACTTATTAGTTAGGTTATTAACGTGTTTCCCCGAAAATAAGACAGTGTCTTATATTAAGTTTTGTTCAAAAAGGTTTAACTTTTTTACATGTATAGCTGCCTGGACACTATTTAAATTGACTTTTTAAATTAAGTGTTAGCAGGGCTTAATTTTGGAGTAGGGCTTATATTTTAAGCATCCACAAAAAGCCTGAAAAATCATTTTGCATCGTCAGAAATTCTGGAAAATCATGCTATGTCTTATTTTCAGGGAAACAGGGTAGTAGCAGCTTTCCATTTTTTATCCACAAATCACACGTTCTTCTTCTTGCCAAATGATAACACATTTTCCCTGTTTTGCAGGAGATAGAGTTTCCAAACCTCCAAAATAAAACCTTCATTCATATGGCAACAATATTGTTTAATAAACATTTGTTAACAATTTTTCAGGTAAGGGAAGTAAGGCCGCGTGATTATGTATGAATGTTCCCTGTGAAATGACAAGAACAGAGGATATTTGGAAAGGTATTTACACTTTCAGACTCTGCAAATATTCTTATGTTACTTAGGCCCAGTGATCATTCTTTTAGTAATTCATTCATAATAGCATTTGCAAAATGCAAATATTGTTTAATCCTCCTTTATCTAACAACCTGTTCCAAGCAAAGATACAATATTCATTTCTAGAGCAATTGTTCCACAAGATTAAATCAATATATGCATGCAGAGACTTCCTTTCATGATTAGACCAATTTTTCCTACTTGCTATTAGAGAATTCCTGAATGAAAAAACAAATAAGAAATGATTGGTAATTTGCAGTTTATATACTATTACTATACACCTTGTGAAATTGAAAGAAATTTTCCCAGGGGGAATAGTATTAAAATCCAAACTTTGCCATATACATGCTATGCTATACCTGAAAGGGATTTTCTGAGAACCCCAATTATCATTGGCAGTGGGGGATAGAGTATATAATAAAATAATAACTTACATACTCCCCTCCCGATGCATGCTGATTCTTCGACTCCGCTGGTTGCTGCTCAGGTACTCTGTAGAGATGAGCGAGCACCCAAATGCTCGGGTCCGCGTTATTCTAGTCGAGCTTTCCGTAAAATTCAAGAGCTCTACTCGAATAACGAACCCCATTGACTACAATGTGAGACTCAAGCATTTTTGTATGTGGGACGCCGGGTCTCTCTCTCTCTTTCTCTTTCTTTCTCTCTCTCTGTTTCTCTCTCTGTTTCTCTCTCTCTTTCTCTCTTTCTCTCTCTCTGTCTTTCTCTCTCTCTCTCTCTGTCTTTCTCCCCCCCCTGCCTGCCAGCCAAAAACTTGCCATTGACGCGCGCTGCGGCGAGGAGGAGCCAAAAACTGGGGCGGGGTCGAACACGGCGTGATGATCGTTCGAGTAACGAGCACCATTGAGTACGCTAATACTCGAACGAGCATCAAGCTCGGCAGAGTGTGCTCGATCAACTGTAGTACTCTGTTTACAACGGCGGCAGCGGTCACGTGGATTGTTTACCCACGTGACTGCTGCAGCCAACGGAGGCCGGCAGGGACGTCAACAGTGACATCCTGTAAACCTGCCTCAGGGATCCTACAGTAGAAGCCCAACTGAGGTTTTTTGAACTGAGAGACTGGGCCCGGGGAAATAGATAAGGACTAGACATGAGCGAATGTACTCGTCCGAGCTTGATACTCGTTCAAGTATTAGCGTGTTCGAGATGCTCGTTACTAGAGGCGAGCACCACGCGATGTTCGAGTTACTTTCACTTTCATCTCTGACACGTTAGCGCGCTTTTCTGGCCAATAGAAAGACAGGGAAGGCATTACAACTTCCCCCTGCGACGTTCAAGCCCTATACCACCCCCCTGCAGTGAGTGGCTGGCGAGATCAGGTGTCACCCGAGTATATAAATCGGCCCCTCCTGCGGCTCGCCACAGATGCATTCTGACAGAGATCAGGGAAAGTGCTGCTGATGCCGGAGCTGCTATAGGGAGAGCGTTAATAGTGATTTTAGGCTTCAAGAACCCCAACGGTCCTTCTTAGGGCCACATCTGACCGTGTGCAGTACTGTTGAGGCTGCTTTTTGCAGTGTTGCACATTTTTTTTTGTATATCGGCCGTGCTGAGCATTGCGTCCTGCAGTAATTTTACATAGTCCAGGGCCAGTAGTAAACAATAAAAAGTCCCACCTTGTCTTCATGTGCTGCACACCTCAGTTCCGCTAGCAAGTATACTCACAAGCTGATTGCCATCCAGCTACTTCTGGCTCTGACAGACGCAAAACAATCCAATTGCAGGAATACAGCTTTTTGTGGAAAAACTTGCTTTTTATTTTCTTGTGGTGCTTGAATAATACAGAGAACGCGTTTCGGTTATGAAACCTTGTTCACCTCTGACTAACAAATGCATAATGCAGACCTTAAAAAGGTTTAGTGAAAATAAGTGAATTAAAAACACATGTGCAATTAACCCATGGCAATCTGTTACTTCGTTGGAGGAACAAGCTCTGGTAATTGAAGTAACAGATTGCCATGGGTTAATTGCACATGTGTTTTTAATTCACTTATTTTCACTAAACCTTTTTAAGGTCTGCATTATGCATTTGTTAGTCAGAGGTGAACAAGGTTTCATAACCGCAGGGCCAGTAGTGCTGGTGAGGCAGGGACAGTGAAAGACATATCCAGTCTATATACGCAGTGGGCTTTTCCAAAAAAATTTGGGAAAAAAAATCTATTTGGGCTGCCTGTGACCGTCCTGACTGTACTGCGTCTCTGCTGGGGGTAGTTGTCCTAATTCATACGCAGCCAGCTAAGTGTTACAGCAGGCTTGCGCAAAATTCTTTCCTGCCTCTGCGTTGCCTCTTACATCACCGCTGTCATCCTGTCCAGAGTGAAACAGTCTGCAGTAATTTTACTTAGTCCACGGCCAGTAGTGCTGGTGAGGCAGGGACAGTGAAAGGCATATCCAGTCTATATACGCAGTGGGCTTTTCCAAAAAAATTTGGGAAAAAAAATCTATTTGGGCTGCCTGTGACCGTCCTGACTGTACTGCGTCTCTGCTGGGGGTAGTTGTCCTAATTCATACGCAGCCAGCTAAGTGTTACAGCAGGCTTGCGCAAAATTCTTTCCTACCTCTGCTGTGCGTTCCGTAAGCGAAGTCAGCCTCCAACCACAGGCCAATAAGCGGCACATTTAATTACAGCGTTCTGTTTCTGCACTACTGGTAATACACCATGCTGAGGGGTAGGGGTAGGCCTAGAGGACGTGGACGCGGGCGAGGACGCGGAGGCCCAAGTCAGGGTGTGGGCACAGGCCGAGCTCCTGATCCAGGTGTATCGCAGCCGACTGCTGCGGGATTAGGAGAGAGGCACGTTTCTGGCGTCCCCACATTCATCTCACAATTAATGGGTCCACGCGGTAGACCTTTATTAGAAAATGAGCAGTGTGAGCAGGTCCTGTCGTGGATGGCAGAAAGTGCATCCAGCAATCTATCGACCACCCAGAATTCTGCGCCGTCCACTGCTGCAACTCTGAATCCTCTGGCTGCTGCTCCTCCTTCCTCCCAGCCTCCTCACTCCATTACAATGACACATTCTGAGGAGCAGGCAGACTCCTAGGAACTGTTCTCGGGCCCCTGCCCAGAATGGGCAGCAATGGTTCCGAATCCTCTCCCACTGGAGGAGTTTGTCGTGACCGATGCCCAACCTTTAGAAAGTTTCCAGGGTCCGGGTGATGAGGCTGGGGACTTCCGGCAACTGTCTCAAGAGCTTTCAGTGAGTGAGGAGGACGATGAGGATGAGACACAGTTGTCTATCACTCAGGTAGTAGTAATTGGAGTAAGTCCGAGGGAGGAGCGCA
This sequence comes from Eleutherodactylus coqui, assembly GCF_035609145.1. Classification (NCBI taxonomy): domain Eukaryota; kingdom Metazoa; phylum Chordata; class Amphibia; order Anura; family Eleutherodactylidae; genus Eleutherodactylus; species Eleutherodactylus coqui. Next base: position 64,724,540 of record NC_089848.1, on the reverse strand, counting down.
CAGAGGATTCGGAGGAAGAGCAGCAGGACGATGAGGTGACTGACCCCACCTGGTTTGCTACGCCTACTGAGGACAGGTCTTCAGAGGGGGAGGCAAGTGCAGCAGCAGAGCAGGTTGGAAGAGGCAGTGCGGTGGCCAGGGGTAGAGGCAGGGCCAGACCGAATAATCCACCAACTGTTTCCCAAAGCGCCCCCTCGCGCCATGCCACCCTGCAGAGGCCGAGGTGCTCAAAGGTCTGGCAGTTTTTCACTGAGAGTGCAGACGACCGACGAACAGTGGTGTGCAACCTTTGTCGCGCCAAGATCAGCCGGGGAGCCACCACCACCAGCCTCACCACCACCAGCATGCGCAGACATATGATGGCCAAGCACCGCACAAGGTGGGACGAAGGCCGTTCACCGCCTGCGGTTTGCACCGCTGCCTCTCCCCCTGTGCCCCAACCTGCCACTGAGATCCAACCCCCCTCTCAGGACACAGGCACTACCGTCGCCTGGCCTGCACCCACACCCCCAACTCCGCTGACCTCGGCCCCATCCACCAATGTCTCTCAGCGCACCGTCCAGCCGTCGCTAGCGCAAGTGTTGGAGCGCAAGCGCAAGTATGCTGCCACGCACCCACACGCTCAAGCGTTAAACGTGCACATAGCCAAATTTATCAGCCTGGAGATGCTGCCGTATAGGGTTGTGGAAACGGAGGCTTTCAAAGGTATGATGGCGGCGGCGGCCCCGTGCTACTTAGTTCCCAGTCGCCACTACTTTTCCCGATGTGCCGTCCCAGCCCTGCACGACCACGTCTCCCGCAACATTGTACGCGCCCTCACCAATGCGGTTACTGCCAAGGTCCACTTAACAACGGACACATGGACAAGCACAGGCGGGCAGGGCCACTATATCTCCCTGACGGCACATTGGGTGAATTTAGTGGAGGCTGGGACAGAGTCAGAGCCTGGGACCGCTCACGTCCTACCCACCCCCAGAATTGCGGGCCCCAGCTCGGTGGTGGTATCTGCAGCAGTGTATGCTTCCTCCACTAAACCACCCTCCTCCTCCTACGCAACCTCTGTCTCGCAATCAAGATGTGTCAGCAGCAGCACGTCGCCAGCGGTCGGTGTCGCGCGGCACAGCAGCACAGCGGTGGGCAAGCGTCAGCAGGCCGTGCTGAAACTACTCAGCTTAGGAGAGAAGAGGCACACGGCCCACGAACTGCTGCAGGGTCTGACAGAGCAGACTGACCGCTGGCTTGCGCCGCTGAGCCTCCGACCGGGCATGGTCGTGTGTGACAACGGCCGTAACCTGGTGGCGGCTCTGCAGCTCGGCAGCCTCACGCACGTGCCATGCCTGGCCCACGTCTTTAATTTGGTGGTTCAGCGCTTTCTGAAAAGCTACCCACGCTTGTCAGACCTGCTCGGAAAGGTGCGCCGGCTCTGCGCACATTTCCGCAAGTCCCACACGGACGCTGCCACCCTGCGCACCCTGCAACATTGGTTTCATGTGCCAGTGCACCGACTGCTGTGCGACGTGCCCACACGGTGGAACTCTACTCTCCACATGTTGGCCAGGCTCTATGAGCAGCGTAGAGCTATAGTGGAATACCAACTCCAACATGGGCGGCGCATTGGGAGTCAGCCTCCTCAATTCTTTACAGAAGAGTGGGCCTGGTTGGCAGACATCTGCCAGGTCCTTGGAAACTTTGAGGAGTCTACCCAGATAGTGAGCGGCGATGCTGCAATCATTAGCGTCACCATTCCTCTGCTATGCCTCTTGAGAAGTTCCCTGCAAAGCATAAAGGCAGACGCTTTGCGCTCGGAAACAGAGGCGGGGGAAGACAGTATGTCGCTGGATAGTCAGAGCCATCTCCTGTCTATATCTCAGCGCGTTGAGGAGGAGGAGGGGGAGGATGAGGAGGAGGGGGAAGAGACAGCTTGGCCCACTGGTGAGGGTACCCATGTTGCTTGCCTGTCATCCTTTCAGCGTGTATGTCCTGAGGAGGAGGAGGATCCTGAAAGTGATCTTCCTAGTGAGGACAGCCATGTGTTGCATACAGGTACCCTGGCACACATGGCTGACTTCATGTTAGGATGCCTTTCTCGTGACCCTCGTGTTGCACGCATTCTGGCCACTACGGATTACTGGGTGTATACACTGCTCGACCCACGGTATAAGGAGAACCTTTCCACTCTCATACCCGAAGAGGAAAGGGGTTTGAGAGTGATGCTATACCACAGGACCCTGGCGGACAAACTGATGGTAAAATTCCCATCCGACAGCGCTAGTGGCCGAAGGCGCAGTTCCGAGGGCCAGGTAGTAGTGGAGGCGCGGAGATCAGGCAGCATGTACAGCACAGGCAGGGGAACACTCTCTAAGGCCTTTGACAGCTTTATGGCTCCCCAGCAAGACTGTGTCACCGCTCCCCAGTCAAGGCTGAGTCGGCGGGAGCACTGTAAAAGGATGGTGAGGGAGTACGTAGCCGATCGCACGACCGTCCTCCGTGACGCCTCTGCTCCCTACAACTACTGGGTGTCGAAGCTGAACACGTGGCCTGAACTCGCGCTGTATGCCCTGGAGGTGCTTGCCTGTCCTGCGGCTAGCGTCTTGTCAGAGAGGGTGTTTAGTGCGGCTAGGGGAATCATCACAGATAAGCGTACCCACCTGTCAACCAACAGTGCCGACAGGCTTACACTCATCAAGATGAACAAAGCCTGGATTTCCCCAGACTTCTCTTCTCCACCAGCGGACAGCAGCGATACCTAAACAATACGTAGGCTGCACCCGCGGATGGAAGCATTGTTCTCTATCACCATCAAAAACGTGGAGCTTTTAGCTTCATCAATCTGTGTATAATATTCATCCTCCTCCTCCTGCTCCTCCTCCTGAAACCTGACGTAATCACGCCGAACGGGCAATTTTTCTTAGGCCCACAAGGCTCAGTCATATAATTTTTGTAAGCAATTTTTATACGTTTCAATGCTCATTAAAGCATTGAAACTTTCACCTCAACCAATTTTTATTTTAACTGGGCTGCCTCCAGGCCTAGTTACAAATTAAGCCACATTAACCAAAGCGATTAATGGGTTTCACCTGCCCTCTTGGTTGGGCATGGGCAATTTTTCTGACGTACATTAGTACTGTTGGTACACCAATTTTTTGGGGCCCTCGCCTACAGTGTAATCCAATTAATTTTTTGCCCACCTGCATTAAAGCTGACGTTACATCAGCTGTGCTGGGCACTGCAATGGGATATATTTATGTACCGCCGGTGGGTTCCAGGGAGCCACCCATGCTGTCGGTCCACACGGAGTTGTAACTGCATGTGTCCACTTCTAAAGAACCCCAGTCTGACTGGGGCATACAGTGTGGGCCGAAGCCCACCTGCATTAAACATGACATTACCTCAGCTGTGATGGGCAATGCAATGGGATATATTTATGTACCGCCGGTGGCTTCCTGGGACCCACCCATGCTGTCGGTCCACACAGAGTTGTAACTCCATGTGTCACTTCTAAAGAACCCCAGTCTGACTGGGGCATGCAGTGTGGGCCGAAGCCCACCTGCATTAAACATGACATTACCTCAGCTGTGCTGGGCACTGCAATGGGATATATTTATGTACCGCCGGTGGGTTCCAGGGAGCCACCCATGCTGTTGGTCCACACGGGGTTGTAACTGCATGTGTCCACTTCTAAAGAACCCCAGTCTGACTGGGGCATGCAGTGTGGGCCGAAGCCCACCTGCATTAAACATGACATTACCTCAGCTGTGATGGGCAATGCAATGGGATATATTTATGTACCGCCGGTGGCTTCCTGGGACCCACCCATGCTGTCGGTCCACACAGAGTTGTAACTCCATGTGTCACTTCTAAAGAACCCCAGTCTGACTGGGGCATGCAGTGTGGGCCGAAGCCCACCTGCATTAAACATGACATTACCTCAGCTGTGCTGGGCACTGCAATGGGATATATTTATGTACCGCCGGTGGGTTCCAGGGAGCCACCCATGCTGTTGGTCCACACGGAGTTGTAACTGCATGTGTCCACTTCTAAAGAACCCCAGTCTGACTGGGGCATGCAGTGTGGGCCGAAGCCCACCTGCATTAAACATGACATTACCTCAGCTGTGATGGGCACTGCAATGGGATATATTTATGTACCGCCGGTGGGTTCCAGGGAGCCACCCATGCTGTGGGTCCACAGGGACTTCACAATAGGGAGTTGTACCTGCCTGTGTCTATGAATTAAAAACCCCGATCAGGTTGGGGCATGCAGTGTGGGCCGAAGCCCACCTGCATTTAATCTGACGTTAGCTCTGCTGTCCAGGGCACTGCAATGGGATACATTTATGTACAGCCCGTGGGTTCCAGGGAGCCACCCATGCTGTGGGTGCACACGGAATTACCATTGCGGAGTTGTACCTGCCTGTGACTATTTATAAAAAACCGCAGTCTGACTGGGGCATGCAGACACCTTGACAGAATGAATAGTGTGTGGCACATAGGTTCCCCATTGCTATGCCACGTGTGCAGCTCCTGATGGCAGTGGCACAGGATTATATTTCTCATTGCTTCTGTACAGCATTGTGGGCTATCGCCCCGCCCCTTTTAAAGAGGGTCGCTGCCTAGCCATGCCAACCCTCTGCAGTGTGTGCCTGCGGTTCCTCCTCATGGCAGACGCACTTAGAAATAGACATGAGGGTGGTGTGGCATGAGGGCAGCTGAAGGCTGCGCAGGGACACTTTGGTGTGCGCTGTGGACACTGGGTCGTGCGGGGGGGGGGGGGGGGGGGTTGGGCAGCATGTAACCCAGGAGAAGTGGCAGCGGAGTGTCATGCAGGCAGTGATTGTGCTTTGTTGGAGGTAGTGTGGTGCTTAGCTAAGGTATGCATTGCTAATGAGGGCTTTTCAGAAGTAAAAGTTTTTGGGAGGGGGGGGGCACTCTTGCCGCTATTGTGGCTTAATAGTGGGACCTGGGAACTTGAGATGCAGCCCAACATGTAGCCCCTCGCCTGCCCTATCCGCTGCTGTGTCGTTCCCATCACTTTCTTGAATTGCCCAGATTTTCACAAATGGAAACTTTAGCGAGCATCGGCGATATACAAAAATGCTCGGGTCGCCCATTAACTTCAATGGGGTTCGTTACTCGAAACGAACCCTCGAGCATCGCGAAAATTTCGTCCCGAGTAACGAGCACCCGAGCATTTTGGTGCTCGCTCATCTCTAATAAGGACACCAACTCTGGCCAGAACTGCAGTGAGGAAGCGCAAATGGTTGGGTTTAGTCGGGATACATCTTGCCACAAGGGCGCAATGAGGGGGCAGTCCCACCATATGTGCAGCATGAAGCCTTTGTCTGCCATACACCTCCAGCACTGATCAGAAACTGGGGGGATATATTTTATGAAATTTGACTGGGATTCTATACCACTGAGAAATTGTAAGCTAAGTGATATATTTGTTTTATGTGTTAAGGCATAAGATTTAGACCAGAGTTCTCCGGAAACAGGCCTCCACAGGGCCTCCTCCCATCCCCAAGTCAAGCCGGGGTTGGAGCCCCTCGACTGCTCCTCTAGTAGAAGTGCGTACAACAGTGATATCACATGCGTTGGCGAATTCTTCACCGTGCATAAATGTTAAAATGGTGTGAAAATCGCAGAAGCTGAATGTTCAAACAGACAAAAAAGTCATAGAATGCGGCCATATACTTACTGATAAACTGATATTAGAGGGCAGGCATATAAACCCCCAACATGCAGACAGCCAGAATACTAAATAGAGGAGTAGCTTACACATGTGCAGGACACTGATGAGTTTGCCACTCACAAGCCCACCTTATACTGAGGGGGTGGCTGATTAGTGTTGATACCTACACAGAAGAGTATATACCAGGTGTCAGGCCACATGGTATGTGTAGTGAACCATGCAGGCTTACAACTTGATAGACTGCTTGCCCGATCGCACTATGATGTAATGCTATGGCATTACATCATACTGCAGGAGCGATCAAAGCATTGCATGTTGTTGTCCCCTCTGGGGACTAAAAAAAAGTAAAAATAAGAACAATAAAGTTTTACTAATTATTTTAAAAAAATCCTTTTGCCATATTCACAATAAAAGAATCTAAGTAATAAAACAAAAATACATATTTGCTATCACTGTGTCCATAAAAGTGCGATCTGTCAAAGTAATGTATAGTTTATCCCCCATGCTGAACGCCAGAAATGCGCTTTTTGGTCACCCTGTCTCCAAGAAAAAATGCAATAAAAAAGTTGCATGTATTACAAGATGGTACCAACGCAAACTACAGGACGTCCCACAAAAAATGAGCTCTCACACAACTATGTCGATGGAAAAATAAAAATGTTATTGAGCGCAGAAGATGGTGTCAGAAAATAATTAAAAAAAAATTAAATGTCTTTGAAATAAAATAAAAGTACAGCAAAAAAAAACCAATATAAGTTCGGTATTGTAGTAATCGTACTGACCCATAGAATAAAGTTATTATGTTATTTTTGTTGCAGTTTGTGCGCCGTAGAAACAAGACGCACTGAAAGATGGCAGAATGTCGATTTTTTTTTTTTTCCATTTTACTCCACTTAGATGAAGTAAAATTAAATTACATTAAATGGCACCATTTGAAAAATACAACTCGTCCCACAAAAAAAGCCCTCATACAGCGACGATTAACAAAGGCGTTACAACTTTTTAAAAGGGGCAGGAAAAAACTAAAATGAAAAAAAAAGCCCCACGTCATTAACAGTTTAATGATGCCATATTTAAATCCAGCGGGTTGTCCTGCACCCCACAGGTGAACCACACTGGCACTGGCAGTCTGGACTCCCCCAGCATTCAAAACCGCACTGCATATTATTGATAAATACTGATATGTAAGAGGTATCAGCTGATATTAACTAATGTTAGGGTAGGCACCTACAATATGCGGGGACTCTTGAATTGGGTTGTGGACTCACGTATTTTGGCCAAAATATTAACACTTGTTTGTTGGCTGATCTTTTGTGAAGTCAGAAAAATCCATCGTAATCGGCAGCACATCTCCACTTGTGTGAAAGAGGAATGTGCTGCCAAAAGTGATGGAAGTGAATGAGGTCAAAGAATCATATGTTCATTGCCCATTGAGTCTGAATTGGCTTGTGTAAAAGGCCAGGTAAATGAACGTGAATTATTGTAATCCTTCCTGATGTCATCTATATATATAAAAATGAATGTCTGTCTGTCTGTCTGTCCTTTATGCATTACTACACCATTCATCTAATCACCATGAAACTTTGGGAAGTTGTTGAGTACACTCCTGGGAAGATTACTGGCATAGTACAACTATCCATCGTCGACAGTTATGCTCCCCCAGACAAAGATCATTTGATTTCCATCTCAAGCACAAAAACAAAAGGCATTACGAGCAACGGGATGAGTGTTCAACTACAAAATGATGCATCTGCCGAATGTTTCGCAAGACAATTGCTGCATATTGAGAATGCTGAGGTAAAATAAAAGCTGTGCTGTGATTGGTTGCTATTTCTTATACTGCTGAGGCAACATGAAAGCTGTGCTGTGATTGGTTGCTATATATTATACCGCTGAGGTAAAATGAATGCTGCGCTGTGATTGGTTGCTATTTTTTATATTGCTGAGGCAGAATAAAAGTTGCGCTGTGATTGGTTGTTATTTCTCTTACTGCTGAGGTAACATGAAAGCTGCACTGTGATTGGTTGTTATATTTTATACTGCTGAGGTAACATGAAAGCTGCGCTGTGATTGGGTGTTATATATCATAAAGCTGAGGTAACATGAAAGCTGCACTGTGATTGGTTGTTATATTTTATACAGCTGAGGTAACATGAAAGCTGCGCTGTGATTGGGTGTTATATATCATAAAGCTGAGGTAACATGTAAGCTGCGCTGCGATTGGTTGTTATATATTATACCACTGAGGTAACATAAAAACCCTGCGCTGTGATTGGTTGTTATCTAGATATATAAAAACAAATGTATGTCTGTCTGTCTGTCTTCGCAGCAACGCGCGATGGGATTATCTTAATAGGCAAAAATCAATAAGTAGTAAAATTATTTATTATTGTAAAAAGTAAACAATATTAAAAGAAATGAATGGCTCAATGAATGGCTGAGCATTGCCTGTGATTGATTGGCTTAGTGCTCAACTAATCGGACACAGCCCTTTCAGCAGGTGGGGATTTTATTACACTGCCGGGACCCAAGCGGCCCCAGCAGCGGTGGAGAGGTGAGTATATATATTTTTTTTACACAAGCTAGGAATGATTTTCAGGGAAGGGCTTATATTTAAAACACTTTCATGAAAATCACTGCGGGGGTGCTGCCAGCAGCGGCGGCCCCATTGAAAGTAATGGCAGAATATCGCGTTCCTCTGCCACAGCTGTGGCAGGGGATTCTTCACTCCCTGTGGGGAGTCCCCTTGTCACTGAACACAGTGACAGTGCTGACACAGTGTTCAGTGACAAGGGGACTCCCCGCAGAGAATATGGATGCGCACCACGGACCTATGGTGCACGCATGTCCTATGTTTTGCAGATGTGCACGTTTGCACGGCTGTAAAACACGTGCATGTGAACACACCATAGGGAACCAATGGTTCTAATAGAAGTGTGGCTTTGTGCGGACGTATGTACGCACATAAACACGCTCATCTGAATGAGGCCTCATAAAGTATTTTAGTGCCATTGAAAGATGCAACTCATCCAGCAGAAAACAAGACTTCAAGCAGCTATGTTAAAGGCAAAATGAAGACATTTTTTGAAAGTGGGGAGGAGAAACCAAAAAGGAAAAAAAAATCTGCCCCCCCAAAAAGCCATTAAATTGCGAACGAAAATGTCATGAAAATGCTTCAAGAGACTATATGAATGCAATGTGAGGCCACGGTCACATGAGTATTTTTTTCGCACAAGCATAGGCGGGTGAAAAGAGCGCTTTTAAAAGAACCAATGGGTTCCTATAGAAGCATTCACAAGATTGATTTTTAGACGCGCAAAATACTTACACCTGCCAAAGATAGGACATGCGAGTGCAACTTGCATCTAAGGTCCGTGGTGTGCGCAAAGATAGGACCTGTCCTATCTTTGGAGTGTGCTTTCCATAGACTCCTATGGGAGCTGGAAAACACGCACCATGCACCTCAGATCATGTGAACAGGCTACTTCAAATGGATGGAATTCACCCATTCACGCAATCTTTTCCACACGCGAAGGGCGATCTTTTTGCATGTTTACTGGTGTGTGAAAAAACCGCTCGTGTGACCGAGGCCTAAGGCTGGATCCACGCACACTGCTCTTTTGCAGCACTGTTTGCTGCATTCTCATTTTTAAGGCCCCATAAAAATATATGTTTAGGCCAATTGTTAATTTGCTGCCTATAGCTAATTTTTCAAGTCTAAGTATGCAAAATTTTTCATTTTAGATTCTTTGTACCATTCCTTTTTGGCTTCTTTGTACAAGAAAAAATGCTTGTAAAAACTCATGGCACGTTTTATGAGCGTTTAAGAATAATGAAAAGACATTGTGTGTGTAAAGTGGATCCAGCCTAAAAGATAACAATGTGAATACGCTTAATCACACACTATTTTTTTCAAACGTTACTGCAGTTACAGATGCCGTGTTTAACTTGACTATAACTGTCTGGAGCAAGTTGTCTTACCTCAAACCATTGAAAAGCTATTGCCATGTTAGCAGAACAAAAGCCATTGAAAATTTATTAAAAGGACAAATGAGCTGTAACACAGAAACTTTTCTTAATGTGCTAAGTGTCAACTTAAAACAGGGGTGCACAACCCCAGTCCTCAACAGCTCTTGATTTCAGAACATCCTATAGTAAGAACCCCTGTGGCAGTGTCTGAGGCACTGACTATAATTACATCACCTCTGCAATACTGAGGAAATCTCAAAAACATGAGCTGTTGAGCTGCCTTGAGAACTGGAGTTGTACACTCCTGATGTTATGTTTGTTGTATCTAGTGCCTTCGTAAACTAGAGAATTGCACACACAGAACACCAAAAGCAAGTGAACTGCGAACTGGACTCACGGACAAACATAATGCAAGGACTGACAAATGCTCAATACACTCACCTAGCATACCTGCATGCATTCACAGTTGGAATAGATTAGGTACAAGATATTGGATCATGTTTTCGCCAAAACACTTAAGCCTGCAATCCTGCGACAAGGGTCCTCGTTGTCATGCGTGTCCCTACTCTAATGAGACAACTAACCCCAGGAAACCTGCCTGCAAGCGGGGCAATCATCCCAATAGAAATGGGCGCATGTTGGGACCTAGGGATCTACTTCACCCTAGATGGTTAACGGTCCAAGCAGAACAGGACACAATTCTCACCACACCAGGGATTGCTTACCACACAGAACACCATTTACACTGAACAGGACTGTTCACCTCCCATGTCCGGCCACCTGCACATACACTCAGATCATGTCGCTGTACAGACTAATACACACAGAACTGGACTGTTGATCTCCCATGTGTAGCCACCTACACAGAAACTCAGAACATGTCGCTGTGCACACCCACACAAGAACATCCTTTAATACAAACAGCAGGCTATCGGGAAACCAACATCCTCTAGACAGAGGGGCTAGTTTATATGTGCAGCAGACCAGTGGGGATTGGCTGGTTGGAGAACACCACACACAGCCAGCTCATTATCCCACACCTGTGGAAATGTGCTCCTGGAAACTCATAGAACTACAGCTCACAGTAGAACAACCTGACAGTACTTGCCCTTTAAAAAAGGGACCTCTGGACCCTTAGGGCATAAAAAAATAATTAGCTCCCTTTTCCAACAGACACACGTCACAGGACTTATCCTACAGACCTGACAGCAATGCATGCACACCATAAACAGGAGGGAATCGCCTATTGTGCACCTCTAAGCAGAAGCACCACGCCTTACACAAAAGGCCACAGTCATAACCATTTGCAAGCAAGAATGCACCAACCCAGATGGAAATAAAGATGGCAACCTTCCTGACTGACACAATGTCACATAGAGCTTATCCATACGGGCCAAGTACAGGACGCAAATGTGTGAGGAAGGAGAGGGAATAACACACAGGCATATACACACAGAGATCAGATATAGACGGTAAGTGTCACTCCGCAGAGTGCATGAACATCACACCTAGAGGGGAATAAAAATGGCAACCCCACCTGCCTACACATCACGCATAGGACTTCTCCATACGGGCCTAATGGGGAAGGTGCCAGCATATAAGCAGAACAGAAAATTGTTCACACCAAGCAACAAACAGAAATCTCACTAAGATCTCTCTTATGTATGCAGATAAAAACAGTAGGTGATGGCATCATCCTCACTAGAGATGAGCGAGCATACTCGCTAAGGGCAAATACTGGAGCGAGTATTGTCCTTAGCGAGTACCTGCCCGCTCGTGAGAAACGATTCGAGTGCCGGCGGGGGTGAGCGGTGTAATGCAAACACCATGGTATTGGGAAGCCATCATCCTTTAGACAGAGGGGCTAGTTTATATGTGCAGCAGACCAGTGGGGATAGTCTGGCTGGAGAACACCACAGCAAGCTCACTTAATTATCCCACACCTTTGAAAGTTTGCTCCTGGAAACCCGTACTACTACAGGTCCCAGCAGCACAACCTGATTCTTGACTTATAGGAAATCTATCACCAGTTTCATGCTGCCTGAACCACAGACTGCTATTCGGAATCAAACTTCAAAGTATGCTTATTCTGAAATGCGTTGCAGAATAAGACATACTTGTGTGCAGTCTACATAACTCTCCAAGGTTCGTGCTCCCCGTTGTTCAGGCAGCATAAACGTGGTGACAAGTTCCCTTTAAACTTTGCTACGTCTGCATAAAAAAAACCATGCCTTTTCCTGTACACAATGTGAGTTTTATCTCCCTGTGGGTAATGTGAAACCATTACTTATTTGCAGAAATGATTCATGACATTGCTCATCTGATCAACTGGCAAGATCAGGACTCATCAGATAGCAAGACAATGACAGTATATCAAAGTACTCACTCCACACCTGGCCACTTACTAAGGGATTGTTCAACATGACTGCATTTGTAAATTTCGAAAACAGGGAATAGGATGCCGTATTTTTTGTTTCCCTAAATACTATGAGCCAACACTTTATACGCTGAATCACTACTTCTAGGAATGTAGCTTATCAAATGACGGCAATTATTGTAATACCATAATATTTATATCCAAAGTCGGAACAGATCATCATGAGTTGCTACACATCACAGCACCCACCAAGTATAGGACATGGGTATCATTTTCCAAAATGGCATAAAAAAAAAGTTCGGCAATGCATTCAAATGTGACTGATGGCATTGCTCTTAAAGAGGACCCGTCCGTTCTCCTTACATCTCTGCTTTAAGAAATCATATTATTCTCCATGGAATAACAATTCTGCGGCATCTTTTTTTTTTAGCATTTTACACAGTGCTGCTCCTCTGTATGAATAAAGTGACAACTGGGTGTCACCAGTTGGGGTGTGTTCCGACACAGTCTGACACTATCCAGTCAGTGCTGACTGCATCAGACTGTGCAGGGATACAACTTTTTGACAAGGAGAACGCCAACACCCAGTTGTCAATTTTTTTCACACATTTTTAGGAGTGTCACAATGCAGAGTTCCGAATTGTTATTTTATGGGGAATTCAAGTATTTATTAATATGGACAAGTAAGAAGAGCTGACAGGTCCTCCTTAAAGGGGTTGTCCCATGAAAAATATTGTTTATAATTAAATCCATCCCAGAATTAACAATTTTTGTATTTACACTTATTAGAAAAATGTTTCTATCTCCAGATATTTCGGGATTTATGCTAGAATAGCGCTGCTTGCTATCTCTATTCTGTGTTCATCTCAGTAGGGGTGACCACCTTGGAACATTTACTGAAGTGGTCCAGACAGAGAAAGGCTCTTCAATAGAAACAGCAGGTGGCGCTGGTCTTACATTAGTTCTGGAATATCTGGGGATAAAAACATTTTTTAATAAGTAAAGTTATAAAAATGTTTCGAAGTATAGACTGGATGTAGCTCTAAATGAAATCTTTTGTGGAACAACCCCTTTAACCCCTTAATGCCACAAGACGTAAGGTTACGTCATGGCAGTGTGGTACTTAACGCAACAGGACGTAACCTCACGTGATATGGATGGTGCAGGATCAAAAGCGAGCCCGTGCCATCCCACTTTTAAACCAACTTTAAAAAGGGTTCACATGGTAAGGGCGCTCCCTCTCTGATGTAATCGCGGTTGGCCGATGGGTTGCCATGGCAACTGGACGCCAGATGCAGGCGTCCTGCTTTGTCATTGTCTGTGATCACTATTACAAGTCCTGCAATGCTCTATAATAGCGATCATAGTTGCTATGGTTCAGGTCCCCTTCAGGAACATAAAGAGTGTAAGAAAACAAAAAAACTGTGTAAAAAAAAAAAAAAAAAGTAAGAAGAATATAAAAAAAAATTATTTTTGCTAATTTTCCTGTATTTGTATAAACAAATTTAAAAATACAAGAAAATGTAAGAAAACCCCCACATATTTGGTATCAGTACGTCTGTTATGACCTGTACTATAATTTGAGCACACTAATAATCCTCTGCAGCAAAAACTGTAAAACAAAAGGCAGGCAATATTCTTATTTTGTTCGTTTTACATCCCAGAAAGTGCAATAAAAGTGATCAATAAAGCCATATTAACCCCAAATTAGTAGAAATAAAATCTACAGCTCATGGCACAAAAAACAAGCTCTCACAGAGCTCCGTCTGAAAAAGAAATAAGTCATGGGACTTTGAATGCAGTGATGTAAAAATATTTAGAATTTTCAAAAAAGAGGTTTTAGGCTGCCTGACCACGGGCGAGTTGTCATTGTGTTACCCGCGGCAAAAATCTGGCCACGGGTAACGCAGTGAACACTTTCCATAGGCTAACTATGGAAAGCACAGCCCGATGTCCATGAGCAGAGAATTATAGTGAGTTCTCCACTTGCGGGATTCAAATTGCAACATAGGCTCACCGTGAAGACCTGTCAGTTCTCCTCCCTGCTCCCCCGTGGTGGAATATCACTAGCGATATTCCACCTTGGCCGTGGACAGGCAGCCTTATTGTGCAAAAGTGGTAAAACATAAAAAAATTATAATATTTTTGGTATCGTTGTGATCATACTGACCCGCAGAAAAAATGTATTTTGTCATTAATGCTGTATGATTGATGCTGTAAAAAATAAAAAACAACGGCAGAATTGATGTTTTCTCTCGCTGCTCTCAAAAAAAATAATAAATGTTTTACAATACATTATATGCACCCAAAAATGGTACCAATAAAAACTGCAGTTCGCCACGCAAAAAACAAGCCCTTACATGGCCATGTCGATGGAAAAATAAAAAACTTACGGGTTTTGAAAAGTGGAGATGAACATCCCCCAAGTCGAGGCTCCATTAAAGAGAATGCGTGCATTCCCTATGGCGCATGCATGTCCTATCTTTACAGGTGCATGCCTGTAAAACACGGGCATGTAAACACAGCATAGAGAATGCATTGGATGCAACAGACGCGTGTTTTTGTGTGTGCGTACGTGCGCACAAACACACGCACCTGTGAAGCCACCCTAAATCAGTAAATCTAACCGACCCGCTTTGAGAGAGAAACAGTGAGGAAAAGTAGAAAAAAGGTAAATCGCATAGCTTAGTCTAGAACAAGCAAGAACTGGAATAAGATCCTCCTTTCTGAACTTTCCATAGATGGAAGACACTGTACCCGCAACTCTCTTTTGACTGCTGTTGTTTCCTAGAGAGGACCGGCCCTACCAGATATTACCAAAAATTATCATTATACTTATTTGAGTCATGCTAGAAGCGTACAGTAAATGGACAGAGGATAGAGAACGTTTGGTTGGTGTCCGATCACCCCAGCATTCTATTCTTCGGTATCAGGATACAACAACTTCAGACCTCTTTCTGTCATCCATGGAGTTTACCAGGGCGATTGGACGCCACTGTGTATTTCAATTTGTGCTTTGCTATACATCCTCAGCTTTTCTTTTTACCCTGGACCTACTGGATAGTAGAATCCCCAATTTGTCTAAGCCTTGGTTCCAAGCAGGAGTCTTCTTATATATAGACATTGCCCACCATCTAAGGGTGGCTTCAGACGGGCGTGTTTTTGTGCGTGCATACGTGCACACAAAAACTCACGTCTATTACAAGCAATGCATTCCCTATGGTGTGTTCACATGTCCGTGTTTTACAGGTGTGTGCCTGTAAAGACAGGACATGAGTGCACAATAGGGCGGTGGCTTCCATGAAGACAATGGTCTGCCGACACCCCGTAATTGTTTTTCAGGGATGGGCTTTAAATATAAGCCCTTCCCTGAAAAACAACAATTTTAGTGTAAAAAAAACCCCAAAAAAACAACTTACATGTCCACTGCTGCCATGTCTCCGCGGGGAATAAAGACTTCCCTGCTTCGCCTGTCACATCTGTGACAGATGCAGCAAAGGAATTATTCATCCCTGCAGGGAATAAAGAATTCCCTACCCAGCTGTCATCTGTCGGATCAAGCTGCCGACACACAATAATTGTGTTTCAGGGAAGGGCTTTAAAATCCCAGGGATTTTAAATCCCTGACTGCTGAATACTCCTCATAGCAGTGCAGGAGAAGAGCAGGTGAGTATAGATTTTTTAAAAATTTCTATCACCATTTTTTCTTGTTTTTCAGGGAATGGCTTATATTCGTATGAGATTTGAGCATATTGCAATGCACAAATCTCGAGCGATTTTCTGGGTGGCATAAAAAAGGCCTAAGGCCTCGTTCACAGAAGTTTGTTTATGTGCTTACAAAACCGCGCGCACGTACGTGCCAAAACACATGAACACATGTCTGTGCCCATTGACTTAAATAGGGCCACCGTGGCTGCCAGCGGCCCCATTAAAAAAGAAATGGGCTGCGGGCAACCCTTGCAGCGATTTTTGAATATAAACCCTTCCCTGAAAATCATCCATGGTTTGTGTAAAAAATTAAAAAAATATACTCAACTCTCTGCCGCTGTTGGGGCTCAGTCGCGTCTAGCTGCTTAGGTCCCCAGCAGTGTAGTGAAGTTCTTCAGCAGGCAGACACTTAAAAACCCCGCCTGCTGAAAGGGCTGTATCTGATTGACTGAGTGCTCAGCCAATCACAGGCAGCGCTCAGCCATTCATTCAATAGCAGCTGAGTGCCGGCTGTGATTAGTCACAGCGCTCAGCCAATCAGAGGCAGCACTCAGCCATTCATTTAATTAATTGAATGGCCGAGCGCTGCCAGTGATTGGCTGAGCACTGTGACCAATCACAGGCAGCGCTCAGCTGTTATTCAATGAATGGCTGAGCGCTGCTTGTGATTGGCTGAGCGCTCAGCCAATCAGATATAGCCTGCTGAAAGAACTTAACTACGCTGCTGGGGGACCCAAGAGGCTACACGCACTTAGCCAATCAGACGCAGCCCTTTCAGCAGGCAGGGATTTTAAATCCCCACCTGCTGAAAGAACTTCATTACAGTGCCTGGACCCAAGCGGCTAGACGCGCCGAGCCCCGACAGCGGTGGAGAGGAAGGTATGTATTTTTTTAGTTTTTACACCAGATAGGAATGATTTTTGAAAATCACTGCAGGGGTGCCGGCGTCCTATTGCTTTCAATGGGGCTTTTGACAGCAGTGGCCCCATTAAAATCAACAGGAGAGCTTCACGATCCTCTGCCACAGCTGTGACAGCTGTGACAGCTGTGGCAAGGGATTCTTTACTCCCCGCGAGGAGTGCCATCATCACTGAACGCTGTGACAGTGCTGTCAGAGTGCTCAGTAATGAGGGGACTTCCCGCAGGGAATATTGACACGCACCATGGACCTATGGTGCACACATGTCCTATCTTTTACAGGTGCGCGCGTTTGCACGCCTGTAAAACACGGACATGTGAACACACCATAGGGAACCAATGGTTCTAATAGACACGTGGTTATGTGCGCACATATGTACGCACATTAATACGCTCGTTGGAATGCACCCTAAGGCTCACATGGGCTCGTGGTGACTCAGTGAGGAACGTAAGTATTTTTATTTGATTATTAAGGGAAGGGGCACAACAATTGCAGTTGTACCATGTGACTGGGCCCAAAGGATGGCCCACGTAGGCCGAATCTGGAATAGGCAGTACCATGCAGTTGTTATAGGGCCTTCGGAGAGAGGGTATTCAGCCCTGGTTGATTCCACACCCAGTTTTGTTGGAAGGTAAGATCATCTGCAAGACTTCCCTTTGCAGATGAGCTGCATTGTTAGCAAAAAAAGGCTACATTCACATGTGCATTGGATGCACTGTTTGGAGTCTCCAACACAGATCTTGTGCTATTTTGTCCGGAAAAGTTTAAGCCAACATGTCGAAAGCCGGATGCTCCCCATTATAGTCAATGAGATTTGACTGATGCCACTCAAATCCAGCATGTGACAGATCCAGCCGTTTTGGTATTTTCATTGTTTGGCTTTGAGGAAAGAAATAAACAACAGAAATGACACCAGAGTCTATGCACAAGTTTGAATTTGCCCTAAGGAGCTGAGGTACTAGCTCAAAGGTTGTGGAAAGGACATGGATTGGGAAAGTAATGCTAGAGCCTTCTGTCTTGGGCATCACCATTTACATTTTTTATTTGTGATTGTTCTCAGCAGAGAAACTAAGAAATCTTGTAGATATGATACCTTTTAATGGCTAACAAAAATACATGATGTTACAGCGAGCTTTCGAAGCTGTCAGAGTTCTTCCTCAGGCATAATGAAATAGATCTGAAGAGGCATGCCTATAGATATACACATACTTATGACAAGGCACAGACATGTTGTGATTAATTTGCACTTAAAAGTATACCACAACAGGATGAGTAAAGAAATAAAAACGTACTCAGTATTATCACCCTGATTCAGCAGTTTTTAGAAATATCCCACATGTGGCTCTAGTGTTCAAAATGATAAAACATACACAACACCCCTTAAAAGACCCCAATTACGCTCATCAAGGAAATTCATCAAAGGGTGTAATGAGCATTTTGACCATGCAGGTATTTTCTGGAAGTTAACATTGGGCCGTGATAATAAAAATTTACAGTTTTTCAAATAGTAGGTTTAGCCCCAAATTTTTCATTTTCATGAGAGATAGTAGGAGAAAAAGTACTGCACAATTTATTACCCCATTTCTCCCAAGGACAGAAATGCCCAATGTGTGGATGTAAACTACTGTTTGAGAACATACCAGGGCTCAGAAAGAAAGAGAAGGATGGCTATTTGGTGCACAGATTTTGCTGGAATAATTTTCAAATGCCATTTTGCATTTGCAAAGTCTCTGAGATACCCAAAACTGAGACAAGGAATTCATAAAGTGGGGTAGTGAGCATTTTGACCAAACACAGGATATCACAGACACATCCATGGATTCGTTAGGACAAGAGAGGGCATTAGAGGGGATTGATGTTTCATCCCCTGTCAGTCAGGGAAGTTAGTTTTGTAGGTGAGATGGAGGCTTCTTTTAAAAAGTGAGATGTTGGTATAAAGGTTATCCACATAGAGATGGTAACCCTGGCCAAGCAATGGGTGTAGCAAATCTTACACTATTTTCCTACTAACAACTTAGAAGGGGGGCATTCTAGGGGTTCAATCCTAGAGTATCCCAAACCTATGTGCCCTGTACATTTTAACTCCCTACCTTGCCCTCTTGCTGCGTAGGTATAGATGGAGTTTTAGACTCTCTTTAAAATCGGTCAAGGACTCATCTACTGCAATGTATTTTTCAGAGGTGTATATCAAGTTTGAGCTCATATTGGGGCAGGTACTGTGCAGTATTATTGTCATGCAAAACTTCACAATTGCTTTAAAACATATTGCGGCCATATAGTATATTAGGGTGTTGTATGCCTGTATGCATAACAAGTCCACAGAATATCCTCATCTCCACTGTGTCCTGCATGCCCTAAACATACTGCCACCACTGGCTATTTTACTGCAAGCCAGGTCAGCCACCTAAGTACTAGTCACTTACTGGATACAGACCTTCACGGCTCTCCAGCAGTCAAAATTGATACACTCATCGGGGTCTATGGGTAGTTTGTAGAGTGGCAAGGGCTGACTTAGTAAGAGTTAAAACTTTATTATGAAAAATAGCAATGCTTATAAAAAGTATATAAAATATATTCAAAGAAAAGAACATACAGTATATACAAGACAGTTATATTTTTTATTCCTTTTATATCAGTTCTTACTTATTAGATTGGTTCAAATCTATGTGCAAGGAGATACGCAGGGGTTGGGCAGATCCTGTATATAGGTACAGTCTCTTGGAATTCTGATGAATTGGTTTTGCATCCCAGGCACACCTCCTACCACCCATTCATGACATCAAGGGAGTGGTATATTGATTAGGCGCGAGGAACTTCAGGTGAAATATGAAATTCAATATATTGGGCTTATCTTCCTAAGGGAATTCCTAAAGGGAAACTATGATCACCATATTTTATAACACAATTTCAGCTATTTTTAGACACCAAACATGAGATTTTCCTGGAAATATTGTTATCTTCAATTTGTACCCCACAGATGAACCATAATTTTAGTTATTAATCTCCCCTTTGTTTTAATATACTGTCATTCTAATCTCCTTGTGTGGTTCAGAGACTTAAGCCTCATTTAAACACAACGATTATCGCTCAAAATTTGTTCAAACTGTGGCATTTCAGCTTTAATCGTTGCATGCAAATGCTTCCATCTTTCACTCTTCGGCTGAATGATGATTTTTAAGTGAGCATAAAATCCATTGTTCAGCCGGAGAGTGATAGCAGGGACCACACGCTGTGTTCTCCATGGGAGCAGCCCTTGTAAAGACAATGCAGCTGAGTGCAAAGTCCAGACAACATGCTGGGATTAGCAAACAGCTGTTGGAGGCTCATTTACACGCAAATGAAGGTAATAAACTGCTAATGGACATTAGTGCCCATTAGCAGTTTATGCAAAACGATCGCTAGAACTATCAATCTTTCCATTGTTTGAAAGATTGTCTTTGCGTGTAAATGAGCATTTAGAGACTGAGCAATTGTGTACCTGCTTGGATGGCTATGACAATAGCGAGCTTCTAGAAGCAGGAAAAGCATAAATACTGATCAGTAAGGTGCAGCAGTGATCGGAGATTGTAGAACCGCTTCTTCTGCCGTGAACAAGATTGTATTTGGTTCCACAACAACTTCTGCATCAAAGTCTTCCACATAATGTTGCTTGTTATAGATAAGAACACGTGATCTTTGCTCACATACAAGTTCAAAGCATACATGGAATGTCACAGAAAAACAAATAGCTGCCCTGCAAAACATATACAAGTTCTACATGAACTAAGGCACAAAGTACAAGTTCCATATCAGCACCTGCTATATGGGTATTTGTGTTCTTTTTTATCATTATTAGCAGTGCTGTCCGCGATAGATAGGGTGTGGTTACATCTGTATGTTATTCACTCACTTTTTTACAATTCGATAGAAATATTACACTGGGGAACAAAAAATGTTTTTCCATGGTGCCTGGAATTTTAGACCTTATTCTGGTTATTTTTGTGCCGCTGTTTCTAAAAATCCCATCCATTTAGTTCTAGGAGCTCTAGTTTCTGAGATATTCCTGATGTCCTGCCAGTATTTGCTTACTATTAGTACATATGGTACATATCGCCACCACTGTGCATCAAACTTGGACTGATGAAACGATGTGTAAAGACACTGAAGAGAAATGGAATGTGCTTCGGCTACAAATGTAGAAAATTTCCTGCGATGAGCATGGAGAAGCTAAAAGCAGGTAAATTTGATTGACCCCAAATCGGGGAACTCATGAAAGACCAGCGTTTTCAAGATGCAGTGGACAACTTTGAAGCTCGTGCGCGGTCGTTGTTTGTATGGTTGTAAGGCATTTACTTGGGAACTACAAGGCCATAAACTATAGTACAAATACGAAAAAAAAAATTTTTTATAACTTTTAATAGCCTTTATTTTTTTCACTTACTTTTACAACTTTTTTTTTTAGCCCTGTTAGGTACTAAGGGGACTGCAATACTTCAGTATTGCAGAATATGGTATTTCTGCCAGGATTGTATAGGCAGAAATACATGCCAGCCGTGGGGCCTACAAATTATACTATACTATTGTTAAATTAAATGTTCATAAATTAAATAGTTAATACTGAGCATGTTGTTATCCCTCTAAAATAGTAATGAATGACTCTCTGCTTTTAATGGCAAGAGGACGGTGATCTTATGTACATGTAGGCTGACGAATCATAAAGCTATTTGTATGTATGTTCATCTATGGTAAGTCTACTAAACAATACAATAGTTGTACACAAAAGTGTTATAGTGATTAGTTTTATACAGCAGAACCTGACTAAACTGGTATAATGCAGACATGCACTGCTGCTCAAATAGTAAAGGGGTTGTACCTAGGGTTGCCACCTTTGTCAGCAAAAAGTACTAACCAAGGTAAAAGGAGGTCTCGTTTGGGGTGTGACTTGTTATTTTTACCTCCGTTATTCCAATTGTCCCAGTAGTAATAGTGCCTCCTCTAGTGACCCCAGTAATAAGTGTCTCCTTTAGTAGCCCCATTGATAATAGTGCCCCCTTCAATGGTCACAATAATAATAGTGACGCCTTTAGGAGCCCCAGTTATTTAGTGGCCACAGTAATAATAGTGCCTCCTTAGAGTCCCCAGCAATAATAGTTCCTCCCTTAGTGAACCTATCAGTAATAGTGCCCCCTTTTCATCCCTCCACACTCCTGAATGTCCAGCCAGGCAATAACCCTGTCATTCTGTACTATAACTTACATTCCAACTCCAGTCCAGATGACCGGGAGCGCCCCCCATGTTTTGTGCTGCTGTGTGGCCTGTGTGCAGTGCAGCCACACAGTCGGGAGTGCACTGGTGCTTAATGCAGCTGCGCGACGTCTGTGCCACGAGGCCGGGAGCATGCGCCCCATTTTTGGTCTGGACATCAGCTGCTGTGTGGCAGGTCTGTTTCGATGCCGCATGACATTTCTGTTGAGATGCAGGCTTTAAGCCCTATCCGCAGTGCAGCCTGGGTGTACTTGTGCTGTGCGGCCTCCGGTTAGCTGTCATGTGGCCTGTGTGGTAGCCTCCCTATATGGCCTGTAGGGGGCAACAGACAGGCATTCTGGTGCCTGAGAAAAGAGAAACCGCCCACAGGTGTGGTCAGGAGGTGGGATATAAGTGTGCATTCCAGCTACAGTCAGGGGAGATGTTGGCTGAGAGATCCAGAGAGATAGCTCAGTGGTGCTGGGAGGGCTGCTAGCTCCAGGGTCTAGTGCAGACCAGGAATTGCACGTGTGTCTATGGACTTTATGCTTGACAGCCTGAGGAGAGAAAACCTCTGTGTACCTGGTATGGTACAAACTACCTATATGCCTGTGTTGACTGGAGCACCCTGCGCGGTGCTAATGCCATCGTGATGGACACTGTTGTTTTTTGTGTTGGAGAATAAAAGTTTTCCGTGAATACAGCGGTTGGTTGTAGTCCAGTGTGTCGCTGCCGCCCCTCCCCTGGAGGACACTTTCTACAGGCCGCAGTGCGGATTGTGTATATGGGCGCCATGCGGCTTGTTTATATGGGTGCCATGCGGCTTGTATATATGGATGCAGTGCGGCTTTTGTGTAATGCTGCCATGTGGCCTCTGCATATGGCTGCTGTCTGGCTTGGGTATATGGCAGCCATGTGGCCTGTGTATTTGGCCGCTGTGCAATCGGTGCTTTTCACCGCCATGCTAACTGACACAGCCTCTCTGCATTTGTGCAGTCACTGTACAGCCGATGTGTACGTGCTGCTGTGCGAGTTGGCTATGTTGTGGTCTGTGAGGCGACCAGTGTTTCGCCCACATAGGGTCCTATGTGGCACAGATGCGGCCTATGTGTGGCGCTGCGACCTATGTGTCGCTACGCAGTCAGTGATGGGCACTGATCCATGGGAGGAAACTACACTATACCAAAGTGTAGTTTCCACAGGGATCCTCTGGACTCATCTCTCCACATGTCTGCTCCAGACCGGGTTGAGCCTTGCCTAATGGCTAGCTCCACGGTTATTGCCTCTCCTGCAGTTCCCTGCAGCCAGCCTTTGCGCAGTGTCCGAGTCCAGGATGACATGCGGACAGGGGCCGACCAGAGCCCCACTATGGGGCCGATCCCTCTTGAGGCGTCTCTGAACCAAAACACATCTGGTGCATTCTGGAAAGACTGCGCAGCTAGTTCAGTCAGCCATGTCCATGCACACGTGGGTCATTCTTGATTCCGTTGATGCGTGAATAATCACTGTTGAGGCGGATTCCCCTACTGTCCTTGATTTTGCTGCAGCATGGGATGCAAAACTTCCACTATTGTGGATAGCCAGACTGTTGCCATAGGCGTACTCTGTAAGTTCCGAGCAGTCTCCTACTACGCTCTTAGAGCGTTCTCTAAAGGTCCTCCCTCCGCAAGTACGATGCGTAGGGTTCTGGTCCAACAGTGGAGCCTGTCCAACAAATGCTTCGCTACTCCTTAGAGTTGAGATGTCATACATCCTCTAGTTTCAAGCTTTTTTTTTCACTTTTCCTATTTCTTTTTTTCTCACCCTTTTAAAAAATCTTAGCTAGCTCCTTTTTTCTCCATCGACGTCACTGTATGAGGGCTTGTTTTTCGTGGAACAAGTTGTATTTTTCAATGGTGCTATTTAATGTACCATATAATGCACTGAGAACTTTTAAACAATTCTCCATTGAGAGAAATGGAAAAAAAATGAAATTCCACCACTTTTCGGTGCGTCTTGTTTCTATGGCCCACAAACTGCAACAAAAATGACATGATAACTTTTTTTTCTATGGGTCAGTACAATTACTACAATACCAAACTTATATAGCTTTTTTTTGCTGTACTACTTGTTTTTTTTAGATATTTAATTTTTTTAAATTCTTTTCTGCCGCCATCTTCTGTGCACAATTGCTGTTTTATTTTTCTGTCAACATAGTTGTGCGAGGGCTCAATTTTTGGTGGGATGTCCTGAAGTTTGTGTTAGTACAATTTTGGAATAAATACGATTTTTTGATCACTTTTTATGGCATTTTTTTTTCTTGGAGACAGGGTGATAGATCAGATTTTAACGGACGCAGGGATACCAAATATGTATTTTTATTTTACTATTTAGATTCTTTTATGATAAATATGGCAAAAGGGTTTTTACTTTAATTTATATGACTTTTTGTATTTTTTAATAATTAGTAAAACTTTATTGATCTTATTTTTACTTTTTTTTAGTCCCCAGGAGGGACAACAGCTTGCGATGCTTTGATCACTCCTGCAGTATGATGTAATGCCACAGCATTACATCATACTGAAATCGGGCAGGCAGTCTATCAAGCCACCCTATGGACATGGCTTGATAGGCATTCTGCTAAGACAGCCTGGGGCCTTTCAGGCCTCCGGCTGCCATGACACCTGCATGGCTCCCTGTGATCTCATCGCTCGGGGGATTTAAATGCTGCAGTCAGAATTGCGCGGTTTTTCGGAGCTGTTGCCATCGGGTGTCGGCTGCGCGATCCCCCTCCATACATACCCCAACACTGAAGGTCGTCAAAAGGCGTATCGGCAGTCGTTAAGGGGCTAAGGGACTTCCTCTCGATTGGCGTAGGTTTTATGCATTCAGTATGGCTGACAGATGCTTGTGGTAAGCGTTTCTTTATCATGTGTCTGATTCAATTTTCGGACTACATCTTACAGGCGACGTATGGGATACAAATCACTTAAATCAGACAGATCCAGAAGCTCGCTGCGACCATCCTGCACTATTTCCTCCTGCAATATGGCTTCCAGGAGACCATGAATCAGTATACATTTATACTGCTTTCAATTCATAGCGCTTGTCTCTCCCTACTCCTGATGTTTCCACACAGGGGGATTCACGTACTTGTAGGATCTTGCTGTGACGCCAAAATTTCATGTGCCTAGTTGGAATCATGAAACCCATAGGCTTCATGCAGAAGGTGGATGCTGTGGCCATTGTCACAGTGTGCAAGTGCTAGTACTAATGTGTTTTTTTGAGGCTTGGTTCTCCATCACCAATTCTTTCTGGTAGCGGTAGCTCCCTCGCATTAGTCGGTGATGGTTCCTCCTAACCCTTCATCAGCAGTACTGTTGATTTCGAGAAGCTGTCTGGCTGGGACAGGCTGAAGAATTTCTGGGCTCCAGTCCCTTATACCCTAAAGCTATTAAGACAACCAATGTCGCGTATGGGGATTGTCGAGATGCGCAGTACCAAGTCATGCCGCACTTCAACTATGTTGCCTTGGGCCGGAGATCAGTTCCAGTGTTCTAGGTACCTCACATTCTGGCAGTAGTTAGCTGGATACATGACTTCTTCAAAGGCGGTCCCCGCATGCTTTCCAGCAATTGTAAACATGGGGCTCTGAACAGACACGGTCGTGGCACAACTGGTCTTTTTGGCGTCCGCAATCTTTCACATTCCTTCTTTAAGGTGGGACTGTGAAGGTGTTATTTACAGTCTAGACTTATGTGGAACCTGCCATTCAACTAGTTCGATGGCTGGAAAACGCTCCTTGTTTAAAAAAAACAAAACAAAGGAGGAACTGCCTAGAGTTTGTGGAACACCTTGAGTTCATCATACAGACGTTTTGGTTTGACAGAGAGCTTTCCAGCTCTCTGAATCTTCAGCTCCATTACCCACTAGTGCCACCTCATCACTTTCCTGTTTTTTTCCTGACAACCCTAGCAGTGTCCTTGGGTTTCCTAGGTGGGCTCCTCGCACTGACTCCGCTCCGTGGCAGTACAGGTTTACTGTGCCAGACACATCATATCTTTTGGCCGTGTTACGGCACATTTTACTCAGAGAGCGGGTACCTCGTAGGAAGCTCCTTGTTGGGAGCTCTCTTCTGGTGGGTGGATGGGACCGTTACTCGAGCCCCTTTATACTCCGTCTCTGAGTATGCTGGAAGTCTAGGCATCCATTATCGCTAGATGCAGTTGAAGAGCTGATTATGCTTCTTTGCATACATGGCTTCTTATATTTTTCCAACCCCTGAGGGACTGCTCTGGAACATCCCGTGGTCTTGCTGTGTCCTCCAATGATATGGACGAGAAAACAAGTTTTTGGTATAACTTACCGTAAAAATCACTTTCTCGTCACGTTCATTGGGTGATACAGCACGCACCCAGTCTGTTATTAGAACTGTAACATACACCCCTCTTGGTTGGAGGGTACTCGGTGCAGTCGGACATGGTGTTAGAATGAGTTACAGTTTTTGAGCATTAGTATTTATTAACTATTGTTGTCATATCCTACTTGGCTGCTCCGACTGCTTGCATACAAACTGATTAGCTTGGTGCTTGCAGGAGGGGTATAGCTAGTAGCAAAAGCTATACCCAAGGTCTTGCTGTGTCCCCCAATAAACATGATGAGAAAGTGTTTTTAGAATAAGTTATACCAAAATTCTTGTTTTTCATACAGGTAGGGAGCATCTGTACCTGAGTCCCATACATCATTATGCTGCCTTCAGCCTTCGAGATGGCTGCTGGCGTTTCAACCATGACCATCAGAGATTAGGTCAGGACGCTGACCATTTGTTTTCTGAACACAGCAGCAGCTTCTACTGAGACACTTACAGGGCCCATCTGTAGTCCACCAGCATTATAGCCCAAAATTTCCTCCCTGGAAAAATTCTCTGAAGACATAGGAAAATATTTATCATATTTTCATTAAAACCTTAAACCTACTCTTCTGATGCATAGGAAGAACCCCTGGTATGAGTATAGAGTCATATATAGAAGGAAAGTCCTGCTATTTCTAGCTTTCAAAAGTAACGATGAGCAAATATTGCTTTGGGAGTGATGGGCCCAATTTTCTAAAAATAATTGCGTTTTTATGTTCTTTTTGTGTTTATTCTTTTCCATCTTCTCCTCCTCTGGAGAAGAAAGAACAAGTGTGGTTGCTCATTTATTAGCAGTACTGCCTTGCAGTGCTGCCGTTTGAGGTTCAAATCTAACTCACCAGATCGTGACAAGCAACTCTATCCAAGAGTTTTCTGACATCAGGGTGGTGGTAGGTGATGATCAGCATTGAATAGCTTCAAGTCATCTTTAGTAGTCTGTTTCAAGGTAAAAGGCCCGTAGAGGACTATATGTCTGGGTCCTGGAGGTTTATTGCCAACACTTAAGGAAATTAAGTCACATAAAAGAAAAATTCAAATGTGGTTCATCTGGGCAATTTGAAGACTGAGCTAGCTTAAATGGGGATCCCAAAAGATTGTAGAATTTCCTTTCTTACCTTCACCCCCCCCCCTCCAATGAACCTGGCAAGATGATAAAAGAAGCTGTGCAAAATTTAAACCCCATAGAGTAGTCAAGCAAAGCCTAAGTCAGCATCAGGAACTCTGGTTCAAAGATGATAAGCAGACGCAAATTAGGATCACAGGTGAAGGTTTAGAAACAAAATCATAAACCAAGATCTGGTGAACAAATAGAAAATCAGTGAAAAAATACAAGGGTGCTGGAGTCACTATGGGATCCAAATCTGTTGAACTAGTTAGTGCTCAGAATTATGTTTCTAAAGACTGTTCAATTGGATCCCATGTCATGTAACATCAGTAGGAGGTCTTCAGAATTAGAGACAGTATCACACTTTGGCTACTATAGGAAGCTCCAGTGTGTAGTATAGTGCGTCGGCACTAAAGGGAGCACCAATATGTAGTACCGTGCACTGGCCACCAGAAGGAGATCTATCATTGGAAACAGCAGAAAGATGACAATGGACATGAGAGTCTTCCTAGATATTGGTGCCATTTTGTTTCAGCTACCCATCCAGTCTTCATCCTCACTAATCACTGAAACTGTAGTACTTATCAGCTGTAAAGGATTAACACCTAAGGATGTCAGATGGGCTTTAATTTCTTTTGCAGATCACATATAGACCTGGCATCAAGAATGGGAAAAGTTTACAATGTTAAATGCAAACATGGCTCTCTGACACCCGCTATTTTACAATATCAAAGGCTAGCCTGTCTGATTCATGTCGATCTTACCTCACAATTTACAGACTGAGGCCTTAGTCAGACGGGCATTTTTTCGCGCGATTTGCGGATCGCATGACGGATGCGCATCCGCAAATCGCGTGACCGGTGCGCGCAAGTCGCCCGAAAATCTGCTCCTAGCCGCGTTTCATTAGAAACGGGCCGGAGCTGTCCAGCGCATTGCATTCAATGGAGACGGCAATACAGCCGTCTCCATTGAAAGCAATGCGCTGCGGGCGAGCCCGGGATGAATTGTCGGGAAGGGCTTAAATATATAAGCCCTTCCCTGCAATTCATCCTAAAATGTGTAAAAATAAAAAATATATATGTACTCACCTTCTCCCGGCAGCCGGAGCTCCGCGCGGCTGTCCTGCAGTGGGTGTGAAGGGGGTGTGAGTCAGACCTGCCCCCTGATTGGCTCAGCGCTGAGCCAATCAGAGGCATGTCTCACTCACACCCATTCATGAATTCATGAATGGATGTGAGTCAGACCTGCCCCTGATTGGCTCAGCGCTGAGAGGCAGCAGTCACTCACCTATTCATGAATTCATGAATGGGTGTGTGAGTGAAACTTGCCTCTGATTGGTCAGGGCTGTGACCAATCAAAGGCAGATCATTCAGCAGGCGGGGATTTTAAAGCCCCACCGGCTGAATAGTGCCGCGAAGCAGTTCAGGAGAACTGACAGCGGCCGCGGCTGGACTCTGGCTGCAGCGGAAAGGTGAGTATACAATTTTTTTTATTTTAACACATTTTAGGATGAATTGCAGGGAAGGGCTTATATATTTAACCCCTTCCCGACAATTCATCCCCGCGCACGCCGGCAGCCCATTGCTTTCAATGGAGCGGCTGTATTGCCGGCTCCATTGAATTCAATGGGCAAACATCATTCTTCTCTGCCACAGCTGTTACAGCTGTGGCAGAGAAGAATGATTTGTCTTCTATATGTTCTCAATGGGGTCGGCGCTGCTGCCGCCGGCCCCATTGAGCGCATATAGAGAAGAAAACAGGAATCGCAGATCGCAGATAGGTGCGATCTGCGATTTCTGTTCTATAATTTATCGGACGAGCGCATAAAAAGCGCTCATGTGTCCGATACCATTGCAAAGCAATGGTTTTATAAAATCACCGGACGCATGCGCAAATCGTGGCTAAAAACGCCCGTCTGACTAAGGCCTTAACGCTAGAGATGAGCGAACGTACTCGGTAAAGCACTACTCGTCCGAGTAATGTGCTTTATCTGAGTACCTCCCCGCTCGTCCTGAAAGATTCGGGGAGCGCCGCTGCTGACAGGTGAGTCGCAGCGGGGAGCAGGGGAGAGCGGGCGGGAGAGAAGGAGAGAGAGATCTCCCCTCCGTTCCTCCCCGCTCTCCCCTGCAGCTCCCCGCTCCGCGGCGCTCCCCGAATCTTTCAGGACGAGCGGGGAGGTACTCGGATAAAGCACATTACTCGGACGAGTAGTGCTTTACCGAGTACGTTCGCTCATCTCTACTTAACGCGTATCTGCACTTTCAGATGATTTTTTTAATCTATACTGTCACATGTGTACATGAAGTATAGCACTATTTCTGGCCAATAAATAACTTGTATTCTGCATTTTATCATCAGTTTTCCCATCTACTGTCTGTATTTCTAATTCTCAGTCTTCCCTGAGCTGGTGGGTGTAAACTAGCTGTTATGTCTCCCACAATCTGCACATAAAGTAAATAGCAAATTCTACTCCATAACTCTGTAGGACACACAGAGAAATAACAGCAACATGGAGGACATTATACAGCAGTACTGAGCAGTCTAGATGTGATTTCAGTAGCTTTTTACACCGTAAAAACTATTAGGTTCATTAGCATCTGTGTAAGTCTCTCTGCTGCAGTTTCTCTCCTGCTGATCTATCCTCCTTCCCTCTCTCCTCTCCATAGACTAACACCCACCCTCCACTTTCTGTAATTTGCCTTGGTGTCTCTGTTACTAGAGACAAATTTCACATAGCAACAGGCAGTGCACAGCAGGTTAGACGGAAGTGAGACCCCTACTGGCCAGCACTTTTTCAGCAGAAAAACGTTATTTTAGGTAAACTAAGTGATTTGCACTTTTGATAGTTAATCACATTGGCTATCGTATAAATACAGGTTTGTTCAAAGTGCTATGCCTATCTAATGCTTTTGCTGCCAGGGGTTTTTAGAAAATTTTCACTTCTAGTAGCCAGGACAAGTTTCATACTTTTACAAATAATAACTTAAATTATTACATTTAAAAAATGAAACTAAACCCCCATACCCGTATATTTTCTGAAAGTAGGCTCCTGGCACATTGTCCAAATGCCACTTAGCATTTTATATACATATGCACTTACATGAAATTTTGAGTAAGGCCTCGGTCAGACGGGCGTTTGTTGCCGCGATTTGCGGATCGCATGTCGGATGCGCATCCGCAAATCGCGTGACCGGGCCCGACGATTCGCCGAAAAATCTGCAGCTAGCAGCGTTTTCGGCGAATCGGGCAGACACAAGAAATTGCAGATCGCGCCTATCTGCGATTCCTTGTGTTCTCTATATCCGCTCAATGGGGCCGGCGGCAGCAGCGCCGACCCCATTGAGAACATATACTACACAAATCATTCTCCTCTGCCACAGCTGTTACAGCTGTGGCAGAGAAGAATGATGTTTGCCCATTGAATTCAATGGAGCCGGCAATACAGCCAGCTCCATTGAAAGCAATGGGCGGCCGGCGAGCGCAGGATGAATTTTCGGGAAGGGCTTAAAAATATAAGCCCTTCCCTGAAAATCGTCCAAAAATGTGTAAAAATAAAAAAAAAATATATACTCTCCTTGACCCTGCAGCCGGAGTTCAGCCGTGGCCGGCCGGCTCTTCTCCTGAACTGCTCTGAGTAGTATTCAGCAGGTGGGGATTTAAAATCCCCGCCTGCTGAATGGGCTGTCTCTGATTGGTCAGAGCCCTCACCAATCAGAGGCAGCTCTCACTCACCCATTCATGAATTCATGAATGGGTGAGTGAGTGCTGCCTCTGATTGGCTCAGCGCAGGGACCAATGAGGGGCAGCTCTCAGCTATTGAATGTTGTGCCCTATAATTTATAGGACAACCACATGAAAAGCAGCCATGTGTCCGATACCATTGCAAAGCAATGCGCAGATCGCATGCGCATGCGCAAATTGCGGGAAAAAACGCCCATGTGACCGAGGCCTAAAAGTGTCATTTAAAAAAAAATGATAAATGCAGCAATTTCAGGCACTGGGTTGGGGCCTCAGGTGTAATAGCTGCAGGTCTAGAGAGTAGTCAAGAAGAGCCAGGCATCAGTAAGGGGAGGTCTGGGTTTGCAGTACAGATGGCTGAAGCAAGTATTATAGTCGGAAGGGAAGCCAGAAGTCAGTATCAGGAGGTCTCGATTTGTAGTACAGATGGATGAGACAAGTAGCGTAGTCGGAAGGGAAGCCAGAAGTCAGTATCAGGAATCATAGAGTGGTGCAGTTGGAAGGGACCTCTGGGGTCATCTGGTCCAACCCCTTGCTCAGTGCGGGATTCACTAAATCTTCCCAGACATATATTTGTCCAGCCTTTGTTTGAACACTTCCATTGAAGGAGAACTCCCCAGGAGGTTTCGCAGAAATGGAAGAGGAAGAGGCAAGTGGAGCTTGATCTAACGGTGCTGTGGAGCAGAATAATGATGCACTGGTGGAGTGGCAGAGCCAGGCTTTCATAGGAAATACAATCATGACAGAGGCGGGGTCAGGACCAGGACGCAAGAACTAGATAACTGGGATCAGGAAACATGCCTGAGAATCATGCAAGGAAACTTTCCACAGGCTGGATAGCTCAGTAGTGAGAGCCACGAATTAGTTTAAAAAAAAAATAAATTCTTTATTTGTAGTTTTCAGGATATCCAATGTTTTAGATCCTCATGCATATGCCAATTTATGACTCGTGCTAGATGTGATGCTTGATGGTATGCCGTCAAGTTTGGCAGTGTCAGACCTCCCTCAAGTTTAGGTCTGTAAAGAGTAGCCCTGGCAATACGTGAAGATTTATCTGCCCAGATGAATTTGTTCATTAAAGAATTTGGGTGTTTGAAGAAGATCCTGGGAATACAGATGGGTAGTGCCTGAAAGACATAGTGGATATGTGGGAGGACATTCAGTGTGAAAATGGAACATCTGCCCAGCCATGAGAATAGGCCTTTTGTCCAATTGTTCAAGTCTGATCTAATTTTGTTCAATAGGTTCTGGAAATTGCCTGTATATAAATCCTTCACATTTGTGGTCAAGTGAGTGTCTAAATATTTTATGTGGATATTAGCCCAACAAAAGGAAGAGGAGTTTTTAAGCTCCGTCACCAATGATTGGGGAAGAGAGATATTAAGTGCTGCCGATTTTTGGTAATTAATTTTTAAATTAAAGAGTTAGGCGTAATTGCGTAATTCCAGTTATAGATTAAGAAGTGATATGTGTGGAGAAGATATAATGAATAATAAGTCGTCTTCATATGCTGTGACTTTGTGTGTTATTGTTTCCTATGTGAATCCTTGATATATTGGGGTGTAATCTGACATGTCCTAGAAAGGGTTCCAGACATATAATATAAAGGAGAGGTAAAAGTGGGCATCCCTGCCTTGTGCCGTTTTTTATGTTAAAACAGGAGGAGAAGTGTCCTGACAATTAAAAATTGATATTACCATGTTGCTCTGAAAGTAAGCCATAACCCGATAATAAGCCCTACCCTGATTTTCGTGTGTGTGTGTGTGTGGGGGGGGGGGCTTAAAATATGAGCCCTCCCCCGAAAATATGCCCTGGCTACACTACATGAAAAAAACAAAACATCAATACTCACCTAGCCAGCAGTGTCTGAGTCCCTTGCGCTGGTCTCCGGCGCTGCGGCAGGTTTCATGTCCTCAGCGTTGACACAGCACTCTTTTTCTGGTGATAGGACTTTAAATACCCCACCTCCAGCAAGCGAGCGCTGTGATTGGATTGAGTGCCAGCCAATCAGAGCTGGTGCTTGAACATTTACAGCCATCCAGTGAATGACATAACTGATTGGCTTTGATTGGTTGATCGAGTGCCGGGTCTGATTGGCTGAGCCAGTGGCTCTCATGATTCAATCACAGCACCCGCTTGTTGGAGGCAAGGTATTAAAATCCCCGTCACCAGAAAGAGAGTGCTGTGTCAATGCTGAGGACACGTCAGCCAACCACAGCGCTGGCGACCAACGTGAGGGACCCAGACGCTGCGAGCCAGGTGAGTATAAGACCCCCCCCCCCCAAAAAAAATAAGATGCTGTGCCTCTATTGGGGCAAAAATTAATATAAGACAGTATCTTATTTTCTGCAAAACACATTAGTAGTTAAACATGTTACCCACACAGAAAAGAAGATACACAATACCTACTAAAAATGAATGGCATTACATCATAGCGTCCCTCTGAGAACAAAAAGAAAAAAGTAAAAATAAGAGCACTAAAGTTTTACTAATTATTAAAAAAAAGTTATAAAAGTGAAGCAAAAAAAAATGTTGCCATATTTTGTAATAAAAAGAATCTACATAATGAAACAAAAATACATATTTGGTATTGCAGCATCCATAAAAGTCCAATCTATCAAAATAAAGCAATATTTGCCCCGCACGATGAACATCATCAGAAAAAAAAAGAGAACGCCAGAAATACGCTTTTTTGGTCACCCTGTCTCCAAGACAAAATGCAATAAAAAGCAATCAAAAAGTTGTATGTATTCCAACATAGTACCAACGCAAAGTACAGGACGTCTCGCAAAAAATGAGCCCTCGCACAACTATGTTGACGGAAAATAAGAAAAGGTTATTGCGTTCAGAAGATGGCGGCAGAAAATAATTTTTAAAAAATTAAATATCTTTGTAAAAAAAAAAAAATACAGCAAAAAAAACTAGATAAGTTTGGTATTGTAGTAATCCTACTGATCCATAGAATGAAGTTATCATGTCCTTTTTGTTGCAGTTTGTGCACCGTAGAAACAAGACGCACTGAAAGATGGCGGAATGTCGTTTTTTTTATTTTGATTTTACTCTACTTATACTTTTTAAAAAGTTTTTCAGTACATTATATGGTACATTAAATAGCACCATTGAAAAAAATACAACTCATCCTGCAAAAAACAACCCTCATGCAGCTACAGGTGAGGGTCCCCTTCATCAGTTTGATGGTAGGATTTGATACTGATCACCAGTTGGTTGAGCTGCCAGTTGCTTTGAGGCTTTGCATGCTCACATTATGTGTTGCATTCTATGCACATGCAATCTACTTCTTCTAGGAGCAATCCTGATCCCTTTAATTAGGGCTCCACTAGGAACTGTGACCGAGGAGGCCCAGAGACCTCTTTCTCCTTCAACCAATATGAATTCTACCTCTTCTCCTTCTCTGAGACTGCAAGGGCACACTGGCAAGTCACTCTATTTGAAAGCAGTCTACTGAACAAATACATCATAAGTACAACTATTGCTGAAGGAAACTATATCCACTACAGACATCAAATCATCTTACCATCCATTTCACCTTCAAGCATCAAAATATGGTATTTGGGGTGTCTGTTGATCCACCAGTACTGCTACTGCTTTCAGAGTGCTTTTTTGAGGGTGTTTAGCATCAACTCTTCATGGTCAGCCACAGGTATTTGATAGAACTATGCAGACTTTTTCACTATCTTTTTTCAATTGGCTAGCTGGACACTTCGCCCATTGAATTTAGGGATGCTTGTTGTACTGGCTCTCATTAGTGGATGGGCTGGCTAGCTAGTTTTAGCCTAGGAGGCAAGCATAGAATACTGGCTCATAAGTAGCAGCCCATACTTGAGACATGTTCACATGTGGCAGCTTTGCTCCAGATTTCTGCAGCAGAAAAAAATCTACAGCAAATCCGCAACATTTTGTGTGGATTTTTATGTGTATCCACACTAAAAAACAACAAGGAGATCACTATTAACCCTGCAGATAAGGGTAGTGCTATAGTCCTCACGAATACATCGGACTACAAGAAAGAAGCAGAAGGACAGCTGACGGACACCAGATACTACACTAAACTGGATCAAGACCTGACTCAGAAATATGTGAGGGAATTGAGAAGGGTCATCAGAAGTCTGTCTATGGGCTCCACAAAACTTCTGAACTTGGTACTGGAGAACCCCAGGGTTGGAGTATTCTATATGATTCCCAAACTACACAAAGCCGGCAACCCAGGGAGGCCAATTATCTTAGGTGTGGGAACCCTCACTAAAGGAATCTCAGGATGGGTAGAAAACCGCTGGTGAGTAATACAACTTGCTACTTGCAGGACACCACAGACCTACTGAACAGACTATAAACCAAAGGTCCCTTCCCAGATGGTGCAATCCT
Source organism: Eleutherodactylus coqui (assembly GCF_035609145.1). Classification (NCBI taxonomy): domain Eukaryota; kingdom Metazoa; phylum Chordata; class Amphibia; order Anura; family Eleutherodactylidae; genus Eleutherodactylus; species Eleutherodactylus coqui. The sequence goes on along the minus strand of NC_089848.1, from coordinate 64,689,037 downwards.
GGCCACAATGGATATGGAGCCCTTATACACCAACATCCTACATGAAGATGGACTCACTGCCTGCCAGGCACACCTTGAGGCCAATGGGGTTACCTTTGAGTCAGTGTTACAACTCACAAGATTCATATTCACACACAATTATTTCTCCTTTGATAAAGATATTCCTGCAATTTACAGGGACCGCCATGGGCAGTAAAATGGCACCACAATATGCCAAACTTTTCATGACAAAACTGGAGAGTGACTTTTTGGCCTCCTGCCCCAACAAACCATTGGCCTACTTTCACTACATTGATGACATCATAATCATCTAGACCAACACCGAACAAAAACTAATAAAACTCCATGAGAGATTCAATGAATTTCACCCCACCATAAACCTGACATTAAGCTACTCATATACAGAAATCAACTTTTTGGACACCAGCATAAAAATTTCAAACAACTCAATACAGACATCCCTATACTGGAAACCGATGGATTGACCCACATACCTCAGATGGGACAGTTCCCATCCTAAACACATCAAAAAGTCCATTGTCTACAGCCAGGCCATCAGATGCAACCGGATCTGCTCTAACCCAACAGACAGAGAGAAACATTTACACAATCTCAAAAAGACGTTTTTAAATCAGGGCTACCATCCCACCTCAATTGATGACCAAATCACTAGAGCCACCAGGATACCCAGAAATCAACTACTCCAATACAAGGAGAAAGTAAAAACTGGACGTGTACCTCTAGTAGTGACCTACAATTCACAGCTAGAGGTACTAAGGAGGACTTCAAAGAAACTCCATCATACCCAAAGATGACTGTCTGAAAATCATATTCTTGGACCCTCCCCTTCTGTGTTACAGGCAACCTCCTAATTTGAGGAACTTTATAATCAGGAGTGCATTGCCCTCTGACACACAAAAAGGAACTTTTCCCTGTAAGGTAAGGAGCTGCAAGACCTGCTCACATATACTGACTGCGGACAGGATACAGATCCCCAACACACAGCAGGACTATAAGATCCCCGGGACATTCACATGTACCACGTCTAATGTTGTGTACCTGATCTGGTGCGGTAAATGTCCTGTAGGGGGGCTTTATATTGGGGAAACAGAACAAAAACTGAGAGCAGGATGAGGTCTCTTCGCCACTCAATTAGAGAGGGAAAGACTGAACTACCTGTGTAGTACAAAGTGAGAGTACAAATTTATGGCCATGCTTGATACCCTCAAGAATGGATTTAACCTCAGCCCAGGATTCTTGCATAAGTGGAAAATATGAAAGGTCCGAAGGTGGTGAAGAGGGATGTCCTCTTCCCAATCATATTTTTTTTCTCTTTCTTTAAAACTTCATAAAAATTCAGAACTTAACTTGTAATAATGTTGCCATTCAATAGGTGGAGCTGCAACTCCTTCCATGTGCAGGTTGAAGGAGAGATAAGACACATAATAAAACTGTCCTAAGCTCACTGGATTGATTTACGATTTATGTCTTGGCTCAGATTGTCTGTTGTTTTAGGTTTTGAGTGCAAAACAGTGTCAAATTTCTGTGTGTGAACATTTATTTAGATCAAAAGGAATGTGTTCCCCTCCCCTCTTCATCTGTACGTTATAATTATGTGCCATCCAAACTAGTTTCATTCATTAGCCTGACGAAGGGGGCGAGATATCCCTGAAAGCTCGCTGCAACATCATGTATTTTTGTTAGCCATTAAAAAGTATCCCATCTACAACATTACTTGGTTTCTCTCACTGAGAATAATCACACATCCACAGCAGATTTCATGCCTTCGAAACACGTTAATATGTTGGTTGTCTAATCAAGAGAAATCAGATTTAATTCTGTGGTTTGAGTAATACTTCCTTCAAAGTGATATGCCACTGACCCATTGTTCTTCTTCAAAATTATATTATCACACCCCGTGGAGGCGGAGGTGTGTTTGCACTGGCAGCACGTTAGAATTAAACCCTATAAATATTGCCTTTGCTCTTTACCACATCCACTGGACTATAGCTTCATTCGGTTTTGCTCTACCTCTTTTTTATATTTTCTCATAAGTGATTTTGTCTCTTTTTGGACTGGTCTGAATTCAGTTTTCTTCTTTCTACATTAATACCATAATTGAGATTTCTAAAAGATACTCTGCACACTTTCCCCGTCGTTCTGCTGTACCTCCTCGCTGGATCCGTTAACCTGAAATACACACAGTGCTGCACACTAAAGAGTCCTAAACAATAAAGCCAACCGCAACAAAGGAAAACACTGTCCCTAATAAACCTTACCCAGGGAAGGGACCTGCCTAAACGCAGGTAGCCTGTCCTGACAAGGACGCACCTGACCAAGTACCTCGGCCACTAGTTGACCCTACGCGGGATAGCGAAATATCACAGGAAACCATATGGAAATGATAACAAGCACAGTACTAAGCTTTGAGGTGCCACAGGTAAATAGAAGATCCAGAACCAAGCTCTGACTGCTATCACAGTCAGAGGGAGACTGAAGATTAAATAGCAATTGAGCTAAGCATGAGGCCAGGCTAAATAGCCCTGACAAATACCCACAGGTGAGACTAAGCACATCTCACCTAATAGCACTCCCACCAGAGCCAGAAAATGGAGAAACACATGCAAAACCTGTGCCAGACTATCAGAAAGCAAGCGATCCTAGAACCGCTGCAACAACAGTGAGTGCCAGAGCTGGGTAGGCAGTGGTTAGAATATTAGGAGTGGGCCAGGTGGCCCTAAGCATGCACTGAAAATGTAGTATGGGGGGGGGGGGGCTCATTTAGCAGAATTACAGAAATGAGCGATAGGGTCTGGGAGCTATTCTGCCTCGGGCATTGACCACTGTTGACTACGACATTTCAACATGTGCTTCTGCAATCCTGCAGACTACACCAAGTGTAAGAGGAGACCCAGAGCAACACAGATATTGCAGTTGAACAAGTTGTTTTATTGAACAGTGGCTCCTTCCTGAGTTGTCATTACCTCGGGGTCAGGGACCTCATCTTATGCCAGAAGTCCTACCAAGTCGGGCTGCATCAAAGTGACTTTCAGTTCTTAGCTCCATCTACCATGTCACTATGAGTCTCTGAGAGGCTACTTTCTACATAGTCTTCCCTGCCTTTTGGTAATATGAGGTTGCACCAGTCAGTATGGGCATTGATCTGTGCATCCATTAGTTCTTGTGGTCACTATGCCACTATCTTGGTCCTTTCAGTAGGACCCAGGAAAACAAAGTGTAGACATGTGCAATGAAAAGTACTGGAGGGAGTGTACACTTCACCCAAATGCTTATCCTGGGTGAGATAATACTCTAGTACATGTTTTCCTTCTGGATCGCAGTACGCTCAGCTGGACCCACTGAGGAAATCACTGGTATATAAAAGTCTGCAAGCTCAGGCAGTCAGAACCTGGAGTGAGCACATCTACCTGGTGGACTTCTGCTGTTTGCTGACCATTGCTGCACATTAGTAGTAAATGAGAGTACTTCTGTTTAGTTAGCGCCTTGACGGGCAAGGGTTTGTTTTGTTTGTTGCAGAGTTTTCTGTTTCTGAATATTCAAGAAAATAAAGTGATTTGAACTTTTACATGGACTGAGTGTGCCGCTGTGTTGTCGCCGACGCCACCCCCCATGCAGACATTGCCACAAAGGCTAATCTCTCTTTGTCTGCTCATCAGTCTGACTACGGCACAGTGTACTAGCAATGGCTCCAATATTCTCATAGTCTACTGTTCCAGCTTACTAGCTTTTCTCATGGCAACCGTACTCATCACTATCACTCTGTACCTCACACAGTACATCCCTGCAGTACTGCTGCATCCTGACTCGCTTCTTCCTCCCACCTGCTAATATAACCTCCTACTGGTCCCTACCTATGAGGTAACACTATGGCACAATGTTATGTGTGTCACGCTGACCCCAACATCACCATCAAGCCATGTGAAAGCCTGTGCTGATACCAGACTCCTCTTCCTGCAAGCTGGCAATCAAGACAATTTGCCTCCTAGCAGAGACATAACCAGAAGCTCTTGGGCCCCAATGCAAAATCTGTAACAGGGCCCCCTACCTACCATGTGCTGTTTATAACACCAGTGTCTTCTTATGTGATGGAGGTGTCCTTGAGCTACCAAAGGTGCCAGGGCCCAGTAGCAACCCCTACCTCTGCACCCCTTATAGCTACGCCCATGCCTCCTAGAGATCAGCAACACTATCAGGGCTTGACCCCTCTATTGCATATAGTTGCCCATTGATCATCATCTATAAAAGGGGCATAATTGCAAAACTGTATACAGTACAAGTAACTATAGATAGGAATGGGCCAGCCAGGCAAGAATGGGAGCAGCAGGCCATGGGGCAGGAAATTGTAGGCAGCAAACTGCTTAAGGTAGCTGCCAGGGCCTGGAGGGCGAGGGTTTAGAAAGGGTTAAAAGAGGAAGGAATATCCCAACCCTGATCCATGGAGACCAGGTGGGCTTTGTGCCGGAAAGGGAAGCAGGAGACAACACTATAAGATCTATAGCCCTGGTCTCGAGGGCTATAAAGTCTAAAGATCCCTTGTGCCTGTTGTCAGTCGACGCTGAAAAAGCGTTCGACAGAGTGGAATGGAGTTTCCTGGAAACGGTGTTAAAGCAGATCAGACTAGGCCCAAGATTGTTAGGATGGATTATGGCACTATATAACAACCCATCGGCGACAATTCGGGTTAATGGTAAACTCTCACAACAGGTACAAATAGGAAATGGAACGAGACAGGGCTGCCCACTGTCCCCTATTCTATATATCCTAGTGATGGAGACATTGGCAAATGCCCTCAGAGCAAATCCCAGCATCAGAGGGGTACAGATAGCTAAAAACGAGCAGAAGATTGCACTATACGCTGACGACCTCCTAATATATCTATCAAGCCCAAGGGTGGCCCTCCCCAACGTACTTGATGAATTCTGGAAATTTGGTCGACTTTCAAACTTTAAAGTTAATGTAAATAAGTCAGAAATCCTAAATGTCAGCATACCTGAGCAAGAGGAGAGAGCCTTGCGGACGTCTTTCCCGTTCAAATGGAAGAAGGAAGGAATCAAATACCTAGGTATAAATATCGCACCAAAGCCAGAAGATCTATTTCTAAAAAACCACCAACCACTACTGACAAAAATTGAAAAAGACTTAGACAGGTGGCGAACGGCACCTCTAACTTGGTTTGGCAGGATAAGTTCTGTGAAAATGAATGTCCTCCCTAGACTGCTGTATGTCATGCAGACGTTACCGATATTTCTCCCGGCGACATTCCTAAACAGAGTCAGGAAACTGATAATGAGATTCATTTGGTGTTCGGGGAGACCCAGACGGAACTGGAGGGCCCTCACGGGACACAAGGAAAAAGGGAGCATGGGGATCCCAAACATGGCCTTATATTACAGGGCGACGCTGACCAGACGCATATTAGAGCTAACACAAGATAGATCACACAAACGATGGGTGACTATGGAGCGGGAAGCAGACCACCACTGTGTGACCAGTCTAATATGGATCCCGGAAAAGGGGAAATACAAAGACGTTGGTCTATCCCCATTCACAGAAGGGATATTTTCAGCCTGGATAGGATGGGCCACAGAGACGAGACTGATCAGGAGACCGGGCCCATTAACGCCACTAGTGGGTAACAAGGACATCCCAACATTTTTTAAAGGCTCTCCACTAGTCAATATGCTGAAAGAAGGACAATCAGTAGACATCCCCAGGGCGAGAGATATGACTAAGGAGGGTAGCTTGAAAACATTAGAAGAGATCTTGGAGGGAAGAAGGTCCCCGACCGGAGCATGGTACCAGTATATGCAGCTGGGCCATTATATAACATCGCTGGGAGGAATTCAGCTATTAGGGGCCAACCCAACGCCCTTTGAAAGTTTATATATCCTTAACTCAACTGCAAAGGGAAGTACGTCTGACCTATACCAATTCATAGTGGGAAGGGATACACAAAAGAGCGGGATAGTATTAGAAAAGGAATGGGCAAAGGATTTGGGCTACTCACCCCAGGAGGCGGCATGGAGGAAAACGTTCATCCTTACACACAAATTGAGTATATCCAGTAGAGCACAAGAACTGAATTACAAGATCTTGATCAGATGGTACAGAACACCCGAGAGACTTGCCAGAATTTACCCCCAGTACTCGGACTCATGCTGGAGATGCCAATCGGAAAGAGGTACCTTTGTACATATGTGGTGGTCATGTCCTTTATCTGTCCTCTTTGGCGGAAGGTGGGAGCACTCTATACATGGGTCGTGGGGAGACCCTTTCAGATGACGCCGGAAGTGGCTTTACTTTCTATGTTTCAGGGTTCCATATCAAGCGTTAAAAAATCATTGCTAAAGTTCTTTATACTTGCAACACGTCAGGTTATCGCGAAAAAATGGAAGGCGACATTTACACCCTCCAGACTAATGTGACTGGAAACGATGGATCGTATAAGTTACATGGAAGAACTAGCTGCTAGAGATGAACTGCGGCACAACAAATATATAGCGACATGGAGTGCCTGGATCTCCCAGAGAGAGATGGCAGAGCTACTCAGCTGGACCCAAACAGGGTCGACCCCCCCCCAGACGGGGTCGTCCCACCTAACCATAAAAGGAACCAGTGGATCCGAGCTGGAACAGCGGGAAAAGGCAGGAAGGTCTTACCCCCCCCCCCTCCCCCTCCTTAACCTTTCCTCACAAACTCAAATTTCTTTAACTTTCTATCTTTCCAACTCTCCTTTCTCTTGGACCAATGCACCTCGTGCCTCTTATAGAGGTGCATTGGACCACTTAACTGAGTTACCAGTTTTAGTAGTTTTTATTTAAAATGGTTCGTAAGAATGTAGCTAACTGATAAAAAAGAACAGAACACAAGAACCAATTACTGAAAAGACGTTATTAAATGTAACTACTTATAAGCTCAAGATTGATGCAATGATGTAAGTTGGCCTGGAATGTAGGCCTTGTTGTTAATGGCATTCTAACAATATACAAAATAAATAAATACATTTTGAACATAAAAGAGGAAGGAAGGGTGGAGTTAGGTAAGGGGAAGAGGTGGAGTCAAAGAAGAAAAAGAAGAAGGACAGAGTCGGGAGCAGCATTGGGTGGAAGAAGGAGCGAAATAAGAAGACGAGTTTGAGGATGGAGAACTTACAGCAGCAGATTTGGGCGACCATGCAGCAGGACAAAACCGGTGGCTGGAAAAGCTTCTATCATCATGCCATGCAGAGGCGTCGTAGATAGTGACGGTGGAGCAGTCGGCAGCGCCACGTGAGGGAGACCGCAGCAGAGAAGAAATCCTCTGGCCCACTTAAGCCTAAGCCCACACGCTAAGCGTGGTGGAGAAAGAGGCACCTTGAGCCAGGAGACGGAAAATGTTGGAGGCAAGAAGGCACAGAGGGTCCCCTCAGTGCGCAGTTGGGCGCAGGACAGCAGAAGGCAACAACTGTGAGGAAAGGAGCGGGAGAGAGGTGGGCCATCCAGTGGAGAGTGAGCACCACGTGGTTGCACAAGATGGCAAGGCAGTGTCACCGGGACACGTACATCAAAGCCCTGGAGCAGTGAACATTGCGAGGGGGGCAACGGTGTTGGGAGGGGGGATGTCGGTGATGAGGGCTCATTCCCCGGCGAGTGGGTGGGGAGCAGTTTTCTATTTAGTGCAGCTGGGAGAGTGACAGGTCGCTGAGTTCAGTGTCGGACCTCAGCACAGGGTAGAGGGGGAGTCTGAGCAGGAGAAGGTTACATGGAGTGGGTTGCTTAGCCAGGGACACTAGCCACGGAATGAGTAGAACAGTAGGAAAGGAATTGAGACAGCAGGGCTATGGAGGGGGGAGAGGTATCACGGCATGCGCCTTTCTTCACTGGGCTGTGATACAGAGGATACTCAGAAGGTTGGACGGGGGAATAATTCCCTTCAGGTAGAGGTGGGGTATAGGGACAGAGATGGTAGGTCAGATGGAAGAAGAAAGCTGTTTAGTTTTAGAAGTGGTAAGTGAGCAAGAAGGGATAGAGTGCAAACGGGATTACAGTGTGAGAAGGGAGAGCAGTGCGCTTAGCGCATGTGCGAGCGTAGATGGGCGCATGAGATATTCTGCGGAACAGAGATGGACAGCAGAGGTGCACAAGGCAGGTAGTGGTGGCAGATTGAGCAGGCGTCTCGGACGGCCTTTCCGTGCAGGGCATCACCGTCCATCATCGGACTCTTCTTCATCTTTGGCGGGAGAGAAGCAGTCCCGTGGCAAGAGGAGTGGACATGCGCCGGAGCAGCCGAGGAAGGGGCCAGGTGGGAGTTCGTGAGAGTGATCGGTCACGAGGTACTTTGCCAGGCGGAGGTGCGAACCAATCTTCTGGACAAAGATGGATGCAACCTGGAAGGTTGGCATGGACTACAACTTTGTCAGACTCGGAAAGCGGTCAGACCGGTGAGTTACTATGTCACAATGTGAGGAAAAAGGTGATGGACCCCGCTCAGGATGCAGAAGAAAGTGATTTTGTTGTGGTTTTAAAACCGGTATTGAGTAAGTTTGAACAGAAAAAAGGGCTTTTAGTGTCCTATGGAGCCCCAGGGGGCTTGGTTAGTCTGTCTGATGGGCAAGGAGAGCTTTAAAGGTCCCGTGGTTCACCAAGGGTTATGGTTAGCCTGCCTGACGGGGGATATGCAATGGAAGGTCTGAAATTTGCGGATTCCATGTTTTGTGGAGTGGCCCCTTTAGAGGGAGTTTGAAAGATAAAACAGTTGAGAAAATGAAAAAAAGGAATATATGTGGACATATGGTTGTTGATATCGGTTGAGAACGTCACTGTAGATTTGGAGCATTATGTCGAACGGGCTGCAGATAGAAAGATGAAGGTCGCAAAGACCTTCGGAAATTGGTTACAAGCCTTTTTGGTGCTGGCACATATAACATGTCAGCATCAACCTAACAAGGGTCCGGAATTAATGGTATACATCAATATGATTTACAGTGCATACAGGTTGCAGGGAGGTGCAGCTTGGTGGCACTACGTTGAAGATCCGCAAAAAATTCCTTTTCCAGGGGGAGCCGCAGTGGCTGGACAGCACCCCGCTGCGGTAGCCTCAAAACCAAATGGCTCCTGTTGGGCATTCAATGAGGGCCATTGTCGATTTTATGCCATGTGTAAGTTCCGTCATGAATGCTCCGTGTGCGGTGGTTCACACTCAGCAATACGTTGCCTCCGCAGACAGAGAGCCTCTACCGCAATAGGCGCTCCCGGCAGTGCAGTGCATGCCGGTGAGAAGCAGGTACCTGCAGCCGTGGCTAGACAGGTACCACAGGAAGGAGGAAGCAAACCTGCTCTGGGAGGGATTCTCTGAGGGGTTTGTCATTCCATTTTCCCATTAACCGACGTTAATGTTATGTGCCAATTTGAAGTCAGTGACAGATAATACCTCTTTGGTTAGAGAAAAGTTGTTTAACGCGTTACGGACATGACCTATTTTGGGTTTAAGGACGCAAAGATTTTTGGTGGATTTTCATCTCCATTTTTCAAAAGCCATAACTTTTTTATTTTTCCATCAACGCGGCCGTATAAGGCTTTTTTTTTGTTGGTGCCATTTCTGGGTGCATAGATTATATAGTAAAACTTTTATAAATTTTTTTATGATAGCAGGGAGAGAAAACGCATCAATTCTGCCATAGATTTTTTTTTTACAGCATAAGGCCTTAGTCAGACGGGCGTTTTTTCATGCGATTTGCGCATGCGCATGCGTCCGGTGATTTTTTTAAACCATCGCTTTGCAATGGTATCGGACACATGAGCGCTTTTTATGCGCTCGTCCGATAAATTACAGAACAGAACTCGCAGATCGCACCTATCTGCGATCTGTGATTCCTGTTCTCTTCTCTATATGCGCTCAATGGGGCCGGTGGCAGCAGTGCCGTCCCCATTGAGAACATATAGAAGACAAATCATTCTTCTCTGCCACAGCTGTAACAGCTGTGGCAGAGAAGAACGATGTTTGCCCATTGAATTCAATGGAGCCGGCAATACAGCCGACTCCATTGAAAGCAATGGGCTGCCGGCGTGCGCGGGATGAATTGTCGGGAAGGGCTTAAATATATAAGCCCTTCCCTGCAATTCATCCAGAAAAGTGTTAAAATAAAAAATATATATATACTCACCTGCTCCCGGCAGCCGGAGTTCCGCGCGGCAGTCCTGCAGTGGGTGTGAAGGGGCTGTGAGTCAAACCTGCCCCCTGATTGGCTCGCCCTTCCCTAAAAAACAATTACAGGATGCCGGCAGCTGGATCATCTGTGACAGCTGTGGTAGGGAATTCTTTATTCCCCGCTGGGATGTAGAATTCCTTTGCTGCATCTGCATCACAGATGTGGCAGGTGCAGCAGGGAATTATTTTTCCTCGTGGGGATGAAGGAAACATGCATGTGGCAGATGTGTTCTTCATCCCTGTGGGGGACATGGCAACAGCGGACAGGTAAGAATTTTTTTTTTTTACACTAAAATTTTTATTTTTCAGGGAAGAGCTTATATATTAAGCTCTTCCCTGAAAAACAATTTAGGGGTGCCGGCAGACCATTGCCTTCAATGGAGCCACCGGCAGCAGCCATGGCTCCATTGAAGGCATTGCACGGACCTGCATTCATGCGTGTTTGTGCATGTACATGGTTGCGCACTTATGTACACACCTATGTACGCACACGCTCATGTGAAGCCACCCTTAATCATGCAGCATAAATGACACAATACATTTTTTCTGTGGGGCACTTGCACCATAGCACCTATGATCGCTATGATAAGGCATTGCAGGCAGAGGCGTAACTTGAAGCTCCCGGGCCCCAATGCAAAACCTGTAACAGGGCCCCCAACTATAATACTTTATTCATAGTACTGGGCTCCTTATATGGAAAAGAGAGGCCTTATGGGACCTCTAAGGCTCCTGGGCTCGGGTGCAACCGCATCCCCTGCATCCTCTATAGTTACGCCTTATCGCTTGTTACAGCGATCACAGGTATAGGCAATACAAGACACCTTTATCTGGTGTTTTGTTGCCATGGCAACCTGCTGGGCTCTCCGCGATTATATCACAAGAGTCCGATGATGTCGCAGAGGGAGTGCGCTCTCTCTGTAAACCCTTTACATGCCACAATCTACATGGATCATGGCAGTGTAGTGGCCCAGTCTTCAGGAGTTCCATGTCTTCAGGAGTGGTAGTTTGAATGGCTGAAAATACATGTATAAAGTTCCGGACTTGATCGCGGCAATTCTTAATTCATGCCATGAAATGGTGCGTACAGGTGAACATATAAATGCATACGATCGTGTGAAGGAGACCCAGGGGTATGTTCACATGCTGGCATATGATGTGGAATTTTCCTTACTGAATCTGCCTGGAGAACTGCAGCAGAAATCTGAGGCTACTCTGCCGCGAATATACACGCAGATATAGCCCTGTTAATGGGTTGAAAATAAACCACACACAGAATCACTATAATCATCATGGTCCGTATAATTAGCTTCATACTGTCACCCAACAAAACCCACTATGCCAAGACCAACACTTCCAATACTAACACTATATAGGGGCCAAATAATTCCACCACACCATGATCACATATTAAAACCACATACTGATTAATACCAACACACTGACACGGAATAAAGACCACCACAAAAATCAATATTACCAATATTAACACTATAAAAGGTGCTAATTATACCCAAGACTGTTACCACATAATGCTTCTACTTCTCATTCAGTTTTGTCTTCTTCTGGATCAACATTGGGGGGTAATAGGCTGAACTGGATGGAATTGTCTTTTTTTGGCCTTATGCTGTGTCCGAGGAGCGGGCCCCAGGCTAGGAGACAGCGGGGTATCGTAGTTCACTTGTCACGGTGGCTCTACGGTCTCCCACCTGGAGGGTAACCAGGGACACGTCCAAGGGGTGCGGGCAGATTATATTAAATAAGAAAACCCACAAGTTGATTACCTGAGTTCTTCTTGTCATTCGTGATGCCACTGTTCCTTCCTCCGTGGTAATCTCTCTGGAGAATAAATAAGAGTCCACACACGGGGTAGAATTAAAAATGCCAAACCAGGAATGGTTGGTAAAGTCGTTTACTGAGAAACTTGAGAATAACAGTTCAAAACAGTCCTCTTTACATCCACCAGCAAAAATAGTGAGCATTCAGAACACGTGAAGGGACAGGGAGGAAACACGGGAGAAAAAGGGTGACTTACACAGGCCTAGTTAACTGTGGTTCTCTGGTCCCGGACACCGACTCTTGATAAACTCCACCAGCACTCTACTGGTCCACTCTCATGGAACGTTACAACCTTTTCACCTCACACCGCACAGTGGTCAAGCTACATTTGTACTCCATCAAAAGAGGGGAAAGGAGAAGAAGGGATTCACGGCATAACGGGGTATGCGCTCGGCCTCTTCCATCTCTTCTAGTACTCAGATTAAAGGTATCTGAGTACAGGCCAGGCTCTCTTTCTATCTCCAAGGAAACAGACAAAAACCAAAGAAGAGACAGACCTTCTCTTATACACTTTGCACCCACATATATATAACGAGGTCACATGCCATACAAATAGATACTTTCCCAGACATAACCCAGACAGTGACTCATTCAGTGCTGCAGAGGTGCAATACACATCATATTCATACACATAGAAGACAGTGGCAAACAGAAACACAAGATTGCATAAATCATCCAGAAACTTCCAGAACACATACACATTAAATTATGTACTATGTTAATATGTTAGTGTGACTGAAAAACACTATACAAAGACCAATATTACCCCTTCCACACCCATACAGGGACCATATAACAGAGATCTATGCAGGCACTTTACAAACCGTATAAATGATTATAGTACTATTATATCCAGTGATCAAAAATTACATTTCCGCTGACTGGAGTCATTCCCTTTTTTTCATCCAGCCCAGAGAGTCATGATGACTTCTCCCTGTCATAACTTGTCTCTGCAGAATTTGACATGCAAACATTTTTTTCTCCTCAATTTTCCAGAGACCTAGCTTAATTTTACAAACTTCCACATAATCTCCCCATCCATAGTGCCCCAGATAGTAGTAATGACACCTAGGGTGACCCAAACAGTAATAGTATCCCCCTTTTTGTGTTCCCTATAGGCCCCATATAGTAAGTAAAAGTGATCCCATTCAATCATAATGCTCCCCTTGTACCCTCACTTTATAATCATGCCCCAGGCAGGTCCAGACTCAGTAGTAATGCTCCACATAGGCTACCGCTCAGTAATCCCCCTCACATTCACTTACTCAGTAATAATGCACCTCACAGGTCCCCACTCCCCAATAATGCTCCATATTACACTGGCGTAACTATAGAGGGTGCAGGGGATGCGGCTGCACCTGGGCCCAGGAGCCTTAGGGTGCCCACAAGGCCTCTCTTCTCCATATAGGAAGCCCATAAGGCCCCTCTTCTCCATATAGGGAGCCCAGTACTATGAATAAAGCATTATAGTTGGGGGGGCCTGTTACAAGCTTTGCATTGAGGTCCAGGAGCTTCAAGTTACACTTCTGTGTTAAGGGGTTAAGAGAAGTTGGGAGGCCCCAAGATAAACTTTTGCACCCGGGTCCATGAGCCTTTAGTTATGCCCCTGTCCATATAGGTTCCTAATCAGGAGCGTAGCTAAAGGCTAAGTGACCCAGGTGCAAGAGTTCAGCTCGGAGACCCACCTGTACCCATACCCTTACCCATACCTAAACCGTGCAGCATACAGCTGCAAAACAAATTTGCACACATGATCCAGCCCCTTGGCATAAGCTTTCCAAACATGACTCATTTCGTGGACTACGCAAAAACTTGTTTGTAGCCCCTTAGGCAATTGCATTCTTGAACCACAATTAAAAAACTGCATGCAGTATTCAAAAACCACATGCATTTTTACGAAACTGCATACACTATTAAAAAACGCATGTGGATTTAAACAATACATGCTTTTTAAAAAAGATGAATCCAGGTTTTTGATATGTTTTTTTAATTGTGTGTAAAGTGTGCAATCATATAATAATAATCTTTATTCTTATAGCGCCAACATATTCATCAGCGCTTACAATATGGGGAAAAAAGACAAGACCACGGTTAGATTAGGTAATCAATTTATGGAGGGGTGAGGGTCCTGCTCCAACGAGCTTACATACTACAAATAATAGGATGATACAGAAGGTAAAGGGCTGGAGATGTGCACCGTATGGCGAGGTGGAGAGTGAGGGATGTTGCACACACAGACAATGGTCAGGCTGTATAGTGGCAGAGTCGGAATGACTGCAGATGCCGGTTGATTAAGGCTAGCAGGAGCTTCAGTTGGTAGGACAGGGAGCGTGATATCAGGCGGAGTTCAGAGGGGTTTGCTTTAGAGGATATAGACCATGTTATACCGGCATGGTCTATATCACTAAATACAGGAAGTATAACTGATACAAGCTGTACATATATAATTATATATAGAAGATACCCAGGTTATACCAGCACGCTCCATATCACTATATACAGGATGTATAATTATACCAGATGTACATAATTAATTTTATACAGGAGATATCCATGGTATACCAACATGCTCCATATCACTATATACAGTAGATGCATAACTTACACCAGCTGTACATATTTAATTATATACAGAAGATACCCAGGTTATACCAGCATTCTCCATATCACTATATACAGGGAGATGTATAAATTATACTAGCTGTAAATATAAAAATATTTATAGTAGTATAGGGACTCACTACAAGCAAGGAACCTTGACGTGGTTAGCGAGCTGATGTAGCTTGGCCAAAATCCAACTAATGCCTTGCATTTATAATCTATTATTCACATGCAGTGTGGCTTTAAAACACCAGGGGGAGCCCAGGGTGGCAGTACCAATGTGGTTCACTTTTTGAGGTGCAGGGCAAACCGCTGAACTATTATGGCGTCATTAATAGGTTGCTGGTCTGCATGGTGCACTACATGTATCAGAAGGTCTGCCACTTTGTATCCACTCTTTCTGGGAGTATACGCCAAGCAGCTACCCCCCTCTATTTTAAGAGGCTGTGTGAGTGGCTGTTTCATCGGTGTCCCTCACAGGTGCAATTAACTCCCTCATTTGGTAGTCTGCCACCTGCATGATGAGAGGATGCAGCTATCTGCCCTCCTTAGTCAGTAAGTATATGGCCATTTTCTGTGATTGTTAGCTGTAAATATATAATTATATACAGGAGATACCCAGGTTATACCAGCATGCTTCATATCATTATATACAGGAGAGGCATAACCTATGCTAGCTATACATATATGATTACATACAGAAGATACCCAGAGTATACTAGCATGGTACATATCACTATATACAGGAGATACCCATGTGTTACCAGCATGCTCCTTATCACTATATACAGGAGAGGTATACCTTATACCAGCAATTTGTGTGTGTGTGTATGTATATATATTGATATATACCTCCTTGGGTCTACTTCATTATGCCTGAGGAAGAACCCTGAGTAGGTTTGAAAGCTCGCTATAACATCATGTATTTTTGTTAGCTACTAAAAGGTATCATATCTACAAGATTACTTGGTTTCTCCTGCTGGGAACAATTAGATTTTGCTCTACTGTCTAGCACGATACCAAACTTTTTTTTCTTTATACCTAATATGTACCGTACAAAAATGGAACTAAAAGATCTTCTGAAAAAATTGGCATAACTGGGCAGTGACATTTTCTTTTTAACTAGTTGCAAGAAGGAACATTTAATTCCCAAAGGACTTTGTCTGAGGAATCCCATTCTGCACACCTATAATACCCCTTATGCACAACGTCTTTGCTACAGGACTTCTGAGAGACTGCAGAACCACCTTATCCACATCTTCTACAGCACTTAGAAAAAGGCCGTTATGGAGATTCAAACTTTAAGGAACACACTTACAAGGGACTTGAAACTGGAAATGCAATGCTATTATACACTACGGTTGTGTCTAATAAAGAACAAGGAAAAGAAACTCTAAAGACTTTGACTTAAATGAGGCCTGTACCGAAACACCGATCAGGAACACCCCGAGTCCGGCGGGATGGAAAAGAACCCCCATCAGGACACGGACAAAGGTAAAATCAGCTGTGTTATCAATCTGTCATCTCATAACCCCACTAGTGTGGAGCTCAGTGTCCTCTCCAGGGGACTTTCATTCTGTCCTACTAAAACGCTTGACAAAACAGAACTCTGCAGTGACATGGAGGAATATTTCAGGAGACTAAGACTGAAAGAGTTTTTCCATGACAAAGAGGACACAAGACATTCAAGCACAGGAGAAAGTAGGGGCCAAAAAGAAGTCTGATTGGACATCCCCTCCAGGTTGAAACCCCACTTTGGACAAATATATAGACTCCTTTAGGCATGTGGTGCAATCTACTATGCAGGAAAGAAGGGCCAATACGCCTGCGGATAAGGGTGGTGCTATAGACCTCATGAACACATCAGACTACAGGAAAGAAGCAGACAGACAGCTGATGAACACCAGATACTACACCAAAATGGATCAAGACCAAACTCAAAAATATGTGACAGAATTGAGAAGGGTCATCAGAAGCCTGTCTATGGGCTTCACAAAACTTTTGGACTTGATACCGGAGAACCCCAGGGTTGGAACATTCTACATGCTTCCAAAACTACATAAACCTGGTAACTCAGGAAGCCAATTATATGAGGTATGGGAACCCTCACTGAAGGAATCTTAGGATGGGTAGAAGGTGTCTTCAAACCACTGGTGAGAAACACAACCAGCTATTTCCAGGACACCATAGACCTACTGAACAAACTATCAACCATTGGTCCCCTCCCTGATGGTGCCATCCTGGCCACCCTGGATGTAGA
Source organism: Eleutherodactylus coqui (assembly GCF_035609145.1). Classification (NCBI taxonomy): domain Eukaryota; kingdom Metazoa; phylum Chordata; class Amphibia; order Anura; family Eleutherodactylidae; genus Eleutherodactylus; species Eleutherodactylus coqui. The sequence goes on along the minus strand of NC_089848.1, from coordinate 64,672,134 downwards.
ATCCTTATATTACAACATCCCACATGAAGATGGACTGGCTGCCTGCTAGGCATACTTTGAGGCCAATGTGGTTGCTTCTGAATTCGTATTACAACTCATGAGATTCATCCTCGCACACAATTATTTCTCCTTTGGCACAGAAATATTCCTGCAACTCACTGGAACTGCCATGGGCAGTAAAATGGCACCACAATATGCCAACCTTTTCATGGCAAAACTGGAGAGTGACTTTCTGGCCTCCTGTTCCAGGAAAACCACTGGCCTACTTCTGTTACATTGATGACAATATAATCATCTGAACCAACATCGAACAAGAACTAATAAAATTCCATGAAAGATTCAATGCATTCCACCCCACCATAAACCTGACATTAAGCTACTTATGTACTGAAATCCACTTTTTGGACACCACTTTAAAAATTTCTAACAACTCAATACAGACATCCCTATACTGGAAACCAATTGATTGGCCCACATACCTCAATAGGATAGTTCCCATCCTAAGTACATCAAAAATGCCATCGTCTACAGCCAGGCCATCAGATACAACCGGATCAGCTCCAACACAACAGACAGAGAGGAATATCTTTACCATCTTAAAAGGACATTTTTAAATCAAGGCTACCAAATCACCAGAGCCACCAGGATACCTCTAGTAGTGACCTTCAATTCACAGCTAGAGGTACTAAGGAAAACCGCAAAGAAACTCCACCATACCCTACACAAGGATGACCGTCTGACAACCATTTTACCGGACCCTCCGCTTCTGTGTTACAGGCAACCTCCAAATTTGAGGAACCTTATAATCAGGAGTGCATTGTCCTCTGACACACAAAAAGGAACTTATCCTTGCAATATAAGGAGCTGCAAGACCTGCTCACATGTACTGACTGCGGACAGGATACAAATCCCCAACACAGCAGGACTATAAGATCCCTTGGACATTCACATGCTCTATGTCCAATTTAGTATACCTCATCCCATTCTGTTGAGGCGCTTTATGTTGAAGAAACAGGACAAAAACTGAAAGCGAGAATGAGGTCTCATCGGCACACAATTAAAGAGAGAAAGACAGAATAACCTGTGGCCAAGCACTTTTCTAGTCACGGACACAACATAGAACACATGAAAGTCACAAAGCTATAAAAAAATTTGGGAGTACAAATTTATAACAACTTTTGACACTTTAAACAGAGGGCTACATTTTTCAAGAGGATTCATGCATGACAGAGAAGTATAAGAAATCTATAGCACAGATAACACACCTGACTGGTGACCCCCTAACACTAATTCAGAGACCATAAAACCATTACATCTTTATCGGTGGACTATTTAAGTATTTATTTCTCTACTCATTCTGTTGTAGTATTCTTTTAAGTGCAAGTATATCATATCCATGTCTGTGTCTTATAATGTCAGCGAAAAACTCTGCGGTCTTGGAATGTGCAGTAGTTCACCAGATGTAGCCAATCGAGGATGGAGAAATATAGACGGCACTTACTCAGGAGGAGGGGGGTATGACCAGCAAGAGCCCCCTCCTAGAAGTGACGACTCCTAGATAGTGTAAGGATATTCCTCCTCAAATGACGTTCCCAGAGCAGATGTAAATGAAAATCCTTTATTCCAATGGGTAAAGCATTCAGCGGTACAATGAATGATGGCAACGCGTTTCTATGCTCAAAGGCACCTTCCTCAAGCCAAAAATTAACAATTGTTAATTTTGCTGGTCATACCTGAGTAAGTGCCATCTATATTTCTCCATCCTTGATTGGCTACATCTGGTGAACTGCTGCACAATCCAAAAGCGCAAATTTTTTCGCTGACATTATATTGCTTTCTTCTTTAGGGGAGACTCTCTGTTTTAGAGAATCCCCCTTTATCGTTTCTGCAGTTCTCCCTGGCTCCAGAGGATGTGATTACACAGCTCGTAACCGGTAGAAGGACCCTGAGGCGCTCTCTGAACTCCCTTTTTGTGAATGTCTGTGCCTTGTCGTAAGTATTTGTATATATATATATATGCATGCGTCTTCAGATCTATTTCATTAAGCCTGAGTAAGAACGCTGAGTAGGTTTGAAAGCTTGCTATTACATTATGGTTTTTTTTTATTAAAAAAGGTATCATATCTACAAGATTACTTGGTTTCTCTTGCTGGGAACAATCACATTATACCAGCTGTACATTTATAATTATATACAGGACATACCCAGGTTACACCAGTATGCTCCATATCATTATATACAGGAGATGCATAACTTATACCAGATATATATAATTATGTCCTGAAGATACCCAGGTTATACCAGCATGCTCCATATCACTATATCCAGGATGTATAACCTATACCAGCTGTGCATATATAATTATACACAGAAGATACCCAGATTATACCATCATGCTCCATATCACTATATACAGGAAGATGAATAACTTATATCAGCTGTACATATATAATTATATACAAGAGATACCCATGTTACACTAGCATGTTATACCACGTCCTCAGGCAGAGAGTTCCATAGTCTCACTGCTCTTATGGTGAAGAACCCCCTTCTGTGTTGGTGATGAAACCTGTTTTCTTCTAGACATAGAGGATGTGTTACGGTATCCTACCCGATGATAGCCAGCCTGGATTGCCCTAGAACTTACCCGCAACCCCTGTTCCTGCCTACTTGCCTCACTCCTGGCTAACCCCAGGTGGGCAACTGGGCGACGGTCCCTGCTCTCACTAGGGACAGAGGGGGGGACTGGCGTACCAAGATGGAACAGGGTAAAATACTGACAGGAAGGGCAGATGAAGAAAACCAACAGGAAACAAACGCAGACTGAGGCAAATGGCATAACCTGGCAGAAATAGCAAAGCTGGCGAACAGGAGATTGACAGAGGCAAGATGCAAGCACACTGAACAGAAACCAATAACTGGCAGTGAATGGACCTCACTGCCAGCCTTATAATCAGAAGCCTCCGCCCAGGGGCGGAGAGAGGGAGGCGATTACCTCCCAGCAGAATCCCATAAAAAGGGACTCGTGCACAAAGCTGCACTCACAGGCATGCACACGACGACGCCCGGACCCACACTGAAGGAACAAAAGGTTTCAATAAAGACTTATGGAAAAACCCTTTGAACTCTCCATGAAGCTGGCAAACGCAGTTCATAGGTGAGAGGATTTACTACACGTGGGATGACAAAGGGCCCCACATAACACGGTGCCAGCTTCAAGGACGGGACCTTTAATTTGAGATTTTTAGAAGACCTTCTGGTATACCTTCTGTCCCACTCTGTAAGGTTCAGATACTGACAGACTCCTCCCACTACGCAACTGCATACGAGCCCTCGTTGCTTCCAAGTTTTTCTGTACCTCTTTCCATACTCCCTGCCACATATCTGTGGCGAGGTTAGCTGCAGGACAGACAGATGGAGTAGGAATCGCTGTAAGGAAGCGAGGATGCTGACCGTATACACAAAAGAATGGAGATACCCCAGTGGAAGAACAAGTGCAGTTGTTTAGCACAAACTCTGCCAACGGCAGGAACTCTGCCCACTGATGAGCCTTTTCGCTAGCAAACAACCGTAAATATTGCACTAAATCCTGGTTCTTCCGCTCAGTCTAACCATTGGTTTGCGGGTGGAATGCTGATGAGAAGGAAAGCCACCAAAAAACCAAAAGACGACAGCACACGCCAAACCTCAATGTGGAGAGGGAGGAAACCGCTGGGCAAAAAACTGCACGCTTCTTTTACCAGTCCTGGATCCACTCGGATCGGAGAGTGATAAGAACCAATATAATTGAAGAGAAGCAGCATCCACAGATATTTATCTCAACGCTTTAATTTATCCAGCATAAAACAACGTTTCAACCATGATATGGTCTTTGTCAAGTTCAATTGACACAATGCACAGACACATACTTATATATAGACAAACCACTCCCCTTGACCAATACAGACACCCAACATAGAAATGAATATATTAAAAACAACACCTCCCTATGCACTATGAACATAACAGGAGAGTGGGACATACCTCCACACTGACGTGGATTAAAGGGGACGACGCAGCGCTGAGTCAGGACATAATGAGAAGCAGCTGACAGTCCAATCAATCCTATCCGGTCCGTCCATTTATCGGGTCTGTTTCATGTTCATTGTTGTTTTTAATATATTCATTTCTATGTTGGGTGTTTGTATTGGTCAAGGGGAGTGGTTTGTCTATATATAAGTATGTGTCTGTGCATTGTGTCAATTGAACTTGACAAAGACCATATCATGGTTGAAACGTTGTTTTATGCTGGATAAATTAAAGCGTTGAGATAAATATCCGTGGATGCTGCTTCTCTTCAATTATATTGATGAGAAGGAAAGCGACGTTCCCAGGTTTCTGCAGAAAGCTTGCCAAAACTGCGCAACAAACTGAACTCCGCGATCAGATACAATGTTTTCGGGAACCCCATGTAGGCGAATGATTTCTTTTACAAAAATCTTGGCAAATTCTATTGCAGAAGGTAGCTTCTTAAACGCCACAAAATGTGCCATCTTTGAGAACCAATTGACAACCACTAAGATAGTAGTGAACTTCTGGGATTCCGGTAGATCGGTGATAAAATCTACCGATAACTGCGACCACGGACGAGAAGGTACCGGTAACGGTCTCAGAGGACCCTCCGGAGGACACCGCCGACTTTTATTGCGTGCACAGACAGAGCATCCCTTAAAAAAAGTCGCGGATCTCCTGAGACATGCCTGGCCACCAGAAGTGTCTAGAACAAAGATTCAGAGTCCCCTGCACCCCCAGATGGCCTGCGAAAACCGACGAGTGAGATTCTTCAATGACTCTGAGACGTAAGGTCTCTGGCACAAACCATCTGCCCTCCGACACCCCCGAAGGAGCGTCCTGCTGACAGTTCTGTAGTTGAGGGATGAGGTTAGATTCTACAGCTGTCATCACTACCCCAGGTGCCAAAATATTCTCAGGAGTCACTGTCTCATTTTCCGGCGACCCGAAACTCCGTGACAGGGCGCCCGCCTTCACATTCTTTTCTCCCGGAATATAAGTCACAATGAAATTAAACCTGGCGAAAAACAACGCCCACCAGGCTTGACGAGCAGTGAGTCTTTTAGCATTGGCGAGATCTACCAGGTTTTTATGATCCGTATACACGGTAATGGGATGTCTAGCCCCCTCAAGATGATGTCACCACTGTTCTAGAGCCCACTTGATTGCCAGTAACTCAGTTACCCACGTCATAGTTACGTTCTGCCGAACTAAACTTCCATGAAAAGAACGCACAGGGACAATACCCATATCTCCCACTGACTTCCTGAGACAATAGAGCTCCTGCCCCCACCTCAGACGCATCTACCTCAATAAAAAATGGGCGCCACGCGTCCAGCTGTACTAACACCGGGGCAGTAGTAAATGCTCTTTTTAGACGACTAAAAGCCTCTAGGGCCACAGGTGACTATCTTACCAAGTCGGCCCCCTTCTTAGTGAGGTCGGTCAAGGGTTGAGCAATAAGTGAGTAATTCCTAATGAATTTACGGTAAAAATTTGCGAAACCCAAAAACCGCTGGAGAGTCTTAAGGTTTTCTGCTCTGACCCATTACGGGATTGCTGCTACTTTATTAGACTCCATCTGAATCTCCGTGGGTGAAATCACATAACCCAGGAAAGACACTTGTTTAGTACCAGATAAACATTTCTCCATCTTGACAAACAGTTGGTACTCGCGCAAACAGGTCTGAACCAACCTTAGGTGCCGCACATGTGAGTCCCAGTCGGGAGAATACACCAGAATGTCATCGAGATATATGAAGCAGAAATACCCCCAGGAAGTCGTAGAAGACTGCGTTCATAAAACCCTGGAATACAGCAGGGGCGTTACAGAGTCCGAAAGGCATGACCAGACATTCAAAATGTCCTAACGGGGTGTTGAACGCGGTCTTCCATTCATCTCCCTCTCAAATGCGAATTAAATTGTAAGCCCCCCTTAAGTCTAGTTTGGAAAACCAGTGGGCTCCTACCACCTGATTCAACAAGTCCGGAATCAGGGGCAAGCCCAATAATCCACACAAGGCCTCAATGTCCCATCCTTTTTCTCAACAAAGAAGAGACCTCCCCGGCAGGGGACTTGAATGGCCGGATATGTCGTTTGGGCTGAGACTCCAAGATATAGGACTTAAGGGCTTTGTGCTCACGCCCCTTGGCAAATTGAAAATGGCTCCCTTAGGGATGGGACTGTCGGGAATCAGATCAATATCACAGTCCCACTCCCCATGGGGAGGCAAAGTCTCAGACATTTTCTTGGAGAATACGTCCTGAAAATCCGACAAATACTCCGGCACAAGCACGGTATCTGCTGAGCACATGGCTATAGTAGTTAAGTGATTATGACAGGACAACCCCCAATGTGTCAGTTCCCGGGTGGACCAATCAAATTGGGAGTTGTACAGTGCCAACCAGGGCATACCAAGCATCACATCAACAGACATCTTTTCCATAACCAGGAAAGACAGATTCTCAGAATGGAGAACACCCACAGTGAACTATAGGATGAGAGTCCTCCATTGGACAACACCTGCAGAGAGAGGGGTCGAATCAATACTTCAGCACGGAAAATTCGGTCATCAGAGCTCTCAAAAATTTTTAATTAACCAGATTGGCTGCAGCAGCTGAATCAATAAAGGCTTGACCGGACCGAATAAAATTCCGGAAGCCAACCTGACAAGGCACCAACAACTTAGGGAGTACCTGTGATCCTAGGTGATCCTCCTGTAGTTTTTCCACCGGTTCAGACTGATGTTGCCGTTGCTTCTGTGGACAGGTTGCTACCCAATGTCCGGCTTTCCCACAGTAGAGGCAAAGACGGTGAGTCATCCGGAACCATCGCCGTTCCCCAGGAATTAGCTGGTCCACTTCCATAGGCTCGGCACCAGGGGTTGGTATGGGAGAAGTGGGAGCAGGTCTGCAGGACTCCCTAGATTTACAGGCCTGACGTTCCTTTTTTCTAGATCTCAGTCTTCTGTCAGCCTTTACTGCCAGTTCCATCGCCTCATTAAGTGTTACGGGAGCGGGATGGGAAATAATTAGATCCTTGACAGCATTAGAAAGACCCAACAAAAACACATCCTTGAGGGCACCATCGTTCCAGGCGGTTTCACCGGCATACTGTCTAAACTTAGAGCAATAGTTTTCATCACACTGCTGCCCCTGACGCAAAGCCATGAGGTGAGATACTGCTAACCCTGTTCCGTCCAGCTCATTAAAAATACCTCCTAATTCCCGAAAAAACAAATCAACAGGTTTCAGGCAAGCCGAACTCTCAGGTAAGGAGTAGACTCATGTCTGGGAGGGACCCCGCAGTAGGGACAGAATTAATCCCACCTTATGGGACTCTGAGCCAGAGGATCCGGACCGCATCTGGAAATATAGTCTACATGCCTGCTGAAAAACAAAAAACTTGCTTCTCTCCCCAGAAAACACCTCAGGGAGAGAACATTTGGGCGGGGACCTACGCCAACACCCACTGCTCCAGGGCCACCATACGACCGGACAGGTCTTGAATCACGCCCACTAGATCCTGAAACTGACTTGCAAGGATGCTCCTGGTCTCCATTGGAGAGCAAAAAACAAAAACCCACTGGGCAATTTTAAGGGCCAGTTATTATGTTACGGTATCCTACCTGATGATACGCCACCCTGGGTTGCCCTAGAACTTACCCGCAAACCCTGTCCCTGTCTACTTGCCTCACTCCTGGCTAACCCCAGGTGGGCAACTAGGCAGCGGTCCCTGCTCTCACTAGGGACCGAGAGGGGGGACTGGCTTACCAAGATGGAACAGGTTAGAATACTGACAAGAAAGGCAGATGAAGAAAACCAACAGGAAATAAACGCAGACCGAGGCAAGTGGGATAACCTGGCAGAAATAGTAAAAGCTGACGAACAGGAGACTGACAGAGGCAAGATGCAAGCACACTGAACAGAAACCAATACCTGGCAGTGAATGGACCTCACTGCCAGCCTTATAAATAGAAGCCTCCGCCCAGGGGCGGAGAGAGGGAGGAGACTGCCTCCCAGCAGAATCCCATAAACAGGGACTCATGCACAGAGCTGCACTCACAGGCGCGCGCACCTCGCCGCCTGGACCCTCGAGCGCGTGCACAGAGCCAACCAGCAACCCGCACCCCTGGTAGCCGGACAACCAGCCGGGGGGACGCGCTCTGACCGCGGGACCCAGCGCCCTGTCGGCCCGGGAGGACCCGCAGCCGCCGCATGGTAACAGGATGCCCTCTTGTTACCGTTGCAGTCCTGGTGAGTCTTCAGCGCACGTCTGAAATTCCGTGCATCAGGGATTGTCCGGATGCCTTGGGGTAGAGCGTTTCATAGGGTCGGTGCTACTCTGATGAAATCATGGAGGCAAGCATGTGAGGTTCATATTAGGGGAACGTCTAGTCTGACTGGGTTGGCAGAGCGGAGCACGCAGGATGGGTGATGTATGGACAGGAGGGAGGTGATGTACAGAGGTGTGGCGCCATGTAGAGCTCTGTGGGTAAGGGTGGTGAGTTTAAATTAAGTTCTGTAATGGATGGGCAGCCAGTGCAGTGACTGGCATAATGCGGAGGCGTCTGAGAAGCAGCTGGATAGGAAGATGAGTCTAGCTGCCGCATTTAATATGGATTGGAGAGGAAAGAGTCTGTTGCAGGTAAGGCCAGTAAGCAGGGAGTTGCAGTAGTTGAGTCGGGAATGGATGAGGGCGACAACGAGTGTCTTTAGAGTGTCCTTCGTCAGGAACGGTCAGATTTTTGCAATGTTTCTGAGGTGCTGGTGGCATGTTCGGGTCAAACATTGGATGTGGGCGGTGAAGAAGAGGTATGAGTCCAGTGTGACCCCAAGGTAGTGGGCATGCTGTCTGGGGGTTATGATGATGCCAGCTACCAATATGGAGATGTTAGGGAAAGGTTGGCTGATAGAGGGTGGAAAACGAGAAGGTCAGTTTTTGAAAGGTTAAGTTTGAGACAGAGGGAAGACATAGTGTTAGAGACAGCGGACAGTCGAAGATGTTTTGGAGGAAAGGTGCAGAAATGTCACGGGAGGAGGTGTATAGCAGAGTGTCGTTGGCATAGAGATGGTATTTGAGGCCAAATATGTGAATGATTAGCCCAATCGGGGCTGTATAAATAAAGAGAAGGGGGCCAAGGACCGAGCCCTGGGGTACCCCGACAGCGAGAGGAAGTGGAGAGGAGCAAGAGCCAGTTAAAGAGACGCTGAAAGAGCGGTCAGAGAGATAGGAAGAGAACCAGGAGCGAGTGTGTCCTAAATGTCCTTTAGGCCGATAGAGCGAAGTGTAGCAAGGAGGAGGTCATGATCAACAGTATCAAACGCAGCAGAGAGGTGTATACATCTCCTGTATATAGTGATATTGATCATGCTGGTATACCCCTGGTATTTCCTGTATATAATCATATATGTACAGCTGGTATAAGTTCTACATCTCCCTGTATATAATGATATCAACCACGCTGGTATAACCTGGTCGATATCACTATATACAGGAGATGCATAATTTATACCATTTTACCATTGAAAACTATTGGAAGCACTTATACACACGTGAAAATAGCAACTACATAGATGCAAGGGGATGCGTTTTGTGGGCTAAAAGGCATCATACTCGCATCCAGAAACTCAATTTTACAAGAGCGATATCAGTCTGAGTTTCTCAGACCAATATCACGCTCTCCCATGTAAAAGCACGCTTATAGAAATACGAGTTAACGCTTCTGTTCATGCAATCTAAAAAGTAAGGCCTCATGTCCACGGGCATAATGCATTTAGCAAATCCGCGTAGGTCTACCAAGCAATGTGATCTGCAGAACAATTTGCCCATAGGGAATCATTGACCATCCGTGGTTAATTTAATACCCGCGGATGGTATTTTTAGCGATTTGTCGATTATACAAGTGGGAATAAAACTGCAGCATGCTTCATTTTATCGCGGATCATGCGCTGTTTGGCTCTATGATCTCTATGGGTGTGGGTGATCCACAAAATCCACAAAATATATTTGTAGGTGGGGATGGAACTGGGAGGTGAGGAAAATTTACAAAAACAACTCCAGCGGCGACCGTTTTGGAGGGAGTACAGCAGAAGATAGTGATAGGGGCCAAGAGGGGCTGAAGGAGTTAATATATGTTGTTTATCAAAATGAATATATATGTTGCTTATCAATCCATTTTAGCAAAATGAATATATTGCAAATATTTTGTATGTGTACAGAACTCATGACTATTAAGACACAAGCTCTGCAGAGCTGACCTATTGGAATCAGGAAGTTCCAAGAGCAGATGTCTCGGGATTTAGCAAGACATGGCCTAACCGCAAAGAGGTTGCTAGCTCTCTCTCTCTAAAAATAAATGTGCTCGTCTAAAAGTCATGTGAAATCAGCTATTTCTTAAATGTCATATATCACAAGTCTAAATGTCAAAGTTTATTGTCAGATATAAAAGTCATGAGTTTAAGATGTATGGAAATCACAAGGTTATTCCCTGTTTTACCACAAGTCGCGTCCCTGCGAGGACGATCTTCTATAAAAGCCAAGAGATACAGACAATAAAATAGAGTTCATTGTTTCACCATATACCGTGTGTAATGGTCAATGCTTTGACTCTCAAAAGGGAGCGCTCCTACGTAGGTCAATTTGGAACCGGACAACATCACTGACCAGTCTGTTTGAACAGATTAACCCTCGACAGTTTTTGGCGTCCAACTAGGGGGCGGGGCTTATCTTTACGGGACATCGCAACCAGTAGACTGAAACAAACTCCTGGCCCGTTGACGTGGATACTGGATCCTGAGACCCCAGACTGAAAACACCGGTGTAGAGGTAAGAGCTTATCTTACTATTATACAGTCTGGATTCTTTAGATCTGTGTGTCTCTAACGGACTAGAGGTTGGTTGTTGCCTGTTTCCTATATTTTCTGCCCCGTCCATATTTTAGAGTGAATAAGTTCATTTAACTGTCCTAGACGGAAGAACTCACTCATTGGGACTTAAAGAGTCATGTTGTCTGTATTGGAGATTGAAATAATTGTTATTGTTATAGTCTCATTTCTGGCAGTCATATTGTTACTCTGGATCTGTTATAATATTACTAAAAGTTCCCTAAGAGGCGAAGTCTGGTCTCCCCTGAATCCTAGTGTTTGAAGTTGACCACGTTTTAGTTCTGTAATTCTATTCCGGGACAGGGAACTGTGTGTTCCCAGATAATCTCAGTGATTATCTTAGTTTACTGTGTGAAATATACGTCCTGTATACTTAGTGAAGAATAGTTGGAAGTGGTCAAGATGGGTTCTGAACAATCTAAGATATATCAGACTCCTATTGAGATAATTAAAGATAGAGAAGGGGAGGACATTTGCAGACAAGCCTATAAAGTTTACAAATGTATAGGCCTTAAGAAGGCGGGAACATTCAATTATGAATTTTGGTCACAATATGAGGATAAGCATAGAAAGGAAATAAGAAATAAGGGTTTGGAAAAAGGCATGAAGGCTATCCTGGACTGCTCTAAAACAGCAGAAGACGAACACTGGGACTCCGAATCCCGAGGCGAGGGCATTTTAGTTTATTGTCCTATGGCCCGGCCACCAATAGACGTTCCCATGGAAACCCCTACGGTTCCATTAGTCTCTCCTGTCGTCCCGGCCGCTCCACCAATGTCTCCAAATAATCCCTTTAATTCTCTGTATCCCAATTTGCCGCCCCTGCCTCCTACGTATCCACAGGCTACTGCCCAGATGGATACACCTCCCTACAGCCCTCAATCAGGATCCCCGGGCCCTGAAGTAAATAGAGGTCCGGCTTGGGACTGTCCACGTTGTGGTCAACAGAATGCCTGTTTTAAAGAACTCTGTACGGTATGTGGGACTCCACGTCGCAGGGATCAGTGTAGACAACCGATTCCCTTGTTCCCAGTTACAACCTCCACTACCCATTATAGAGAACCAAACAGACCGAGTCCACCATTGGGCACGGTCAGACAAGAGGACACCGACAGACCATCGTCTTCTAATGACAGACCCACGGACGCACATAGACCAATTCCCGGGTCTACAGTCACTACATGGCGACCCTGGAGCGCCACAGACCAGATGGCACTGTGTCAGCAACTGCCCGATCCCCAGACAGAGCCAGCAGCTTTCCATAGAAAGTTGGAAGTCATACAGAAAAACTACTCTGCCACTTGGACAGATATGGAATGTCTTATGAATGTAAAATGTCCTCTGGGCCTTTACAATAGTATTGCTCAATTTTGTGGTCTTGAAGATCGCCCAGATGACCCCCAGACATTACTTAGTGGTACTCAATATGTGGACAAGGTTAAAGCCTGGTTTAAGGATAAAGCCCAAGAGAGACGTACAGCCCTAACCCAGTGTAGACAGAACAAGGGCGAGTCTATTGAATGTTACTTTGGCCGTTTAGAGGAAGTAGGCAGAGATCTGGGTTTATATGATTGTCCAAAAGCAATACGTAATGCTGCTTTTTGTGAAGCCTTTATGCAAGGAATAGATAAGCGCCTGTCCGAACGCGTTAAAGCATGTACCCCCGATTGGCGACAGGCCAGACCGCGTGATCTATATAAGAAAGCTGTAGGATTTGTCATGGACACAGAAGACCACGCAAAGGGTGTTATGGTTAAACATTACACCATGGAGGGGGACACAGTCCGACTTAACGACCCCAGGCGGGAGACCCATAAGTGTTATAACTGCGGGAAGACTGGACACTTGGCCCGTAATTGTAGAGCCCCTAAACGCCCTAGACAGAACATGTCAGACGAAAGGGGGCAACAGGGAAGTACGGCCAATACCACATCATCCCGCCCACAGGGAAATAACGGGTATACCAATTACCAATGAAGGTCTGGCACTCCTTCCCCTGTGTCCCTTATAGTTACTGACGCACGTGGGCCACAAATTTTTCAGCCTCTAAAAATCCAGGGGAAGGAGGTGCCCTTTTTAATTGACACAGGGGCTACTAAATCATGTGTCAGTACCTCACAAGTCAATGACCTTAGTATTCCCCTCTCAGACTCCATAGCCATAGCCGTTGGAGTGTCCGGTGAACCAACACCCATGCGTGAGACCGAGCCCATAGAAGTCTCCTTTCAAGGGTCACGAGTCCTCACTCGCTTCCTGGTGTCACCCGCTGGGGATTGCATCATGGGAACCGATGTGATGGGACCCCTGGGGTGCTGTATTCAGCTCCATCCTTCCGGTGAGGCTCATGTCAGTACCTCTGCGGCCGACCACCAGGTATTCTGTCTCATGGCAGCAGACTTGGTCACTCCGCCTCCTTCTTGTACTGTATATGTGTTGACCCCAGAAGATACACAGGTTCTCTCAGCAGTGCCAGAGACCCTATGGGCAAAAGGGAAGACAGACTTGGGCCATCTCCACGTACCCCCAGTCATGGTATATCTCAAAGATGGGGAAAAAGCCCCCATGATTCGCCAGTATCCCCTAGCCATGGCACAGGAAGACGCAATAGCCTCCACTATTACAGAGTTATGTGCCTTGAATGCTTTAAAACCTTGCGTCTCACCCGCTAACACGCCACTCTTCCCAGTTAAAAAGAAAGGGAAGAAAGGCGAACCTAATACCTACCGGATGGTTCACGATCTAAGAGAAATCAATAAGGTGACCATCCTAGAAACACCTCTGGTCCCCAATCCATACACTCTGTTGTCCACCATACCTTCCGGAACCTGTTGGTACACTCTGGTCGATCTCACCAATGCATTTATGTCCGTCCCACTCCACCCCGATTGCCAGTACCTGTTTGCCTTCACGTTCCGAGGAAAACAGTACTGTTGGACTGTTCTACCACAAGGGGCGCAAAACAGCCCAAATCAATTCACCCGATGTATGAGGCTTGTACTTGATGCATGGACGGTCCCACCAGGTGTGGCCCTGCTTCAGTATGTTGATGATCTCCTACTCTGTGCACCGGACAGACCTACCTGTGTTGCGGCCTCACTCAGCCTCCTTTGTTTTCTTGCAGACAGTGGGTGTAAAGCCAGTAAAGACAAATTACAGTTTTGCAAATCTCATGTTGTGTTTCTTGGTCACTGCCTAGGTCCTGGTACAAAACACCTCACGCCAGAACGTACCAAGGTGGTGGAGGACATGCCACTCCCCGCCTCCCATGCTCAGTTGCGGACATTTCTGGGGTTAGTTTCATATTGTCGGCCGTGGATTCGCTCTGCCTCCATGACCATGCAGCCTCTGTACGACTGCCTGAGTTCTAAGCCATTTGCTTTGTCTCCGGAAGCCGAGTCAGCTTTCCATCAGCTGAAAATACAGATCACCAGTGCTCCAGCACTGGGTCTGCCAGACTATGATAAACCCTTCCAGATGTTCGTGACTGAGATGGCGGGACATGCTACTGCCGTCCTCACACAAGAGCATGGTGACAAAAAGCGCCCTGTAGCATACTACAGTGCACATCTTGACGCAGTAGCCAGGGGTTCACCCTCCTGTGTAAGAGCAGTTCTGGCTGTACAAGCACTACTTGAGAAAGCTTCTGAGGTGGTCCTAGACTACCCTCTTGTGGTCCTCACGCCCCATGACGTACATGGAATTCTGACAGAGGTGAGCCGTAGACATCTGTCTCTTGCTAGACAGGTTAAAATGGAACTTGCAGTACACTCTTCATCCAATGTCTCATTTCAACGTTGCACAACTTTGAATCCGGCCACCTTACTGCCATTAGGTGACACTGATTCAAATGGGGGAGTAAGCACAGGGGATCAACTTTTTGTCAATTCCCTAGGCGAAGAGGAAGCTTTTGACACCGAGCACCAGCATGACTGTGCTGCTCTGATGGAGCAGGAGACAGCTGGATTTGCTCATGTCACAGATAAGCCTCTCCTGAACCCCCACCTTGAAATGTTTGTGGATGGATCACGATACCAGAATGAGATGGGCAGATTTGTGACAGGGTTTGCTGTAGTATCAATGAATGAAGTACTGATAGGCCGCGCCTTGCCCCCACATATGTCAGCACAGGAAGCGGAGCTGTGCGCTCTGACCGAGGCCTGCAAGTTAGCCCGGGGAGTCACTGCTAATATCTACACGGACTCCAAGTACGCGTTTGGCGTTGCGCATGACTATGGGCCGATTTGGCGCGCGCGGAGCTTCCTAACAGCTCAAGGCAGACCGATAAAGAATGGTGAGGCAGTAAGTAGTTTAATGTCAGCTATCATGCTCCCGAAGCAGGTAGCCATAATAAAGGTAAAGGCACACACCCAAGGGGACTCCTTGGAAAGCAGAGGCAACGAGAAGGCAGACGGAGCAGCTAAGGCTGCAGCCCTGCTGGACTGGAGGGCACCCGTGTGCAGAGTTCAGACCAGGTCCTGCCCAGCGGAGGAGGATCCTGATCCCCCTGCCAAGGACCAGACCCTCTCTGTCCCACCACAGAAGGAGGTGGACCTACTCCCCTCAGGGCAAGAGCAGGAGCGCTGGGCAAGTGCAGGGGCAGTAAAAGGAAATGAAGGTTGGATGATGGGTTCCCGTATGTGTTTACCTGCGGCTGCCTATTCTAGTATGGCCCTTTTGGCTCATGGAAAGGTGCATGCTTCTCGTAATGCCATGGTAGCCCTGGTGGAGAAAATGTGGTACGCTCCGGGATTTGACAGGATGGCAAAGGCATACGTCAAGGCTTGTGAAATCTGTGCACTACACAACCCCGGTCAAGTAGTAAAGACCCCTTGGAAGTGCACTCCGCGACCTTTGTACAGATAGATTACATCCAGCTGCCCAGATCAGGAAGGTACGAGTATGTCCTGGTATGCATTGACCTCTTTTCTGGGTGGCCTGAGGCCTACCCGGTCACGAAGGCCACTGCCCAGGCCACTGCAAAAAAACTTGTGTCAGAGTTAGTGTGCAGATTTGGGGTACCAGAGACCATTGAGAGCGACCGTGGTACTCACTTCACTGGTGAGGTAATGAAGGAAGTCATGTCCGCCTTAGGAGTAGAGCAGGCGTTTCACACCCCCTATCATCCGCAGAGCTCCGGAAAAGTAGAAAGATTCAATGGCACCCTCAAACTTAAGATACAGAAAGCCATGGTTGAAACAGGAAAACCTTGGCCCGAGTGCCTACCTCTGGCCCTCTACTCAGTACGGACCACGCCAAATAGGAAAACAGGACTGTCTCCTTATGAGATTCTCTTTGGCTCCGTGCCTAGGTTAGGACTGTATCACCCACAAGCTCTATCCCTGGGTCATGATAAAGTTACTTCCTTTGTGCAGGACTTATGCCAAAAGCTAAAAATAACACACGACCTAGTTTTCTCTTCTATTTCAGACCCTGATAGTTTGGAAGGATCCCACTCTCTGAATCCCGGAGATTGGGTGGTGGTAAAGAGACACGTCAGAAAGACTTTGGAACCTCGCTTTGACGGACCATACCAAGTGCTGTTAACCACTCCCACCTCGGTCAAGCTAGAAGGCAAACCCACTTGGATCCATGCCTCACACTGCAAGAAAGTTCCAACGCCTCAGCACCACGAGGGGGGTGGAGAATAAGCCCAACCCAGGGTGGGGGAGGGGGATGGCAACCTGGACACCAGCATTGATAGTCTGGATAGGTGTATTATTTACCCTTTGTTTTCTTGGACTACTCTCTTTTCGGGACAATTCCTCATCAACTGTCGATGTAAGAAGAAGATGGACTGTTTGGGCGGAAGGACACCCCAACATGTGGGAATACTTTGCAAAAGACGTACTAAACATCTCCCACATGTGCATGCCCAACCTTCGGAGTGGGGAAGATATTTTACGGACTTGCTTACTGTCTATCCCCACTCCAATAAAGACACTTCGCGATATATATTCAATAGTGCATAACGATAGTGATGTGGAAGAGAGCAATGTTATTCAGGAAAATACCTTTCTTAATGTATATGAATATTGTCCCTATTGTGATGCGGTCAAACATACACTTTATATTTCACACAAACAAATGGTAAGAGATTTGTTTAGATTCATGAAAACAATAATACATTTTAAAAAGTCAGATGTCGGCTGTGATCTTGGGACTTGTTCCGATCGCCATATTTGGGGTCAGGAAGGAATTTTTCCCTTTTATACAAGGATAATTGGCTTTTTCCTAAAAGGGTTTTCGCCTTCCTCTGGATCAACTCAGCCTCAAAATTCCCCATAATTGTCATGCTGTTGTGTATATATATAGTAATCAAAGTCATAATCTCTTGTGTGAGCAAATGTACGGCAAAAGCCTTTACAGCCCCTGTGTAGGCCGACCCCTGCTGGAGGTAGGTAGAACATACGGCGGTTCCTTCCAGTCTTGTCACTAGGTAGTGTAGGGTCAGGGTAACGCGACCTGGACGTGTTCACCATTAGGACTATCTCCAGGAGGGACATTGGTGTGGGTGAAGATTAGGGAATCCCCTGCCGTGCGTACCTGTGCACGCTACTAGTATTGTAACATCATACTAGAGACGCCTTATATGGGCTAGTCGACCAATAGGACCTACCTCGACTATGACTTTTCAAAATAGAACTGGACCCTGTGTGTGTCTTCCTGATGTCCAAAATGGGGGAATGATAGGGGCCAAGAGGGGCTGAAGGAGTTAATATATGTTGTTTATCAAAATGAATATATATGTTGCTTATCAATCCATTTTAGCAAAATGAATATATTGCAAATATTTTGTATGTGTACAGAACTCATGACTATTAAGACACAAGCTCTGCAGAGCTGACCTATTGGAATCAGGAAGTTCCAAGAGCAGATGTCTCGGGATTTAGCAAGACATGGCCTAACCGCAAAGAGGTTGCTAGCTCTCTCTCTCTAAAAATAAATGTGCTCGTCTAAAAGTCATGTGAAATCAGCTATTTCTTAAATGTCATATATCACAAGTCTAAATGTCAAAGTTTATTGTCAGATATAAAAGTCATGAGTTTAAGATGTATGGAAATCACGAGGTTATTCCCTGTTTTACCACAAGTCGCGTCCCTGCGAGGACGATCTTCTATAAAAGCCAAGAGATACAGACAATAAAATAGAGTTCATTGTTTCACCATATACCGTGTGTAATGGTCAATGCTTTGACTCTCAAAAGGGAGCGCTCCTACGTAGGTCAATTTGGAACCGGACAACATCACTGACCAGTCTGTTTGAACAGATTAACCCTCGACAATAGGAAGAAGACGTCTAGCCTGTTTGAGAATGTGTGACACCGGGAAGTTAGTGGCCCTCATGGAGGATTATCCATGTCTCTGGAACTCTGCAGATGAGGGTTATAAAGACCGGAATAGGAAGGAGCTTGCCTGGAAGGAACTGTCCGTGCTGCTGCACAATAGAGAATGGATATCTGCCCATGTTGAGAAAAAAAAAGATGCTGCATGTTTGCACTGCTACATGCCTGCATGCATGTTTGAGATGTTACATGCATGCATGTTAGTGATGTTGCACGACTGCTTGATTGAGATGATGCATGCCTGCATGTTCGAGATGCGGCATGTCCTCATGCAGGTTTGAGCTGATGCATGCAGTTTTGCAGGCTGCCTGCATGCATGTTTGAGGTGTTGCATGCATATTTGATATGTTGCTTGCATGTTTGCGCTCATGCCTTCCAAGAGGCATTTTCCAACAGGATAATGCTCGGCCGCACACACAAGGGGGTCACAGGAATGTCTACACAACATTGTCACAGTAATGTGGCAGCTTAGTCACCAGATGTATCACCAGTATAACATGTATAGGGCTATCTTAGACACCAGCTTTAACAGCCTATGAGTTTGCATGCTCTAGAAGCTTACAGCAAATGTGGGCCTATATGCTGCAGGATACCATATGGAATTTGTATGCTTCCATGGCCGCCCGTATCACACCTTGCATTTAAGCTAGAGGCAGTATAACAGGGTACTAAAGCATCCATGCCCACCCATATCACATCTTGTATCCAAGCTAGAGGCGATACAACAGGGTACTAGAGCATCCATGCCCGCCCGTTAACACATCTTGTATCCAAGCTAGAGGTAGTACAACAGGGTACTAGAGCCACCATGCCCACCCATATCACATCTTGTATCCAAGCTAGAGGCGATACAACAGGGTACTAGAGCCTCCATGCCTACCGGTATCACATCTTGTATCCAAGCTAGAGGCAGTCCAATGGGGTACAAGAGCCTCCCTTCAAGGGGTCAGTTTTCCGCCATAAATTCTCCTATGGCTCTGATATTGTAGTCACTTATTTATATCAATGTTACAATCACACGGAGAAACTTTAATTGGATTCCGACAACTTCTAGCGGAGGGATTGTTTTTGACAATAGGTGTACAATACATTCTAAAAGGCTGGGCAGTGGAAGAACGCTTAATGAATAGTCAGGAACAGCTACTTTGTTTAAGGGTTTTCTTCTGGGACTATTTATTTTTTCCTTTGGCCAATATTGAGCATTTTACTAGGAATGAAATGTTTACAATTTATCTTTATTAAAAATGATGAGACTTTTATTACTTTTTAGTTCCCCCTGGCTGTCTATGGCGGTATTAAACATGAAGTGGCCATGTGGAAGCGCATACTCCCAGAAAACCTGCTTAAGCAAAACAGATTACATTCAGGAGAATCACAGAGTTATTTCAGAAGTTACCTCCAACATGGTGCAGAGTATATCTGCTTAATCATGTTTAAGGTCCGCAGTACCCAAATATTCCACAGCGCTATACAGAGATCATCAGCACTCACATGTCATTACTCTCAGTGGAGCTCTCCATCTAATTTGCTTATCTTAAACACACACTGTATTGACAATTTCACAGCAAATCAATTAACCTATCAGTTTGTTTTTGGAGTGCATGAAGAAAGCAGAGTATCCATGGGAAACCCAAAGAAATAGTGAGAACATAAAAATTCCATGCAGATGTTGTCCATGGCCATCATCTTATATGGCTCCCTTGTCAGAGAAGCAAGCATGTAACTATTGCAGGGTTAACCCTTTCCAATCCACTGTCTGACCTCTGAAGACATTATGATTTAAGGCTGTACAGCTCTGATGTTGGAAGACGTCCGTCAGGGTTCTCTTACTGTATATTGCCAGCTTCTCTGCTGTCGGAGCCTATCCAATCTGTCACCTCATGCAGTACTGGCTTTAGCCAGCATAAAGCGCTGTTGTATAATGGCAGAAAAAGAGTAAGCCCCCTAGGAAAACCAGGATACAAAATGGATTGGAAAGGGTTAACTGTTCTTGCTGATCATTTCCTTTCACCATTTGTATTCTTGCTGAGCAGGAGGAAAACTTATGTGTTGCCAATGTCTTCCCACATACACTGTGTTGCATTATGCATACCATTATGTCAACAAATATGTCCTGCCAGCACACAACTAAAATAATAAGCCATCACTCCACTCCAATGAGGCAAAGCCCCTCCGAGTCACCCCGTATTCTCCCAATGCAAATGTTGAGATATATAATATTGTAATAATATACAATATTTATCTTATAAAACATGTAAGATTGTAATAACATACAATATGTACTGTATATTATACAAAATGTAATAACGTTTAATCTCCGTTTTGGCTTTCAAGCTCTTTGTTCCGTTTTTGGAGCAGAGAGACGGATTTCAAAATTGTATTAGACAGTTCCTTTTACCACCATTGATTACAATGGGGTTTTTAAAAAACTAAAGCAAACGGAACGCTTTCAGCTTGCTTCTGTTACATTGGGTTTCCGGTTTATAGACAGAACAAATTGCGCAGTCTGCAGCACTATTTCTGTTACCTAACCTGATGATGTACTGTAAGTACTTGCAAAGTTGAACACGTCTACAGGGTCAGGACATTTTTTTATTGGTTGGGGTAGGCCTCGTGCCCTTGTATCACACATTACAGATGGTCTTTCAGAGATCATCAGAGGTCAATGAATCCTGGGTGACAGATTCTGGGGAAGCATTAATGGCTGTTAGAAACCTATGAATGAAATGTAGAGAAGAGGAACTTCAGTAACATACTATCTAAGGCTGAAAAAAGACATATGTCCATCCACCATTCCCCCCAATGATTCAGAGGAAGCCCCAAAAAAACTCAATAAGGTAGAAGCTTTTTTCCTCATTTAAGGGAAAAAATTTCTTCCTGAGTCCAATCTGGCAATCCGAATAATCCCTGGATCACTGACCTTTCTGAAGTAATTAGTAACTATAACATGTAATACTGTAATGCTCAAGAAAGGCATCCAGGCCCCTCTTATACTCTTTTATCGAAATTTGCCATCACCAAGTCCTCAGGCAGTAGAGTTCCACAGTCTCACTGCTCTTACAGTAAAGAACCCCCTTCTATTTTGGTGTAGAAGCCTTCTTTCCTCTAAACTTAGAGGATGCCCCCTTGTCACAGTAACAGTCCTCGGTGTAAATAGATGATAGCAGAGATCTCTGTATTGTCCCCTGATATATTTATACATAGTTATTAAGTTGCCCCTTATCTGTCTTTTTTCTAACTAAATAACCCCAACTTTGATAAACTCTCTGGGTATTGTAGTCCATCCATTGCATTTATTACTTTAGTTGCCTGCCTTTGTACCCACTCAAGCTCTGATAGGTCCTTTTCGAGTACCGGTGCCCAAAACTGTCCACAATATTCCATGTGTGGGCTGACTAGTGACTTGTAAAGAGGAAGAACAATGTTCTAGACCTCTTTTGATGCACCCCATGATCCTATTTGCTTTGGCAGCAGCTGCCTGACACTGGTTGCACCAGTTAAGCTTACAGTTAACTAAAATCGCCAAGTCCTTTTCCATGTCAGTGTTACCCAGTGGCTTCTCATTTAGGGCTCGGTCAGACGAGCGTGGTTTACACGTCGCTAAGTAACATGTAAACCATGCCGCTGACATGCAAGGAATTCTGCGTGTGAACAGGATGCTCCTAGCTCCATGGAGCAGCCCAGTCACACGTCTGTGGTGCGGGCAGTCTGCTTTCACGGCTCCCATAGGAGCCTATGGTAAGCACCCTGGACAGCACGGACCATGGAGCTAACAGGCAAGTCGGCATTCGTTGTCCGCTCTTTTTTAGAAGTGCAGATTTGGGGCTTCTAAAAAGGGTCTGTGTGAGCGCTTTCATAACATTTTATTGGTTGCCATAGAAGTGTGGTCTACACGCTGCTGTAGCAGCATGTAAAACCACGCTCATTTGACTGAGCCCTAAGTGTGTAATGTAACATTTGCTATTATTTTATTTTAGTGAAAAATGTATTCTAAAAGAATCAAAGAAAAGTGTCAGCAGAAAATGACCTGTTATATAAATCACATTTACATGTTAAACATTTCAATCACAATCTATAAAAAAACAAATAATCTGGCATTTTTCTCACTGACCACATAGCCTCCTACTAGTCTGTCACTTTCTGATCCGTAGAGAAAGCTTTGCAACAGTCATCTAACATCACAGGCAGGATTACACTTAGTGGTAACACCAATATGTAGATAACACAGGTAGGTGTAGTGACCCAGTACATACTAGCCTGGCCCACTCCATAAATGTCATACATGTCATGTCTTTTGTAGACGCACCATGCAAATTGTCTAGTCTCATGTTGTGTGCTGCACGGCTTCAGCGTGTGATTGATTAAGTGTTTGCAAACGTGTGGATGATGCAGTATTTTGGGTGTGACTAGAGAGTCTTTTGCCATTCCATTGCTTCTGGGTTCCTGTGTGAGGGTATATGTATATATTGCCATATGTTTTTTTATGCTTTATACCTATATGCAAGTTTTATTCAATTCCAAATGAGAAAAAACTTATATGTCGCCTTACATCAGATATTCCAAGGCTTTGCAAGGCTGAGAGAGATGTTCTAGAAATTCAGAGATGATACCGAACCAGACATGAAGGACGCGTGTACTTGGCCGTTTTCCCAGAAGCAAGATATCAAGATGTTCCACTATGTACATAATTTTCACTGTCTTAGGCCGGAAATCTGGACTTCCCATATATGGAGAATGCATGCTTGGCCGCTTTCTTAGAATTGAGTGGGTGATTCTTTGCACTGGAGTTAATTGAATACGTGATTTTCTGTACATAAGCCAGAGGCGCCAGTATCAAGATAATGACTGTTATATGATTTTCAGTGTCTCAGGCCGGAAATCCGGACTGCCCATATATGGTTATGAGCCCATCACCCCCTGATGGTGATGGGACAAAGGGTATAAGATCTCATGTAATCTGTAATAAAACACAGCCGAGAGCCATGTCCCGTGTGAGAAACTATACCAGACCTCCGTGTGGTGTTTTCTTCTTATCGCCGGCAGCGGGCAAGTGGGGTGGGCCCGATTGGTGCTGTACTTAGAATTTTATTACCCTGACAAATGGCGCCCAACGTGGGGCGACAAAGCCAGAGCCTACAACGCATTCGACCCGGATCCACGCCACTGAGAAGCCGTCCTGCTGCAAACCGAGCCTGATCAACTCACTTAGAACTCCAGGTAAGGCCATCATATATTTATGTTGTGTTTTACACTGCGAGTCTTGCAGCAGGAGGGACTATCTGTGGTTTGTGACCGGACGGGTTGGGTTAAGAGTTCTACACGGTAACTCGTGTGGGCTCCGGGTTTGCCGTCATGGACCACTGACCGTGATATGCGCACCAATCGGTCACCCGGAAACTAGTCTGTAGTTTATTTGTTGTTGAAGTCCGTAGTGTTTTAACGATAGTGAAGGTTGTTTGTTGTATCTGCAGAAGTTTTTTTTCTCTTACTTTTTATTTTGTCTCATAGAAGAAGGGACCCTCGGGTTTAGTTTAGTTAGTTAATGGTTTAGCTGAGGAGGAGACGCACTCTATGAGATAAGTCTCATAGAAAAAGGGACTCTCGGTTGTTTTGCCTTATATATGGGGCTAACGATTTGATTTCAGAGAGATGCATTTTATGAGGCTGGTTCCATAAAGAGAAGGGACCCTCGGTTGTTTTGCCGGTATATAAGGGGCTGACAATTTGGAATTAAGAGGGATGCACTCTATGGAGCGTGTTATTTTTATTGTTGTTGTTGTTCTAATATGCGTAAGATCTTATTAAAGAAGACAGAGCCCCTCAAGGGCTGCCGCCATGTGGATGAATCTGTAGAGTGTAAGAAAACTTATGAAAATGTGTGACACCGACCCACACGGTAGATTACAAAATGGTGTCTGGGAAGGAGGTCTTTAGGACCGAGAGGCGCCTTGAAAGACCAAGGTTTGCTAGAAAGTACAGGGAGGAAGAGAGAGAGACAGTCAGAGAAAGTTAGGTATGTACACATTATTTGTTTAAGAAAGTGTCCGTAAGTGAAATGTTGAAAAGTACAGTAAGTGATCAAGAGGGCGTCAGGAGAGTGTCTATTAAAGGTTATATTGGCAGTTAGGTAAGGGAGAGAAGTATGAGAAACAAGCAAGTCGATAAGAAAGTTACAATGCATGTGATTTGTTGGCAAAGAAAGAAGAAAATGTGTATAATACAAGATAGATAATAGATATAGATGTATGTGTGTATATATGTATATACTGTATGTGCAAATAGTTAACTGAGCTTGCTTTTAGGGGAGAAGAGTTTTGTTGACATGTAGCTGCGAGCTTGTGTTTAGTCTTCAAGGTCAAGAGATAACGAAGCGAGAGAAAGAATGCAATAATAACCCTGGATAATATCTCTGCTTGCTGTAAAGGAATGAAGGCTTGAAATGAATTTAATTAATTATACCGTCTTAGTAGGCAGGAAACCTAGCATTCTAAGGTATATTCTTACTTATACAGGGGTTGAAAATGAAGAACATGTTGCGCTGTAATTATGATTTCAAAATGCAGGCAATAGTTTACGCTAAAACAATTCAGTCTGTGTTTCGTATTCGCGGAGAGATAACAGTTTGTTTTGAAAAGGTGGGGGCTTTCAGACTTCACTTTTTGTTCAGGGTCAAATACAGAGAAATACAGAGAAAGAAAGGCAGGGGGGTTGAAAAATACCCAGAGATTCTAAAATACTTCAGCGTTTAATACAGCATATAATAGCTTCAGTAGATAAGAAATATAGAATGTATCAGCAAACTTTTTTTTCACATAATTTGTCAAAGATAGCGCTCATTCACAATCTCATTTCAATAGAATCATGTACTTTATAAAATTAAAAGCACTCACCTCAATGTTTTTCAACTGATGTATGTTTGTTTGCCAAACTTTTTTTTTTTTTGTCTGTGCATCTGTATGTACTGGTACACCTCCAAGGGGGATGACGGAGCAGACTTGAGAGTATGGATGGATGAGAGTTAGTGACCCGTGTTCAAGCTGTGGTGGAATGTGTGATGTGGATAATGACTGGAGATAAAAGTCCACCCCATAGTACGTAATGTTTCATCCTTCTTGTACAAGGGAGGGGGTGAGGAGCGTGAGCAGCTAGTAAAAGTTTTTGTTTTGTTGTTTTTTTTTCTCCCGTCTCAAATTTTGATAAGACATTGCAGGCAGGATCAGACTAATAATGAATTCACTTAAAGGGATCTCACATTTCCAATATTAATAGATGTTTTGTAGGTTATTCTTCCCCGGTGTAACTCATGTTTCTGCTATAGGTGCTAACATCTTACAGGCCTTATCTGCGTCCATCAAATCTTTTTACAATGTTGTACTACCTTAAACCGGGTACTATTGTTCCAATTGAGTACCCTGGTTTAAAGGGGGGGGGGGGGGGAGGAGAAGGCATAGGTGATCTAGGTATTGCAAATCATCAGCCATTTTTAAATTTTTTGCAAGCCATTTTTAAATTTTTAATTTTTTTTGCAACAAGATTCTGATCTTTTTAAAATAGAATATCAGCCTGATTGTCTAGCAGTGATGCAACAAGAAAATTTAAGTTTTAAAAAGTTACTGAAAGCCCTTGTTAGTAATGCATATTTTGAGTTGTTTTTTATAGATGGTACCAGGGTGATTGACGACTCCACACTGGATATACAGTGGTTACACAACAAGATGTCCTAAAAGCAGAATGCCTCCGCATGTCGCAGTACAAGAAGCGGAACTAAAGGCCCTCACTGAGGCGAGTAGAGTGACAGAAGGTAAGACGGCAAACATTTACACTGACTCCCGGTATGCATTTGGCATAGCTCATGATTACGGCCCAACATGGAAGGCCAGATAGTTTTTTACCACAGCAGGACAGCCAATTAAGAATGATGCAATGGTGCAGAGTCTCATGGAGGCCCTACTTCTACCTGACAAGGTGGAAAGCTCACACCAATTGCTACACCGGAGAAGCGAGAGGCAACGCCATCACAGACCACACAGCAAAAGCAGCGGCCCTCAAGCCGTGGAAGAAAAGAAGAAAAGAAGAATTTGACAATAACTTTGGACTTTGATATGAACTTGGACTTTGACTAAACCTTGGACTTTGATAAAAAAAACTTGGACTTTGATAAAAAAAACTTGGACTTTGATATGCTAATGACTTTACAGTTACAAGCCAGCAAGGAAGAAAAGGAAAAATGGACTAAAAAGGGACGGCGTATGGTGAACAGTCAACAGCACTTGCCTACCACAGTCCCTGTGCCCCATGATGGCCCAGCTGACGCATGGAAAGACGCACCTCTCAAAGCAGTAATGATGTCAACGCTTGAACGAGGACGGGTGGCTCCTGGGTTTTCTGTAGCTGCTGCATCATTTGTCCAATTTTGCATGATCTTTGCCGTAAGCAACAGGGCAGAAGTAAAATTTGCCACACCACACTTGCCTAGACCACTCTACCCATTTCAGGGATTGCAAATTGGCTACACTCAGCTCCCACTTGTTGGAAAGCTTGAATATGTGCTTGTTGTTGTTGATATTTTTCAGGTTGGAGAGACCTACCCTGTTACTAAAGTAAATAAGCAGGTAACCGCATGGAAGCTCATGAATGAGGTAATCCGCAGATATGGGGTACTGGAAGTGATTGAGTCAAACAAAGGTACACACTTCACAGGTGAAATAATGCAACACATCATGTCTGCTTTGGGTATATTCCAGGCTTTTCACACACCCTACCATCCGCGGAGTAGTGGGAAAGTAGATACAAAAGGCAATGAAGAAAATGGGCAAATCTTGAATTGAGTGTCTTCTATTAGTTTTTCTTTTCTCCGGAGGATACATGTCACAGTAGCTGAGTTTGGGGAATGATTTTCTTGTTAATTTTGTCATAGGTCCCTCCAAGGAATTGTCAATAATGTATTCTGTAGTCTCTGCTTTTCTCCCAGGTCCTACAGATGAGTGTCACAATCTGAAACCAGGTGACAGGGTCTATGTGAAAAAGTTTGAGAGAGAAACCCTGTTTGAATGTCCCTACCAGATGTTGCTTACCACCCCAACTGCAGTCAAGCTCGAAGGAAAGCCCACTTGGATCCACACTTCGCACTGAAAAAACTAATGATCCTGTTTATCCTTTACATGCTATAATGTGGTACAATTCCTCTAACCCACACCTTTGACTACTGTACACTAGCCCCCTGTTTCAGAACAAATTAATACAATCAAATGTGCAATATGAAGACTACACTGAGGGTGAGAATCTAACACCGCATCGTGCTAAGAGAGAAGTTGACGCTCCAGGTGGTAACTTTAATCCACATTTATACATAGATGCAATAGGAGTGCCAAGGGGGGTGCCAGATTAATTTAATTCTAGAGATCAGGTTAAAGCAGGTTTTGAGTCCTTATTTGCTTTTATCACTGTTAATAATAATGTAGATTAGATGAATTATATCTATTACAATCAGCAGAGGTTTGTAAACTACACCAGAGATGCTTTGAAAGGGTTAGCTGACCAGTTAGGGCCCACTGCATCCATGGCCCTAGAGTAGCCCTGGATATGATTTTAGCAGAAAGAGGTGGGGTATGTAATTTCCTGTATGTGTATTATCCCTTTAATATGACCAACATTTCCCTTGTTTGAAAAAAAAAAAGATGAAGAGCCAGTTCCAATAATGCCAACCAGATACGTTACCAGAAGAATGGAGAGATGGACTAGTACTGCGCCTGCCTCAGTCTCATAAGATGGACTGTCAGTGGACTTCCCATTTGCCTAGGGAAAGTGCAGAAGACCTTAGGTTCCGGCGAGGGCACACCCTGCGGGGTGTTAACTCGTACAGATAGAGGGTATGGATGCCCGGAAATAAGCCCAGGGAATCCATGGCCTCCTTCTGAGGTGAGGTAGGGATCCCTCCCCTTTAGGAGTAGGGACTTACGGGCAGTGGAGAACCCTGACGTAAGGGAGAGACGACCGAGGAAGAGTGCAAAGTCTGGTACTTGATCTCCATATAAGTTTTTTAGGGGGGTTTGTGAGGGTATATGTATATATTGCCATATGTTTTTTTTATGCTTTATACCTATATGCAAGTTTTATTCAATTCCAAATGAGAAAAAACTTATATGTCGCCTTACATCAGATATTCCAAGGCTTTGCAAGGCTGAGAGAGATGTTCTAGAAATTCAGAGATGATACAGAACCAGACATGAAGGACGCGTGTACTTGGCCGTTTTCCCAGAAGCAAGATATCAAGATGTTCCACTATGTACATAATTTTCACTGTCTTAGGCCGGAAATCCGGACTTCCCATATATGGAGAATGCATGCTTGGCCGCTTTCTTAGAATTGAGTGGGTGATTCTTTGCACTGGAGTTAATTGAATACGTGATTTTCTGTACATAAGCCAGAGGCGCCAGTATCAAGATAATGACTGTTATATGATTTTCAGTGTCTCAGGCCGGAAATCCGGACTGCCCATATATGGTTATGAGCCCATCACCCCCTGATGGTGATGGGACAAAGGGTATAAGATCTCATGTAATCTGTAATAAAACACAGCCGAGAGCCATGTCCCGTGTGAGAAACTATACCAGACCTCCGTGTGGTGTTTTCTTCTTATCGCCGGCAGCGGGCAAGTGGGGTGGGCCCGATTGGTGCTGTACTTAGAATTTTATTACCCTGACACCTGGAGTTCCAGCCACATGGGGGTACCTTCCACTCCTGTGTGGTGAAGAATGGAGGAGGAAGAGAGGTTCCCCGCGTGTGTATGCACTACGGATGAAGAAAAAGTTAGTTCCTATTTATGAGAGAGAAAGCGTGAGCAATTGAAGATGCATACGGCCAGGCCTGGTGCAGAGGTACTCTCTGAATTATTCTTCCTACGCGGCCATCCTGAACTAGGGGATCACCGCATAGAGGTACACTGATTGATTTGCACACCCAGCCGTCCTGAAGTCTGGGATCACCGGATGGAGGTACTCTCAAGTCTGTTTCTTTCCCTGCACTGCCAAATCTTGTATAAATTGTACTTTATGTCCAGGACTTGTTTTAGTAAAGTTTTGCCAGGCCCTGACCGTTCACAGGGACCTGAGGTACATTACTTCTGTCTGCGGCTCCTTTATTTACCGCCAAGGGTCATTCTGGTGGGTAACGGAATGGTGGTGTCACCCGTGACAACTCCTATACCTGTCTGCAAGCTTATTGGGCATCCCTCTCCTAGAGGTGTCCGGAAGAGGCCCTGTGCTGCCCTGGCCGAGGCTATGTGCGCCCCTTCGGGAGGGAGCCTTGTAAGTGTCGCCATGACAAGCGCACATCTTACCCTCCCAGCTCCTCAACGTATGCCCTGTGTCCGGGGTCACCCTACAGGACACTGCACAGGATCCACCAGTCACAACAGATATAATATGTTGGGAATATCTGCTCCCTCCTCCCTGTAAAAAGACCTCTTCACTGGTCACAGAGCAGTCTGAAAACAGTCTCCCATATACGTCAGCGGGTCCCCTCCTGTCTATTGTGAGACTGGCCTAGGAGGCTGCTGTAAACATCTGTATAAATGCTCTTAATGCCGCTTCCACATGGGCAACAGCGATATCGCTGCTATGTACACACAATTTTGTAGTGTCAGTGATGCTTTTTTTCTTGGGAAAAACGTAGCATCGCGTTGCTGTTACCTGCGACTTTGTAGCCAGAAAGTTAATAGGACTTTCTGATGTTAAAAAATAAAATCACATTGCAGGAAAATCACAAGTTCGTGCAATGCAAAACGCGGCTGTATAGAGCATGCCACGATTTTGTAGTCTCCCAATGTAGCAGGGTATTAAAAAAATCGTTCATATTGAAGAACCCATAAGAATGATTGGGCTCTGTGGAAGGGACCTAATGCTGTTAAATGTAGCTCAGGAAAGATGGCCGCCCCCATAATCATGTATAGACAACAACATAAAAGATTCTACACTCAGAAAATAAAACCAATTAGAAAAATTGAAAATGTTTCACTGTCTGGTTTTAATTAATACAAACATTTTTAGTGATATAGTTACTTTAAAGGGATCTTAGAGTTTCCCATAAACTCTTACTACATGCTCATGATGATGGATAATGGGTATTGATTAGAGATGAGCGAACGTACTCGGTAAGGCCGATTTCGCAATCGAGCACCGCGATTTTCGAGTACTTCACTACTCGGGTGAAAAGTACTCGGGGGCGCTGGGGGGCGGGGCGTGGTGTGGTGGAGGGGGGGGGTAGCAGCACGGAACAGGTGGGAGCTCTCTCTCTCTCTCCCTCTCCCCCCCACTCCCCTCTGCAACACCCCGCTCACCCACAGCGCCCCCGAGTACTTTTCACCCAAGTAGTGAAGTACTCGAAAATCGCGGTGCTCGATTGCGAAATCGGCCTTACCGAGTACGTTCGCTCATCTCTAGTATTGATGCATTTAGAGCAGAGATTTCCAAACGTTTTTGCCCTGTAGACCACTAGTTTTTTTTTTGTTTTCCGTAGACCCCCTGCTGGCCTAATGCTGAATTTTCCTTAATTTATTAAAGTCAAATGGGTTTTCCCAACTGACACGGCGCTGCTCACTTATATGGGGTTATTTGTAGAGTGGACAATTGTAAAAAATGAAAAACATGTACAATTTCTATTCAGATCTTTATTGAAAAGACTCAAAATGAAAGTAAATATTTGGATTTGGGACAAAACATATCGACCTGGTAAAATGACTACACAAATAATACTGTTAATGGGAGGGATGAGCCGGATGCTCTGATAGCAATTGGTCAATATTTGGCTTCCAGTTAGTGAGTTGTAGTCTCAGATCTCCACCTCCAGTGATTTGCAATCCATTTCTTTTTTTCGTAAGAAGATTGGCGACCGCGCTAAAACCCCTTTGCCATGAGGTATGAAGATGATAAAGCTATCAAAACCTTTCTTGCGATAGTCCATAATGCAGGATAAGCAACAGGTACGCGCGAAATGCGTTGCTGCCAGCATTACAACTTGTAAGAACTTGCACATGAACATAGCACACCACAAAGCAGTAGGTATAGTTTGCGCAAAACCTCTTGGGCTCTGGCGGATTACGTGAAATGATGCGCAGTAGAAACTTTATAGGTAAATTAGCTGCTGCGCAGGTCTGCTTTGTCACCAGAGCCCAAGGAGTTTAGTGCGAACTCTACAAAAACAATTTTATGAAATATCAAAGAGGTCAGTAATTTCTATGTCTATTATAAGTATTCTGTACACAATCAGTGTAAGGTGTATTGTGTCATTTACAGAACGCCTAAATGTTGCTGTTGACCTGCTTAAATGGAGTCCGCTCACATGGACCCCCATTTACATCTCGTGCACCCCCACATTTTTTTCTTGCTGATATGGACCCCCAGCAAGTCAAAATCGACCCCTGGCGGTCCATAAAGACCACTTTGGTAACCTCTGATTTACAGCATAGTACAAACATTAAGCCTGCTCGTATTAAGATTTCTAGTTATCTCTTTGTAAATTAGCATTGGTGGGACAAACTGTGGGAGACCAACAAAGCAGTCTGAGAATGCATTTAACCTGCTCTCTGCTGCCACCCAATTGCTCCGTCCGAGGCGCGGGCCCCAGCTTAGGAAACAGCGGGGTGAAGTAGTTCACTTGTCACAGTGGCTCTACCATCTCCCACCCGGGAGGGTAACCAGGAACACGTCCAAGGGCAAGGGCAGACTAATTCAAATAGGGAAACCCACTGGTGGATTACCTTAGTGCTTTTGTGATGGGTGACGCCACCGTTCCTTCCTCCGCGATCTCTCAGAGAAACAAATAAGAGTACACACACAGGGCAAAGTTTAAAGGCCAAGTCGGGAACAGTCGGAGAAGCCATTTACTGTAAATCAACTTGTAACGGTTCCAACAATTACAGTCCACTTTACATCCACCGGCAATACAGTAGTGCAGAAGAACACGTGATGTGACAGGGGGGGAAACACAGGAGAACAGAGTGACTTACACGGGCCTAGTTATCTGTGGTTCTCTGGTCCGGACACCGTCTCTTGAACAACTCCACCAACAGTCTACCGCTCCACTCTCACAGGATTTTGTAGAATTGCACTTCACACTGCACGGCGGAAAACTCGCACTATTGCGGCACTCCTCATATACTCTGCTCCACACGGGTTAAGAAGAATGGGTTCACGGCATTAGCAGTCTATCCGTTCACCCTTTTCCATCTCTTCTAGTACTCAGGCTGAAGGTGTCTGAGTACAGGCCCACTACTGTCGTGAACAGACTAGCTCACTCTCACTAACTCTCTTCACAGGGAACTCAGGACAACTCCCTTCACATGCACCTTGCATACACATATATAAAACAAGGTTACATGACAGACAAATACAGTGGTACCTCGGGATTAGAGATGAGCGAGCACCAAAATGCTCGGGTGCTCGTTATTCGGGACGAACTTTTCACGATGCTCGAGGGTTCGTTTCGAGTAACGAACCCCATTGAAGTCAATGGGCGACCAGAGCATTTTTGTATTTCGCCGATGCTCGCTAAGGTTTCCTTGTGTGAAAATCTGGGCAATTCAAGAAAGTGATGGGAACGACACAGCAATGGACAGGGCAGGCGAGGGGCTACATGTTGGGCTGCATCTCAAGTTCACAGGTCCCACTATTAAGCCACAATAGCGGCAAGAGTGGCCCCCCCCCCCCCTCCCAAAAACTTTTACTTCTGAAAAGCCCTCATTAGCAATGCATACCTTAGCTAAGCACCACACTACCTCCAACAAAGCACAATCACTGCCTGCATGACACTTCGCTGCCACTTCTCCTGGCTTACATGCTGCCCAACCGCCCCCCCTCCCCCCCCCCACAGCGCACACCAAAGTGTCCCTGCGCAGCCTTCAGCTGCCCTCATGCCACGCCACACTCATGTCAATTTAGAAGTGCGTCTGCCATGAGGAGGAACCGCAGGCACACACTGCAGAGGGTTGGCACGGCTAGGCAGCGACCCTCTTTAAAAGGGGCGGGGCGATAGCCCACAATGCTGTACAGAAGCAATGAGAAATAGAATCCTGTGCCACCGCCATCAGGAGCTGCACACGTGGGCATAGCAATGGGGAACCTATGTGCCACACACTATTCATTCTGTCAAGGTGTCTGCATGCCCCAGTCAGACCGCGGTTTTTAATTCATAGACACAGGCAGGTACAACTCCCTATTGTGAAGTCCCTGTGGACCGACAGCATGGGTGGGTGCCAGGAAGCCACCGGCGGTACATAAAAATATCCCATTGCAGTGCCCAACACAGCTGAGGTAGTAATGTCGTGCTTAATGCAGGTGCGCTTCGGCCCACACTGCATGCCCCAGTCAGACTGGGGTTCTTTACAAGTGGACAGATGTAGGTTAAACTCCGTGTGCACCTACAGCATGGGTGGCTCCCTGGAACCCACCGGCGGTACATAAAAATATCCCATTGCATTGCCCAACACAGCTGAGGTAGTAATGTCATGTTTAATGCAGGTGGGCTTCGGCCCACACTGCATGCCCCAGTCAGACTGGGGTTCTTTACAAGTGGAAACAGATGCATTTATAATTCCCTGTGTGGACCCACAGCATGGGTGGGTGCCAGGAAGCCACCGGCGGTAC
This sequence comes from Eleutherodactylus coqui, assembly GCF_035609145.1. Classification (NCBI taxonomy): domain Eukaryota; kingdom Metazoa; phylum Chordata; class Amphibia; order Anura; family Eleutherodactylidae; genus Eleutherodactylus; species Eleutherodactylus coqui. The sequence goes on along the minus strand of NC_089848.1, from coordinate 64,638,213 downwards.
ATAGAAATATCGCATTGCATTGCCCAACACAGCTGAGGTAGTAATGTCGTGCTTAATACAGGTGGGCTTCGGCCCACACTGCATGCCCCAGTCAGACTGGGGTTCTTTACAAGTGGAAACAGATGCATTTATAATTCCCTGTGTGGACCCACAGCATGGGTGGGTGCCAGGAAGCCACCGGCGGTACATAGAAATATCCCATTGCATTGCCCAACACAGCTGAGGTAGTAATGTCGTGCTTAATGCAGGTGGGCTTCGGCCCACACTGCATGCCCCAGTCAGACTGGGGTTCTTTACAAGTGGACAGATGTAGGTTAAATTCCGTGTGCACCTACAGCATGGGTGGCTCCCTGGAACCCACCGGCGGTACATAAAAATATCCCATTGCATTGCCCAACACAGCGGATGTAACATCAGCTGTAATGCAGGTGGGCTAAAAATTCATTTGATTACACTGTAGGCGAGTGCCCACAAAAATTGCTGTATCAACAGTACTAATGTACATCCAAAAAATTGGCCATGGCCAACCAAGAGGGCAGGTGAAACCCATTAGTCGCTTTGGTTAATGTGGCTTAAGTGGTAACTAGGCCTGGAGGCAGCCCAGTTTAACGAAAAATTGGTTCAAGTTAAAGTTTCAACGCTTTTAAGAGCATTGAAACATATAAAAATTGTTTAGAAAAATTATATGACTGAGCCTTGTGGCCCTAAGAAAAATTGCCCGTTCAGCGTGATTACGTGAGGTTTCAGGAGGAGGAGCAGGAGGAGGAGGAGGAATATTAGACACAGATTGATGAAGCAGAAATGTCCCCGTTTTGGATGGTGAGAGAGAACGTAGCTTCCATCCGCGGGTGCAGCCTACGTATTGCTTACGTATCGCTGCTGTCCGCTGGTGGAGAAGAGAAGTCTGGGGAAATCCAGGCTTTGTTCATCTTGATAAGTGTAAGCCTGTCGGCACTGTCGGTTGACAGGTGGGTACGCTTATCCGTGATGATTCCCCCAGCCACACTAAACACACTCTCTGACAAGACGCTAGCCGCAGGACAAGCAAGCACCTCCATGGCATACAGCGCGAGTTCAGGCCACGTGTCCAGCTTCGACACTCAGTAGTTGTAGGGGGCAGAGGCGTCACGGAGGACGGTCGTGCGATCGGCTACGTACTCCCTCACCATCCTTTTACAGTGCTCCCGCCGACTCAGCCTTGACTGGAGAGCGGTGACACAGTCTTGCTGGGGAGCCATAATGCTGGCAAAGGCCTTGGAGAATGTTCCCCTGCCTGCGCTGTACATGCTGCCTGATCTCTGCGCCTCCCCTGCTACCTGGCCCTCGGAACTGCGCCTTCTGCCACTAGCACTGTCGGATGGGAAGTTTACCATCAGTTTGTCCACCAGCGCCCTGTGGTATAGCATCATTCTCGAACCCCTTTCCTCTTCAGGAATCAGAGTGGAAAAGTTCTCCTTATACCGTGGGTCGAGCAATGTGTACACCCAGTAATCTGTAGTGGCCAGAATGCGTGTAACGCGAGGGTCACGAGAAAGGCATTCTAACATGAAGTCCGCCATGTGTGCCAGAGTACCTGTACGCAACACATGGCTGTCCTCACTAGGAAGATCACTTTCAGGATCCTCCTCCTCTTCCTCCTCCTCAGGCCATACACGCTGAAAGGATGACAGCCCAGCAGCATCTGTACCCTCAGCAGTGGGCCAAGCTGTCTCTTCCCCCTCCTCCTCCTCCTCCTCAACGCGCTGAGATATAGACAGGCGGGTGCTCTGACTATCCAGTGACATACTGTCTTCCCCCGGCTCTGTTTCCGAGCGCAAAGCGTCTGCCTTTATGCTTTGCAGGGAACTTTTCAAGATGCATAGCAAAGGAATGGTGACGCTAATGATTGCAGCATCGCCGCTCACCACCTGGGTAGACTCCTCAAATGTTCCAAGGACCTGACAGATGGCTGCCAACCAGGGCCACTCTTCTGTAAATAATTGAGGAGGCTGACTCGCACTGCGCCGCGCAAGTTGGAGTTGGTATTCCACTATAGCTCTACGCTGCTCATAGAGTCTGGCCAACATGTGGAGCGTAGAGTTCCACTGTGTGGGCACGTCGCACAGCAGTCGGTGCACTGGCAGATTAAACCTATGTTGCAGTGTCCGCAGGGTGGCAGCGTGCATGTGGGATTTGCGGAAATGTGCGCAGAGCTGGCGCACCTTTCCGAGCAGGTATGACAAGTGGGGGTAGCTTTTCAGAAAGCGCTGAACCACCAAATTAAAGACATGGGCCAGGCATGGCACGTGCATGAGGCTGCCGAGCTGCAGAGCCGCCACCAGCTTACGGCCGTTGTCACACACGACCATGCCCGGTTGGAGGCTCAGCGGCGCAAGCCAGCTGTCGGTCTGCTCTGTCAGACCCTGCAGCAGTTCGTGGGCCGTGTGCCTCTTCTCTCCTAAGCTGAGTCGTTTCAGCACGGCCTGCTGACGCTTGCCCACCGCTGTGCTGCCACGCCGCGTGACACCGACTGCTGGCGACGTACTGCTGACACATCTTGATTGCGAGACAGAGGTTGCGTAGGAGGAGGAGGAGGAGGAAGGTGCTTTAGTGGAGGAAGCATACACCGCCGCAGATACCACCACCGAGCTGTGGCCCGCAATTCTGGGGGTGGGTAGGACGTGAGCGGTCCCAGGCTCTGACTCTGTCCCAGCCTCCACTAAATTCACCCAATGTGCCGTCAGGGAGATATAGTGGCCCTGCCCGCCTGTGCTTGTCCACGTGTCCGTTGTTAAGTGGACCTTGGCAGTAACCGCGTTGGTGAGGGCGCGTACAATGTTGCGGGAGACGTGGTCGTGCAGGGCTGGGACGGCACATCGGGAAAAGTAGTGGCGACTGGGAACCGAGTAGCGCGGGGCAGCCGCCGCCATCATGCTTTTGAAAGCCTCCGTTTCCACAAGCCTATACGGCAGCATCTCTAGGCTGATCAATTTTGCAATGTGCACGTTTAACGCTTGAGCGTGCGGGTGCGTGGCGTCGTAGTTGCGCTTGCGCTCAAACTGTGGCACTAGCGACGTCTGGACGCTGCGCTGAGAGCCATTGCTGGATGGGGCCGAGGACAGCGGAGGTGATGGTGTGGGTGCAGGCCAGGAGACGGTAGTGCCTGTGTCCTCAGAGGGGGGTTGGATCTCAGTGGCAGGTTGAGGCACAGGGGGAGAGGCAGTGGTGCAAACCGGAGGCGGTGAACGGGCATCGTCCCACCTTGTGGGGTGCTTGGCCATCATATGCCTGCGCATGCTGTTGGTGGTGCCTTCCCAGCTGATCTTGGCGCGACAAAGGTTGCACACCACTGTTCGTCGGTCGTCAGGCGTCTCTGTGAAAAACTGCCACACCGTAGAGCACCTTGACCTGTGCAGGGTGGCATGGCGCGAGGGGGCGCTTTGGGAAACAGTTGGTGGATTATTCGGTCTGGCCCTGCCTCTACCCCTGGCCACCGCACTGGCTCGGCCTGTGCCCACACCCTCACTTGGCCCTCCGCGTCCTCAGCCGCGTCCATCATCCTCTAGGCCTACCCCTACCCCTCAGCATGGTGTATTACCAGTGATTTGATTTCCCAGGCAGGAAAGAAATTGGCGCAAGGCTGCACTCAACCGTAGCTGGTTGCGTCTGATTTTTGTACGTTGTCCACGCAGCACACACGTACACGGAGACCTTAGGACTGACACAGGCAGGCCAAATATAATTAATTGAATTCGCTTTTTTGCAAAGGGAAGGCCCCACTGCGGATATTCAATGAACAATACGTTTAATAACTGTGGTGTGGCCCTGAAAAAGTGTCACACAACTTTAGTGTAGCAGAGTTATTAACTCTGGCAGAGCAGGTATTTGCCAGTCAGGAAAGACAATGGCGCAAGCCTGCAGTAAACCGTAGCTGGTTGCGTCTGATTTTTGTACGTTGTCCACGCAGCACACACGTACACGGAGACCTTAGGACTGACACAGGCAGGCCAAATACAATTTCTTTTCCTTTTTTGCAAAGGGAAGGACCCACTGCGTATATTCAATGAACAATAACTTTTAGAACTGTAGTGTGGCCCTGAAAAAGTGACACACAACTTTAGTGTAGCAGAGTTATTAACTCTAGCAGAGCAGGTATTTGCCAGTCAGGAAAGACAATGGCGCAAGCCTGCAGTAAACCGTAGCTGGTTGCGTCTGATTTTTGTACGTTGTCCATGCAGCACACACGTACACGGAGACCTTAGGACTGACACAGGCAGGCCAAATATAATTTCTTTTCCTTTTTTGCAAAGGGAAGGACCCACTGCGTATATTCAATGAACAATAACTGTGTTGTGGCCCTGCCTACACAATTCTGTCCCTGTAGTATCAATGGAGGGTGCAATGCTCTGCACAGACGATTTTTAGAAAAAAAAAAATGCAGCACAGCTAACAGCAGCCAGCACAGTACTGCACACGCTTAAATTTGGCCCTAGAAAGGACCGTTGAGGTTCTTGAAGGCTACACTCACTCCTAACACTCTCCCTGCCTATACACCAGTTCTGTCCCTAATGCCGGGTGCAATGCTCTGCACTGCCGATTTTGAGGAAAAAAAAAAAAAAAAACACTGCTAGCAGCAGCCTGCACACAGGTAGATGTGGCCCTAAGAAGGGCCGTTGGGGTTCTTGAAGCCTACACTGACTCCTAACGCTCTCCCTACAGCAGCACCAGCACGATAGTACTTTCCCTCAGCTAACTCACAAGGCATGTGTGGCGAGCCGCGGGAGGGGCCGATTTTTATGTTCGGGTGACACCTGATCTCCCCAGCCACTCACAGCAGGGGGGTGGTATAGGGCTTGAACGTCACAGGGGGAAGTTGTAATGCCTTCCCTGTCTTTCAATTGGCCAGAAAAGCGCGCTAACGTCTCAGAGAGGAAACTGAAAGTAACCAGAACACCGCGTGGTGTTTGTTACGAGTAACGAGCATCCCGAACACCCTAATATTCGCACGAATATCAAGCTCGGACGAGTACGTTCGCTCATCTCTACTCGGGATGCGAGTGCCTAATTTTGCAAGTTTTTTGACTAGCGAGCAAGCTCTCTCCCGAATTTTTGCTCTGATTTACAAGCACAAACTCGGGGTACGAGCCTGCTTGCAAGTCGAGAAAATTGCGAGCTGAGGCTCAGGGGGGTTCTATACTCACCTGTTGTCTGTGTTTCGTCCTCACGATGGTCTGCGGCGCTGCTGCAGGCTGTCGCTCCCTCCTCCACGCCGACACAGAGCATTGCTTTATGGATGCCGGGGTTGAATGCCCCGCCTAGAGCAAGCTAAACTCTGATTGGTTAACTAAGCACCGCATCAGCTGATGAAAGCCGGCACTGGGTTAACTAATCACAGCTATTCATTGACATCAGGGGAATGTTGTCCCCTGTAACTGGGACTTTTATGGATGCCCCAGTTACAGTGGAAAGGTGTGAAATAAAAAAAAAAAGACAATGTGAATGACCTCTAGAGGTCTTCTATGATGTCACAGGGGACATAAATGTTAAAAAAAATAATTACAAAAAAATTTAAAAGAAAATTGCAGAATAAAATATATATAAGAAAGAAAACAACCCACCGCCAACGCCAACCTAAACCGTCGTCATATGCACCCTGTAATCCAAGAATACCCAAACTATATATCAAAACATCCAAAACAAAATGAGGAACCCATTCCTGTACTTTATTTTAGTGTAAATATAGTAATTTAAAAAATAAACAACTATAAACTAAAAAAAATCGTTAAAAAAATCTTTTTACCCCTAGTGAAATTAAAAAATGAAAATAAAAATCTGTGAAAAAAGATTTTAAAAAAATAGCCCCATATGTCATAGGGCGATAAAACCATCATGTGGGTAAAATCCCTAAAAAGTGTCTTGTCCTTTTGGACTGAAACACTCTGGTCCTTAAGGGGTTAACTAGTGAATTGTGAAAGAATATAGTTGTGCAATACAAGAAAGAGAGAGAAAGAGAGAGTTATATTATGCACATTGATGATTATCCGTTCAGTCGCATCTGACCTTCGATCACTCTATGGATCAATGTTCTCTACGCATTTCTGCCTTTTACCGCTTCTTTCAATTCTGCAATTGACATGTTCGTGGTGGCCTTGACTGTATCTAGCCATCTTGTTCTTTGTCATCCTGATCTTTTCTTCCAACTGACCTTGCCAAGCATCCGTACTGTTTCCAGTGAGTTAGCACGCATCACGTGGCCAAAAAATTAATTATGCATATTACAGAATGACAATGCTTTATGCTTCGTAAAGAACTAGTACTGTGTTAGGCTCACACAGCTATGGTAAGCCAATTCACACTTTAATACAGAATATTAGAACAGTCTATTGCAGCTGAACGCACAAAGTTTGGGAATAACTCCACGGACTTCTGCAGTAGCAGGCAATAACTCCAAAAGTGTTTGTTACGATCGTGTGGGCGAATAAACACAGGTCCCACACGATCGTGACCAAGCACGGATACACATGACAGTTTCAGACAACTGGCCCTGTGCTACAGGGAGGATGACATGGCCCTACCTGAGTGGGGACATCGCCCCAATAAAGGGTTGCCCAGCGGTCTTCGGATCTGGGCCCTAGCTGCTTCTAGGAACCACGCCACCAGAACAGGACACAAACATGCCAACATGACAGGGACAACTGGACAGAGAAAGCTGACACACAGGGCCGGAATCACACCATACAGCAGCAAACACTAGTAGCAGATGATAAGCTATAAATACCAGGTATTAGTTGACATTTTAATCAAAATATGGAAGCTAGCAGGCCACATCACGGTTCCTGGCTATACCGCTAGTCCCTACACTAACCAGGAGTCCAGCAGCACCGAACACAGTTCACACCGCAAGCTGCAACCGCACAGACAACAGAACACAAGTCATACAGCAAGCTGCAACAGTACCTTTCTTGCAGCCACCACACATAAAACCTGTTCACACCACAAACAGAGACAGAATGAGCACACAACAGGACTGCTCATACTAGACTACAACAGGTAGTGCATACACCATGGGCTCCACACAGAGCTCACATGCACACAGATGAAACACACAACAAGTCTAAAAGTGCCCTCATACCAGGGGGATAGACAGTCAGCCACCGAGCCGACATAGGGAACTGTGTCAGGGATCCACCAACTGACACACAGATGAGACATAAGACGTTTGGAGGCCACACCTGTCAGGTGAAGGGAAGAGGGGGTCTGCATATGATACAGACAAGAACTACAGGTGTCCAAACCGTCTTTGGGAAGCAGAAAGACACAACAGACCTACATGCAAACAAAGCTCTAAGTGGGAACAAAACAGATACATCCAAACAGTACAAAGACCAGCATCAACTACTGAGAGATGCTGGTTTATATGTGCTGCAGACTGAAGGGGATTGGCTGCTGGAGAATACCACACCCAGCCAGTTCAATTAACCCCAACCTGTGTAGCTGTGCTGCTAGGAACCTTAGTACTACAGATCCCAGCAGCACACCCCGACAGTGTTATCACGAAATTCCCAGGCTCGATACAATAAGGGGTCCAAGTCACAGCTCGATAAAACTTGTTTGCGTCTTATTAGTCTCATGAATGTCCCCAAAAGCTAACATTACCTTGCAACCTTAATAGCAGGCCTGCTGCTCTCTTGAGGAGGTACAGCGCTCAGGTGAGCTCCGCAGGTCCCTCATTCTAGCGATCAGTGGTAGTCTCAGTAGCAGGAGCCCGACTGATCAAAATTTTGACATGTCAAAAGGTTTCTGAAAGTGCAGGTAATCTTTAAATATTCTGTAGCAGGAAATGGTAGATTATAGGGAGGTATCCACCCTTGCTGTGACAAAGTTTTTAAATCTGTGTCAAACTTTATAATCAGGAGTGCATTCCTGTCTGACACACAAAAAGCAACTTATCCCTGTAATGTAAGGAGCTGTAAGACCTGCTCACATGTACGGACCGCAGACAGGATGCAAATCTCCAACACACAGCAGGACTATAAGCTCACGGAGACATTCACATGTTCCACGTCTGATGTTGTGTACCTGATCCTTAGCAGAAAATGTCCTGTTGGGGGGCTTTATATTGGGGAAACAGAACAAAAACTAAAAGGGAGGATGAGATCACATCACCACACAACTAAAGAGAGAAGAATAGAATTACCTGTGGCAGAGCATTTTTCTAGTCACAGACACAACATAGAAAATATGAAAGTTATTATATTAAAAGGCAATTTCAAATCCCAATGTCACAGAACAATTTGGGAGTACAAATTTATAACAACCTTTGACACTGTCAGGACCGGAATAAACCTCGGAGGGGGCTTCTTGCATTAGTGGAGAAAATTATAAATCTGGAGCAGAGATAACACACAGGCCTGGTGACCCCCTAACACAAATTCAGAGACCATAAAACTTTCACATCCCTGAGTGGACTAATTAAGTATTTACTCTTATGATCATTCTGTTCTGGTATTGTTTTAAGTGCAAATTAATCAGACCATGTCTGTGCCTTGTCATATGTATGTGTGTATACACTATATGGACAAAAGTATTTGGACACTGCATGTTTTTCAGAAAAAAAGTGCTTTATTATCCTATTTAGTAATGTGTCAGCCCTCCTTTTGCTTGTATTACAGCGGCAACATGTCGAGGTATACTTTCCACAAGTTCTTTGTAAGTCTGGGCAGGAATAGCTCGCCATTCCTCGTGCAAGGCTGTGAGAAGAGATTGTTGTGAAGATGGGCTTGGGTGGTGGTGTTGTACCTGTTGCTCCAGTTTGTCCCACAAGGGTTCGATTGGATAAATGGTTATTACAAAATGAGCAGCTTTTTATTTTACCCATGCCCTTTCCAGCATACCGTTCAGCAAACTCATATTTGCTGATTTTCTGCAGTGTCCAAATACTTTTGTCCATATAGTGTATATTGTGAGAGTGCAGTATCAGAATGGCCTGCGGAGGGCCAGACAAATATTCCGATACCTGAAAAAAAAAACCCAGAGGGTTAACACCTGGTAGGCGTGGCAGGCACTGGATAAAAGGAGCAGATCCTGCCAGGCTCAAAGGAGAAGAGACAGCTTAGCAAAGCTGAAGGGCTGCTAGCCTGAGGGCCTATGCGGACCAGTGAGAGGCAGCATGAAGGAGCGCTTCAGAGACTCAGAGCCTGAGGTTCGATGCGGACCAGTGTGAGACTGTTATGTGTCTGATGTAGGAGGACGCCCTCCGAACGCCCCAGTCAGTGTTAGTGATGGGGACCCTGTGGGTTTATGAACCCGAGATAATGGGCTGTGTGATAGGTTATGTATGGTGTACAAGTTTGTGGCTGTGAATAAATGCTGGCAGACACCAGTTTAAAAGAAATCCATGTGTCTGGAGCCTTTTCTACACATGTGGTGCCCATTTTCCTGATGTTGAGGTCGGCGATCCGCAGGTGAGTAACCCCTTGCCACAATATATACATGTCTCTTCTGATCTATTCCATTTAAGCCTGAGGAAGAACCCTGAGTAGGTTGGAAAGCTCGCATTAACATCATGTATTTTTGTTAGCTATTAAAAGGTATCATATCTACAAGATTACTTGGTTTCTCTTACTGAGAACAATCGCATTAAACTTTACATCAAAATGCACGAGTATGGTACTGATTTTAGATACATAATTTTCCACAGTAGAGCTGATGATTGATTATAACATAACCATATAAAGTTGGACATAGTTCATGGTCAACAGATCCCACCAATGTTGACAGGGCCTAAGAACTATCTAATGTAAGGACAGGTCTCTGTCTATTCTTCCAATGCTGCACTATGACTACTCTGACCTGTTTGCATCAGCTAAAATCAAAATCTAAGTACTAGACACTTCCTGAAATAATGATGATGCAGGTGGAGGGCCAAAGCAAGTCTGTACTATCCCAAATAAAAAAATCCACAGCATATCCAAGGCATAATTGATGTTAGCAGATAATGTAACAGGCAGAGTATTGACAAGTCCATGTGTCAATACTGTGGATATTGCATTTATTATCTGTGAAATGAATGATACGTTAGAAAAACAAATAAAATCCAAATTATCACAAAAATTTGTCATAAATGCTGTGGATTTTTTTTGTCTGGGACAGTTTGCATCAGCTGGCAGAACACCAAGGCTACATCTGGGGTAACAGCCTGGGAATCCCTGCAGCAAAGACCATATGTCCCTTAAGGCTAATGTCCATGGGAGCTATTTCTACTGCGTCTCATGCGTGCATGACACGCACGTGTGATACGCAGTGAATGGAGGCAATGAAAGTCAATGGACTTTCATTGTTTCATATGTAGTGACCCAGTACATCATCCTGGTTCCCTCCATAAATGTCATACATGTTTGTCTTATGTTGATGCACTGTGCAAATTTGTCTTGTTATTCCAGTTTGTGTGTTGCACAGCTTCAGCTCTAGAAGGGTTACATGTTTAATAAAATCCAAAGCCTGCATGTAACTGTATCAGTTATGTAATGTCAAGTGGTATGAGAGGAGGTTATAAATGTGAGTATTTGAAAGTGGGAAGAGGTCTTTCATCTTGTCTGCCACCTGAGTTCCACCTAATACAGAGCCGCATGAAGGTACCTTCAGCCTTCCTGTGGTGAAGATGGAAGAGGAGAGATTTCCCATGCTGCTTATGAGCTGGATGTAAATAGAGTGAGCCCCCAAGAGTTAGAGAGCATTTGTAAGTAACTACTTCCTTTTAGGGCCAGTGCAGAGGTACTACCTGAGATTCTAATTTTCCTATGCACCCATCCGAGGTCTGGATCCCCACACAGAGGTACACCCTTTAATTGTCACACCCACGCATCTCCAAGTCGGGGTGGAGGTACTGCAAGATAAATAATCTCTGTTCACTCATGTGCGTCTTTGAGCTGATGAGAGCCGTGTGGAGGTACTATGTTTTGCTAGTCATTTGCCTGCACTGTGAGTTCTTAAATTAAATTGCTTTGTATCACCTGGTTTTAAGTAAAGTTTATACTGGGCTCTAACCGTTCCTAGATACTTGTGGTACTCAGAACTGTCTGTGGCTGAATTTCTTAACCACCGAGGGTCATATCGGTGTGTAGGAACGGTGGCGTCACATGTGACAACTAATCCCCTGTTATCCTGTTAGTGGGCATTCCCTATCCTAGGGATGTCCCAGGTGGCCTGCAGTGATACTCTGGCCTTGGCTGTGTGTGTCCCTCTGGGAAGGAGACTGGTAAGTGCCACCATGACACGTCAGCACTTTTCTCTCCCAGTATCCCACGTATGTCAGGTGTCCGGGGTCTCCCTATGGAATGCTGCACATGCACACCAGCATATTTACACAGTGTTTTCACACAGCAGAGAAATAAATCGCTGCATGCACTATGCGTATGATACACAGCCCTTCTATGGGCTCCGTATCGAAAGGCTGCCCCATTGTAGGCGTTGGGAGAGGGTAGCATTTCAAAATGCAACCACGCTCTGAACAGGGCAATTTGAAAAGAAAAAAAATCACACTGCGCATGTCCGTGACGTCAGATTCCCGGACATGCGCAGTGCATACCCAGCAGATACGCGGTCTCTGCCGGCAAAGGGAAAGGGCCCCGTATGTGTAAAACAGCGTGGGACACCCACTCCGTTTTACGCATACGTCCGTGAATATAAGCCCAAAGACTCAAAACCAGTTGTTGCCAAAGGACTCACTCTTCAAGTCATGAGAAATGTTTACATGTTCTGTGTCACATAAAAATTAAAACGTGATCATTTGCTTTGATTTCTGTTTCTACTGTCAGAAATAAGATAACTTTACAGCTTCCTTATCTTTCTAGCAAATATTATAGCAAAACAAAACACTATATTGAGTTTTAGAGTCTATTGGAAGAGTCCCACAGATGCTCAAAAGGGAATTTTAGGAACATATTAAAGGGCCACTCCGGTAAAATTTTTTAAAATTCATTATGAGGGGGTCTGCATAAGATGCAAATGCTAAATACAGGTGTCCAGACCATCCTCAGGAAAGGTGCGAGGAACACTTCAGACTAAACATGCATACAACCAAACTCTGAGTGGAAATAAAACAAAAAGAATAAAATCACCAGCATCCGCTAGCCAGAGAAGCTGGTATTTATGTGCAGCAGACCAGGACGGTTGGCTGGCTGGAGAACTCCACAACCAGCCAGCTCAATTATCCCTCAGCTGAGAAGGTGTGCTCCTGGAACCTCAAAGACCTACAGATCGCAGCAGCACAACCTAACAGTACCGCCCCTTTAAAAAAGGAGCCTCTGGACCTTTAGGGCATAAAAAAAAATGAGCCCCTCCTCCAACAGATACACGCCATACTGGTCTGACACCAATGCATGAGTGACACACAGGAGGGAGCAACCTGTCGTGCAACTCTAAACAGAACCACTGCGCTTTACACAACCGGCCTTAGTCACAGTAGCCTGTAAAGAGAATGCAGAGACCCGGAGGGGGAAAAGATGGCAACCTCCCTTACTGACACAATGTGGCATAGGACTTATCCATACAGGCCTAGTGCCCACACACCCATCACAAGCAGGAGAGGGAAAAGAACATAGGTACACAGCAAAAGGGGTCTAATGCAAACGGTAAGGCTCGTCATTATGTTACGTCCGCTGGGCACACCACGCCTCAGCATGGACGCAAGGTGGTATTGCATCCAGACATGATGTGCTGGCTGGAGATTTAAGATTATACTGAAACGTACACCAGAACACCCAAGGGAAGAACTGCATACTGGACTCATTGACAGACATAACACAAAGACTGACAAATGCTCAAAACACTCACCAGCATACTTGCACACATAGCCAGATGGAAGAACTATAGAATGCACGAGGTATGAGTTTGTATTTTAGCCAAGATACTTAAGAACCCACTTCAAAGGTCCTTGTTGTCTCGCTGGTGCCTACTCTAAATAAAACAACTAACCCCAGGAAACCTGGCTGCAAGCGGGGCGATCATCCCAATAGGGATGGACCCACGCTGGAACCTAAGGACCTAACTAGCCCAGAGATGGTAAACAATCCAAAGCAGGACAGGAAGCAGTTCACACTAACATAACAGAGATTGTATTCAACACAGAACAGAGCTGTTCAGACACTGAACTGACATAAAGGGAACCGTGTCAGGCATCACCCACCTGAACACACACAAGACATCAGATGTCTGGAAGCTGCACCTGTCAAAGTGAAAGGGAGAGGGGGGTCTGCATAACATGCAGACAGGGAATACAGGTGTCCAGACCGTCCTCAGGGAAGATGTGAGGAACACTTCAGACTAAACATGCATACAACCAAACTCTGAGTGGAAATAAAACAGAATGAATTAAATGACCAACATCCTCCAGACAGAGGGGCTGGTATTTCTGTGCAGCAGACAAGTGGGGATTGGTTGGCTGGAGAACTCCACACCTGTGAAGGTGTGCTCCTGGAACCTCATAGAACAACAGATCCCAGCAGCACAACCTATGGGAGTTATGGAAACAGCATAGTGCAACCTGCTTGTTTGTTTCTGTAAGTACAACTACTCCCAGCAACCACATTCAGCAGGACTATGGGCAATAGGGAAAAAACTAGAGATAGGTGTGGGACCCAGCATTTGGACCAACATCTATCAGACTTTCATGACACGTCTTGTGGATATGTCATGAAAGTCGTAGATATTTAATAGCATCACTTTGGGGTACAAATAATGTATTCTACGAGTTTAATTTATATATTATCTTTTCCCCCAGTCGTCTCCACGACAGCACCAATTGAGATTGCCTCCTCCTGGTAGGACAGGTACATACTGAGAGGTTAAAAGCTCCCCCCCTTCCCCACTTTCCTCAGTGTCTTCCTGTCCTGCCAGAAGGCAGGATCGCTGAGAGGAGCTGGTGGAGAAGCCAGCAAAATTCTACATACCGGCGGATCGGAAGGCAGTGGCTCACCCTGTCCTCCCTTCTCAGCCAAGACGACTCCCGGGAAGCCACATGGGGCGGTAACCCCCGGGCCAGGTTTCTCCCGCGGCGGCCCATGGGGGGTACAAAGCGGGAGCCTCAGTCCCCCTCGTCCTCCGGCAGAAATTACAGCGCGGTGCTCCAGGAAGCCCTTTGACGGCAGGGGGCGGGGCGCCGCGTCACGTGTCCAGCGCGATGACATCATCGCGTCTGCATCAGGAGCGGAGGGGGCGGGGCTTAGCGCAGGAGCGCGAAAATTCAAAAGAGATAGGAACCTGAGAGAAGCCAGAACATACCAGCACTACAGGTCGCAGGGTGTCTGCAGCACCGGTATAGTAATGAGTGCTCCAGCCCCAGAGACAGCTGAAACCTCAGCCTCAGCGGCCGTAAGTAGCCAGTGCGGCAAAAATACAATGCAAATATCCAGTATGTTGTAGATGGAGAAATTGCATGTTTACCCGCGAAAATGCTTTGTTTGTCAGGGGGATAAAGAAGACATCACCCCCAGAACAAAACTGCAAAAATGCGTGGAATGCGGGACGAGACTGCCAGCCACGTACCAGAGGCCTCTATGCAAGGCATGCGTGGCTAGGCTAGTGAGAGAGGAATCGGGGGGATTCATGGACGACGTTAGGAAGCTGGTGAAGGAGGAGGTTCGATCAGCCCTAACGTCACAGCCGGCACCGCCAGCGAAACGCCAGAAAAAGGCGTATGTTCCCGAGGAGCCTTCTGATTCCGAGAATTCTATCGGATCAGAGCAAGAGGAACAGGCGGCCGAGGAGTCCTCAGAGGAGGAGGACTACAGGAAGAGTGGAGTAAACCAGACGCAGGCTCCTTCTCCGCTCGAGGCGTAAAAAGGAGATACCCTTTCGAAGAGGAAGTTTGCGCAAGCTGGGATGAAATACCTAAGGTAGACGTCCCAGTGGCTAAAGTAGCCAAGAGGACGACTCTTCCTTTTGAGGACGCTGCACAGCTAAAAGACCCCATGGATCGCAAAGCGGAGAGCCTCCTAAAGAAATCGTGGGAGGCAGCGGCAAACATCCTTAGGCCAGGGATCGCAGCCACTTGCGTGGCGCGGACCCTGGGGGTATGGTTAGAACAGCTGGAACTACACCTAACCAATAAAACGCCGAGGGAACAGATCCTAAACTCCCTTCCCATCTTGCGCATGGCAACTAACTTCCTAGCGGACGCCGCGGCCGAGACCGTCAAACTTTCAGCAAAGGCCACAGCCCGCTCTAACTCAGCCAGAAGGGTGTTATGGCTGAAATCATGGTCAGGCGACCTGGCCTCAAAAAATAAATTATGTGCCCTCCCATTCTACGGCCAATTTTTGTTCGGACCGGATCTAGACAAAATTCTAGAAAAAGCGGCCGACAGAAAAAAAGGCTTCCCTGAAGAAAAGCCACAGAGAGGGAAGACCCTCTCCCGGGCTCCAATGCAACAGCCCGAGGCCTACCGAGGCAAGGGCAAGACAGGCCGCTGGAGTTACCCCAAGGGGGGCAGAGGAAGGAATATCCTCTTCAACCCCCACCAGGGGGAGCCGAAGCAGAGACCCTGACGCCATCCCCGTAGGGGCAAGGCTGGGGAGCTTTGTGGATCAATGGGCCGCAATCTGCGGGGGCCCATGGATCCCAAAGATCCTACAGTATGGATACCAGATAGAGCTGGTGTCCGTCCCCAGAAGGAAATTTATTACCACGGAAGCCTCAAAAAAGCAGTTACATCTACTAAGGCAAAGCGTGCGCGACTTGCAACTATTAAACGCAATATCTCCCGTACCGCGAAACGAGGAAACCCAGGGCCATTATTCCAGGCTCTTTCTAGTAAAAAAAACCCGGCGGGAAACATCGGATGATAATAAATCTGAAAAACCTGAACACCTGCATCCGATACAGGAGATTCAAAATGGAAAGCATCTCCTCGACGATAAAATTGATCCCCAGAGGAGCCTACATGGCATCCATCGACCTAAAGGACGCTTATTTTCACATTCCGATCCACAAAGTCTCAGAAATACCTGCGGTTCGCAGTGGACATGGGCAGAAGAATAGAGCACCACCAATTCAGATGCCTGCCCTTCGGGATATCCTCAGCCCCCAGAATCTTTACCAAGATTATGGCGGAGGTAGCCGCCCACCTGAGGAAAAAAATCGGTCCTAGTAGTACCCTACCTGGACGATGTTCTATTAATAGGAGAGTCCAAAAAACTCCTAACAAAACACCTGGAGATAGTGCTAGAACTTCTCCAATCGTTAGGATGGATCATAAACTGGGAAAAATCCAGCCTAGATCCCGACAAGCAGAAGACGTTTCTGGGAATAACGCTCAACTCAGAATCGCAATGCTCCTACCTACCCGAGGAGAGAATACAAAAAATCCGAAGAATAGTCAGAACTTTCCTACGAAGACGATTCTGCACAATTCGGGAAGCAATGTCTCTCCTGGGGAGCTTGACATCATGCATTCCAGGAGTAGCATGGGCCCAGGCCCACACCAGAGCCCTGCAAGCCGTAGTCCTATCCTCGTGGGACAAAAGGCAGTCCTCGTTAGGAGCAAGAATGTACATCCCAAACGGGGTGAAAACATCCCTGCGTTGGTGGACATCCCCAGAGAACCTGCGGAGAGGGGTTCACTGGCTACAAAACCCAGCCACCAACATCACAACAGACACAAGCGCCTGGGGATGGGGAGCGCATGTGGGGAACCAGTTCTTTCAGGGTCCCTGGCCTCAGAGGATAAAAGAATAGTCCTCAAATTACAGAGAACTACAGGCAGTTTGGCAGGTTCTACAGCAGTTGGGCAACTCGCTACAGAACCAACACATAAAGATACTGTCAGACAATATCACCGCGGTCGCCCATATACGACACCAAGGGGGCACAAGATCTCCCGCACTGCAAAGCATCACACAGAAAATCTTTCACTGGGCGGAGGGCCGGATCCTTTCGATCACGGCAACCCACTTGAAGGGGACACTAAACGAAAAAGCAGACTTCCTCAGCAGGAAGCAAATAGACCCAGGAGAATGGTCCCTCTCCCCAGAGGCATTCAGAATCCTAACCAACCGGTGGGGGACCCCACAGTTGGACCTCTTCGCAACCAGGGAGAACACAAAAGTAGGCAACTTTTTCTCCCTCCGGCCAGGAGATCGTCCGACAGCAGTAGACGCCCTAGGCCAGGACTGGGGACAAGGGCTGGCGTACGCCTTTCCTCCCATACCACTAATCCCCAGGGTCTTACAGCACTTCAGAACCCAGGTATGCACGCTAATCCTGGTGACCCCCTTCTGACCGAAAAGAAGCTGGTTCGGTCTTCTGGCAACACTGAGCGTCCAGGACCCAGTCACCTTCCCTACCTGGACAGATCTTCTATCGCAGGGGCCACTGAACCACCCCGGCCTAGACAAGCTCCATTTAACGGCATGGCTCTTGAGGAATCCTCACTAAGAAAGAAAGGATTCTCAGAGAAAGTAGTAGAAACCCTAATGTCCAGTAGGAAAAAGACGACCCACCTGATCTACCAGAAGGTCTGGAGATGGTTTTCCTCATGGAGACAGGGAAGGGATCGTGGGGATTCTATCCCCGACACTCCGCTAATCTTAGAATTCCTGCAGGAGGGCCTAGAGATGGGCCTCTCTCCGAGCACCCTAAAAGTCCAGGTTTCAGCCCTTAGCGCCATTTGCGACACAAAATTCGCAGACGACAGATGGGTCCACAGGTTCCTAACAGCGGCAGCTAGACTACGCCCTAGGCCCATAAACCTGTTTCCAGACTGGAATCTTAATTGGGCTCTAAGGGCCATGACAGCGGTACCATTCGAACCGATCGAGGCGCTACCTATAAGAATGCTTACAATCAAAACCATCTTCTTAGTAGCCATTACCTCCGCAAGACGGGTTAGCGAACTACAGGCCTTGTCGATCCGCCACCCGTTCATGAAAATCGCAGACACCAAACTAATATTTAAAACAGACCCTGCCTTTATGCCAAAAGTAGTGTCAGATTTTCATAGGTCCCAGGATATAATAATCCCCTCATTTTTCAGTAACCCAAAAAACGAGGAGGAAAGAACCCTAAGCTGTCTGGACATTAGGAGAGCAGTCCTAGCCTACATAGATACAACGAGCCACTGGAGACGGGACGACAACTTGTTCGTCCAGTTCAGTGGCCCAAATAAGGGTAACAAAGCAGCAAAAAGGTCCATAGCTAGGTGGATCCGCCTGGCCATCATAGAATCCTATAAGGCCCTCGGGAAGGAAATCCCGTTAGCTCTTAAAGCCCATTCCACAAGGGCAGTAGCGTCCTCATGGGCCGAACACAGCTCAGCCTCGGTCGAGCAAATTTGCAAGGCCGCAGTCTGGAAAAAACCCCACACGTTCATTAAACATTATAGGGTAAAAGTGCAGCAGGACGAGGACATGGCCTTCGGCCGCAAAGTCCTCTCAGCAGCAATCCCACCCTAATAAACTTTAGTTGGTACGTCTCAATTGGTGCTGTCGTGGAGACGACTGGGGGAAAAAATGGATTATACCTACCTGATAATCGGGTTTCCAGTAGTCTCCACGACAGCACCCGTACCTTCCCCCCCCTAAGAAAGTAATATAATATATAAATTCAAAAAAAAAAAAAAACCCCAGTTAAGGGAAGAAATTTAAGTTTAGCTCCTGCCCCGGCAATTCGTTAGAATCCACTGAGGAAAGTGGGGAAGGGGGGGGGGAGCTTTTAACCTCTCAGTATGTTCCTGTCCTACCAGGAGGAGGCAATCTCAATTGGTGGACTACTGGAAACCCGATTATCAGGTAGGTATAATCCATTTTTTTTAGGCGGGGATTTGGATAAAAAAAAAGAGAAATTCTGCAATTGTTGTTTGGATTTCACTTTTACGGAGTTCAGTATTCAGAATATATAAAGTGATAACAGGGTCACCATATTTATGGCAATTTCAAGTTTATACAGTTTTGCTATGTTTTTCTATTTTTGTACACTGAAACCCTTAAAAAAAACTTACAGATTTCCTTTTGTATCATCGCATTACAAGAGCTGTAACATTTTTATTTTTCGTCAACAGAGCGCTTTGAAGGCTTGTATTTTGCAAGATGAGCCCTAGTCTCCAATGATCCCATTTTTGGGAATATATAACATTTTGATTACTTTTTATTCCATTTTACTAAAGACAAGATTACCAAAATGTGCAATGTTGGCATTTGTTTCCTTTATGCCATTCACTACCATTCATGACCCTGCCTGCAGCCAAGGACATTTTTTTTACCTGTCCGGGTCTTCTCCCTCCTGTCTGGATCCTCTTTCTTCTACACTGTTGATGCGTGCAGGCGTGTTGGCTGGTGCACTACGTGCATGCGCAGTACAATTTTTTTTAAACTCCTGCTTTCCCGCGGATCCGTGGCATGTCTGCAGTGTCAGCTGCTGGTGTGCCGCAGATCGAACGGCTTCCATTGACTTCAATGGAAGTTGTCAGTGTGGGATCCGCACAGAAATGGAGCATGCTGCGATTTGTTTTCCGGGCCAGAAGGTCCACAAATCAAATCCGCATGCTTTAATTTTGCGGACGCCCATGCATCCCTATGGGCGGCTTGATTTACGGATCTCCTGTGTAGGTACCCCGTGCGGATTCTGCAAATCAAATCCATCCGTGCACAAGTGACCTAAGTCAATACCAAATGTACATAATTTTTAAAATCTTTTGCTACTTTTAAACATTTTTTTTTTAAACATGTATTTTTCTGTATTGTCACATTTAAAGATGCCTAACTTTTTTGTTCCACCAGTAATGCTGAGTGAATGTTTTTTTGTGCGGGATGACTTGTACTTTTTAATGGTACGATTTGGTGATTCATATGAATTTTTGATTGCTTTCTATTACATTTTTGTGAGGCAAAATATGCGAATTAGTTAATTTTTTTTCATAGCATTTGCTATTGGAATTACATAGTATACTAACTTTTTAATGTCAGTCATTACAAACACAGCGATACTGAATGTGATTTTTTTCATAGTAAGGGCAAAAGGTGGGGTTTTGACTTTTTTTATATTTTAACCATTTTTATTACACTTCCTTTTTACTTTTTATTTTTGTCCTTCTAGGGGACTTGAATTTCATTAGGAACTAGTGTTCCTATAATACATTGCAATACATCAGTATTGTAGTATGTTATATTGAGCTATGAGACCTACTGGCTGGGCCTCATAAGGCCACTGTGGATGGCAGATTTGGAGGTTATGTTCAAGCCCCTGGATGCTATAGCAATCCAGTGGCATCCTGTGATCCCATTGCAGGCGTTCGATGGGTGACACAGGCAGTGGCTATGACATGTAAAGGATTAAATAGCTTGAATTGGAGGTTTCTCTTGTAGAAACTGGGAGTCTGGATAGCAGGAAGGAAACATCTGGACCAAAGAGTGTCATCAGTGTCTAAAGCTATGGGATTCTATGAACTATCTTAGGCCAAAGATATAGATGGAGAAGAGTAGGTGTCTGAGGACAAAGCCTTGATGCTCACCAGCAGGAGAGGCGTAGAGGTGGTGTGTGGTCGGGAGACACTGAATGTTTAGTTGGTAAGGTATGAGAAGATCCAGGGGAGGGCCAAGGGATGAGAAAGTATGTGACAACTGTGTCAAAGACAGAGGACAGGTCTACAAGGAGGAGCACAGAGTAATGTTTGGCTTTGGCACTTAGATATTAGTGACTTTGGTTAAGGCTGTCTCAGTAAAGTGGTGGGGTCGGAAGATAAATAGTAATTGGTCAAAAAGTGAGTTTGAGGAGAGGTGCCCGGTAAATATGTTGAAGGTGTTTTGAGGGAATGGAATTTGAAAAACATGGCAATAGCTGGACATAGGTGACAGGTTGAAGGACAGCTTCTTTTCTTGAGGATAGATGTGATCGTTTCAGCTTTATAAGAAGAGGAGAAAATGCCATTTGTTATTGATAGGTTGAAGCGATGAGTTAGGGCTAGGATAAACACAGTAATAAGGTTGGGGATGAGATTGGTTGAAGTGCAGACTTGGTGAGGTGTGATTTGCAGAGAAGGGTAAAAAGTTTTTTTCTATAATGGTGGAGAAGCAGCTTATGGGGGAACATCAGTAAGTCATTGTGCAGAGGCGTTGTGGGGACTGTAGGTTGAAGCTTTGTCTAATGTTGCTCATCTTGTTTTGGAAGTATGTAGCAAAGTCCTCAACTAAGATCATAGATGTTGAAGAGGACACCAAAAGATGGAGTAAAGAATTAATAATGTTGAACAGTTATGTGAGGTTGTGAGACAAGAGAAGATACAACAGGAATGACGTAGTTATAAGAGTCTGGAGTCAATCCTCAAGAGTCCAGGTGCGGGAACAGTTTCGGTTAATAACAAGCCAGAGGTTGGTATGCAGGTATCAGCAGAAGTGGGATTAGATAAAACATGGTGAGCATTCAACCAAAATTTGGTGCAGCGTCCGAGAAGCAGGCCCACAGCCGAGGAGATGGCGGGGTAGATAAGGGCCTTGCCACAGTGGCGCTACCATCTCCTCCCCTGGGGTAGCTCGGGACCCGTCCAAGTTACTGCTAGGGGAGGTTATAGGGAAAATGTAATCGGAGGTTACCCGTAATAATCTTATTACTCGTGGTGCACCCTTCCGTCCTCTGTGGGAGGAAAATTTCTGAACAAAAGCGGAAACAATCGGTAATGTCCAATTACTAAAACTTAGTAGAGTCCAATCTACATCAACAGACTTGACACAGATACAACAAATTTGAGTAGTGCAACAGGGAGGATTCTCTGGGGTATTCCGGACGATCCACAGTTCAAGTTATCTGTGTGATCCCACTCCCAGAGACTCTCTCGCTCTCTACTGGTAAACACTCACTCTTGCTGTTCTCTTCTTGCTGTGTAGCAGCTTGTCTCACTTTCAGCACTCAACAGCACCGAAGACTCCTGGGCAGGCTGGGCCCAGGATGAATATCAGACCATCGCTCAGCCTCCTCCATGCTCCCCACACGAACCAATCTCTGTAGTCTCTGTCGCTCACTCACTCACTAACTCCACTTCTCCCTCCGTTTGTAAGATTGCTACTCTCCTCTCCTTCAGACTGACTTACACAAACTCACTAGCATAGACTGCCTTAAACCCACTTGCAAACACATATATATCACAAGGTCACATGACACACAACATGATACATTTCCCAAACATAACCCAACCATTAACCCATTCAGTGCTGCAGACGTGCAATACACATACCAAATGCACACTACAATTAAGACACTGACACGACAAATAGCATGAGACAGACATATAACATTATGGAAGGGCCCCACTAACTCTAGGCCACTACAGTGGCAACAAGCCACACGTATTTATGGGTGTAGAAAAGCTCCCTAGTAAAGATCTGATTGTTGTCTGCTAAACTCTGCTCCATGGATGGGGCTATCAGCAACGCTGATCAGCCTCACCTGCGAGACTCTGCACGGGAGGTGAGCACTGGAAAACACCTGAGAGCACTAGGAGAGTCCAACACAGAGTTGTCCCAGTGTCAAACAGTAAGGCCCAGACCTATAGATGACTCAAGTATAAAGGCCTCCTGCAGCATTGGACAAGGGCCGAAGTGGGCTAAAAATGAAGACCCAGAAAAAAGGACTTAGTGGAACAGGGATCCCAAGAATTCACCAAGGCTCAGCAGAGCAGTCACCGTGACTGCAGTGACAGAAATATGGCTGCTGATGACCTGGCAGACCTGAGCAACAGAGCACCAGTGAAAGACCTCAAGCATGTGGGAGAAGATGATGTCTGCCTGCCTTCAATGTACTGGATGGAAACAACTGCGTGGATGAGTAGGTGGCAGTCCGGTACCACCGAAACTACGCCTGAGAGAAGATGGGTGAGTAGTAGTGTTATGAGAATTGGTGGTGCAGCAGTTGTGGCAGGAGACATAGACTCAGTCTGGCGGCATTGTGGTATAGATCTGTTACGTCTATGCGGTGCACTAAAGCGCCATGCCTCAGCATGAACGCAAGGTGTCCTAATAAAACTTCAAGCACTCTCAATGTTGCATAGACCAATTACACCTCTCCAGGTAAAGATGGAAGGACACCTGTCCCTTACTTATCAGCGAAAGTGGGGAACCCCTGCCTAAAAGCAGGACGATTGTCCCCATAAGGTCGTCCCACTGTCTTTATCTGGGACCTGGCTATCTCTGATTAGGAACTTAGAGGTATGCACAAAACATAGGACACGATACTGTTCACACCTCATGTCTGGCCACCTGCACAGACATAGAAAACACATCGCTGTTCACACCAACAAACAGGGTTTTGCATACCACATAGAACAGGATTGCGCATAGAGCACGTCTGGCCACCTGTGCTGACATACAAAACACGTTGAGGTTCACACCAACACACACTGTTATGCATACCACATAGAGCAGGAACCCCACCCAGAATTCACATGCATACAGCTAGAAAACCATAGCTAGTCCAAGCGTGCTCACACCAGGGGGGAAAGAGAGTCAGCCACCGTGCTGAGATACAGGGAACAGTGTCAGGCATCACCCACACACACAAGACATCAGACGTCTGGAGGCCGCAGCTGTCATGGTAAAGGGAGAAATCTGCGGGCGCATGCACCTGCACAGTCACTGTACTACACACTAATCTATGCACGCACCCCAGAATGTAAGGAGGGGAGGAACAACAGGTGTCCAGACCGTCCTCAGGGAAGGACTTCCAACAAGCATGCATAACACCAGCTCTGAGTGGGTTTGCAACAGAGTAACACAATAAAGCACTAAAATGTGTAAAATGACCGGCATCTACTACCAAGAAATGCTGGTATTTATCTTCAGCAGATCAGATGGGATTGGCTGGTGGAGAATACCCCACCCAGACAGCTCAATTAACCCTCTCCTGTGAAGCTATGCTCATGGAAACCTGTAGAACCACAGGTCCCAGACGCACAACCTAACAATACCCTGCAGAGTGCCAGTCTGTAGATGAGAAGAGAGAGATGTTCAGGGTTTTATGCCAGAGGACGTTTTGCCTGGAAGACCAAGATTTAGCCACACGCACCAAAGTTAGCTGCAAAACATTCTGGTAGCAGGAAGTGTGTAAAGAACAAGCCGTGAGATTGAAAGACCCAAGTGGACCCACTGCCAGAGGTTGCAACACAGCTAAATTAGAAATCGCCCATGTATCAGGGAGGTCTCCCTTATACATCATTTACTATAGCAGGTATTAGGCAGTGAGTTGTTCTGGAGTGTTCGTGTTTGCAGCATTACAAATGCAATCCTGTGGAGTAATGAAACGTATACCTCGTACAGTGAAAATTCTCATATGCTACAACCATATTGCTTTCATCTATTCACTGCCACCCCATGCACCATTCACCTGCATGCTTCAGGTACACTGGTATTAGCAGTAGCTGGATAAGACTAAGCATTCCGATTGTTCAGCCTAAGGTCAGTACACAGATATCAGCAGTATGTTGTAAGGACAGTAATACAGGGATCAGGAAGCTAGGCTAGAAAGAGGACTAATAGCACAGAAACTTGACATTTTAAGGAGTTGAGGCTCAATCTACGTCTTCTTGGAGGAAGGAAAACGTATCAGGAATGGAAGAATGCATGGGCCGGAGGTCATGTTGCTCACCTCATCTGAAGAAGGACCTTCATACCCTATGGTAGATTCGAGAGATAAAGGTTTTCCTGGCCTTGAGCATAAGTTTGTGCTGTCATGATGGACTCATGGAAAAGGATTAACGGTAAGAATAATTCCAGTTTTACCATAGCGTCCATCCTGACTGCACACATGGAGGCAATACTAAATCACCAAGTTTTTAGGAGGGGACCACTGCCTGGAGGACCTTCCGCCCGAAGGCCAGCTTCTTATTGGAATGGAGATTCAAGCGATGAACCTTAAACCATGTCGTGGTCCTACAGATCTGCTCCGCTGAAAATCCCCCGCATTCAGCCCATGAGAAAGCAAGAGCCCTTGTGGAATGTAACATAGTAACATAGTTCGTAAGGCTGAATGAAGACAATGTCCATCTAGTCCAGCCTGTCTAGCCTTCTGCTTTGTTGATCCAGAGGAAGGCAAAAAACCCCAAGAGCAGAAGCCAATTAGCCCTTTTGGGGAAAAAATTCCTTCCCGACTCCCTAATGGCAATCAGACTGTTCCCTGGATTAACCCCTAATAGTTCCTACCTGCCTGTATATCCGGATTAACAATTAACCTAAGATTTATAGCCTATAATATCCTTCCTCTCCAGAAAGACATCAAGTCCCCTTTTAAACTCCTCTAAGGATTTTGCCATCACTATGTCCTCAGGCAGAGAGTTCCACAGTCTAACTACTCTAACAGTAAAGAACCCCTTTCTATGTTGGTGATGGAACCTGCTTTCCTCTAAACGTAGCGGATGTCCTCTTGTTACCGTTGCAGTCCTGGGTATAAACAGATCCTGGGAGAGATCCTTGTATTGTCTCCTCATGTACTTATACATAGTTATTTGGTCGCCTCTTAACCTTCTTTTTTCTAGAGTAAATAGTCCCAATTTGGATAGCCTCTCTGGGTATTCCAGTCCCGTCATTCCATGTATTAGTTTAGTTGCCCTTCTCTGAACCCCCTCCAACACCGTAACATCTTTCCTGAGCACCGGTGACCAGAACTGTACGCAGTATTCCATGTGAGGCCTGACAAGTGCTCTTATCCCCCTCCAGGGCAGACAGGTTCCTAGACTTGTAAGCTTCCTACACTGCTATTCTAATCCATCTTGCTATGGGGTCCTTTGAAGCTGCCTTCCCTTTGTTGCGCCCCTGGAACTGAAGAAAAAAATTATCAGACTTCCTAAATGTTTGAGGGACCCGCAAGTATGATAGGTCGACGTACATCTAGATTGTGTAGGCACTGCTCTTTTTCGTTTTTAAAGTTTTGACAGAAGGATGGCAGAACTATTTCTTGCTCCATATGAAAGGGGAATACAACCTCGCGGGAAAAGGAAGGGTCTTATCCTAAATACTACACGATCCTCCAATACCTTCAAGTAGGGCTCTCTACATGATAGTGCCCGTAATTCGCCAATCTGTCTGGCAGATGTTATAGTTACTAAAAAAGGCTACTATAATTGATGCATTTTGACGCGAGATCTCGTGAATTGGCTCAAAAGGAGGTTCACATAAACTTTCCAGTACTGCATTGAGGTCCCAATTGGGGACCGATTTCCTCACAAAAGGTTTAAGTCTATCTGCCCCTTGCAGGAACTTTTTTACCCATTTATTCTTTATGAGGCGGACATTAAAAAGGGAACTGAGAGCTGCTACCTGTACTCGCAAGGTTCTGGGGCTAAGCCCCTTGTCTAGACCCTCCTGAAGGAAATCTAGGATCTTCGTAAGATCAGGGTCATTCATATCTGGACTACCAGGTCTATACCAATGACATTTCTTCCATATTCTAGAATACCGGAGGTAACGACTCTTCAAGAGTGTGTTCATTACCTTATGTGATAGTCCCTGATCCCTTAATCTTTGCCTTTCAGTAGCCATGCTGTTGACTTCAACCAGCATATTACCTGGTAAAATATCGGACCTTGTCATAGAAAGTTCTCCCTGAGAGGCAGCGTTATTGGGGACTGTATTGCGAATGAGTTTAGAAGCGGAAACCATGGCCTCTTCAGCCAAGCTGGTGCAACGAAGAATACTGTGGATCAGCTTTTTTGTATCTTCTATAGAGATCTGGAGATCAAAGAGGGAGGGGGGAGGCATATGCTAGCACCATATCCCACTCCTGGGATAATGCATCCAGAGCCACAGGATAGTGTGTGGGGTTCAGCAAAAATAATTTCTGGCATTTTGAAGTTGTTCTTCTTGCGAGCAAGTCTATTTGGGGTTGACCCCACTGGGATGTGAGAAGACGGAACACCTCTATATTCAGGGCCCATTCTCCAGGATCTAGGGTTTTTCTGCTCAGAAAGTCCCCCCCATTTTTTTTTTTGCAACACTCGCTGGAGATGAGGATACCGGGTGCCGCCTTGGTGACAAATTAAAGATACAGTTGTCATAGTAACATAGTAACATAGTATGTAAGGCCGAATGAAGACATTGTCCATCTAGTCCAGCCTGTCTATCCTACTGTGTTGATCCAGAGGAAGGCAAAAAACCCCAAGGCCAGAAGTCAATTGGCTCTTTTGGGGAAAAAATTCCTTCCCGACTCCCTAATGGCAATCAGACTGTTCCCTGGATCAACCCCTAATAGTTCCTACCTGCCTATATACCAGGATTGACACTTAAACTAAAATTTATATCCTGTAATATCCTTCTCCAGAAAGACATCAAGTCCCCTTTTAAACTCCTCTATGGATTTTGCCATCACCACTTCCTCCGGTAGAGAGTTCCACAGTCTAACTGCTCTTACAGTAAAGAACCCCTTTCTGTGTTGGTGATGAAACCTACTTTCCTCTAATCGTAGCGGATGTCCTCTTGTTACCGTCGTGGTCCTGGGTGTAAACAGATCGTGGGAGAGATCCATGTGTTGTCCCCTCATGTACTTATACATGGTTATTTGGTCGCCTCTTAACCTTCTTTTTTCTAGAGTAAATAGTCCCAATTTGGACAGCCTCTCTGGGTATTCCAGTCCCGTCATTCCATGTATTAGTTTAGTCGCTCTTCTTTGAACCCCCTCAAGCACTGTGACATCTTTCCTGAGCACCGGTGTCCAGAATTGTACGCAGTACTCCATGTGAGGCCTGACAAGTGCCTTATATAATGGAAGGATAATGTTCTCGTCCTTCGCCCCTATACCTCTTTTAATGCACCCCAAGACTTTATTTGCCTTTGCAGCGGCTGACTTGCATTGGTTACTCCAGTTTAGTCTATTATCCACTAGTACCCCCAGATCCTTTTCCATATCACTTTTCCCTAGTGGTACCCCATTAAGTGAATATTGGTGACATCCGTTCCTCCTGCCCATGTGCATAGTCTTACATTTTTCAACATTGAACTTCATTTGCCATTTTTCTGCCCAAGCCCCCAGCTTGTCCAGGTCCGTTTGTAGCCACACATTGTCCTCCGTTGCATTAATTATATTGTATAATTTTGTGTCATCTGCAAATATTGATATTTTGCTGTGCAGCCCCTCTATCAGGTCATTGATAAATATATTGAACAGAATGGGGCCTATTACTGAACCCTGTGGCACCCCGCTAGCGACTGTGGTCCAATCAGAGTACGAACCATTTATTACCACCCTCTGCTTTCTATCGTTGAGCCAATTTTTTACCCACTTACACACGTTTTCGCCCAATCCGAGCTGCCTCATTTTGTATATTAGCCTATTATGAGGCACGGTGTCAAAGGCTTTAGAGAAGTCCAGATATACAAGATCAATAGATTCTCCCTGGTCCAGCTTAGAGCTTACTTCATCGTAGAAACTGATCAGATTTGTCTGACATGAGCGACCCTTCATGAATCCATGTTGGTGAGGAGTTATTCCCTTAATCTCCTTGAGGTACTCATCGATTGCGTCTCTCAGAATCCCCTCGAAAATTTTTCCCGTTACTGAAGTGAGACTTACTGGCCTGTAGTTACCAGGCTCACTTTTGCTCCCTTTTTTGTAAATTGGGACCACGTTGGCAATGCGCCAGTCCAATGGTACTACTCCGGTCTTAATAGTGTCTAGAAATATTAGGTATAGCGGCCTAGCTATCTCGTCACTTAGTTCCTTTAGTATCCTTGGGTGTAATCCATCTGGGCCCGGTGATTTATCAATTTTAGTTTTCTTTAGACGCTTCCGCACCTCCTCCTGCGTTAGGTATGAGATATTTTGTGAGGGGTTCGTTTTATTCCACTGCATCTCGTATGGCATTTCCTTTTCTTTGGTGAACACACTTGAGAAGAAACTGTTTAGTAGATTTGCTTTCCCTTCGTCATCTGATAGTATCTTAACAAGCTTTCCTTGCAGTTCATCTTCGGCCTGAATTAAACTCTCCCAGGCCGCCCTGAGCCCTCTATAGTTGGAAGACTAAGAATGGACGTATTCTGACCAGTAACCCTGTAGAACTCTACCCGCTACCTGAGCCCCCCAGCCAGATTCGCTAGCATCAGTATTAACTGATATGCATGGAGATAGAGACCACTGGACTCCTTTTCTAAGTCTAGAAGGTGACAACCATCAATTTTGGGACCTTTTCACAGAGTATGAGAATTTAAATTTCCTATCTATGGAGGATTGTTTCCTATTAGAAACAGATAAGATCTTTTGCTGCATGGGGTCTACAATGAACCTGTGCCCATGGCACCATGGGCAAACAAGCTGTTATTTGCCAAAAGGACCCTCATCGCCTCTCTTATGGAGACTCAGTTCTTCCTTTTAAATTTTTAAATCGAATAGATAATATCCGTTATGTTAGATTCTGGTAGGAAGGAATAGGCTTGCAGAGTCTAAAAGAACCCCCAAGAAGACTTTCCTAGTATCTGGATTTAGGCTGGACTTCATAATTAATAATCCAATCTAAATTTAAAAGGAGATTAAGCGTCTGCTCTGATTGCTCTCCATAGCTCCAATATTTTTGCGATAATTAGAAGGTCATCCAGATAGGGAATTATGTTAATGCGCATTTCTCTAAGGAACCTAATTGGTTCAATCATAATTTTAGAAAAGACCCTAGGGGGCGAAGGAAATACCGAAAGGCAAACAAATGAATTGGAAGTGAAAAATACAACTATTCTAACTGCAAATCTAAGATACTTTTGAGAAGCTACGTGAATGGGTATATGGTAATAGGAGTCCTTCAAGTCCACCGTACACATAACATAGGATGGACCTATTAACGGAAATGTAAACTATTTTATACCCTGATGCAATCACCCTCAGTACCCAGGGAATCTGGTCCCATCTCTGAGTCTAGCCCCAACCGAACGTATCGTTTTATCTAGATTCGGGCATAGGGGTAAAATTGGAACCTTTACCCCTGCCTCCTTTTGGGTATGACCACTTACCTGCTTTTCCCTTATTTCTCCCTCTGGGTTGGCACGTTTCTTTTTTTCGAAAGGACGAAGATTTTCTTGGCAAATAATATGTCAGAAAGCCCCTTTTGCTATCTCCTGCCTTCTCCAGGATCTTGTCTAGAATCGGGCTAAACAGATATTCACCCTGAAAGGGGACTGAACACAATTTGTTTTTTTGATATGATGTCTCCAGACCGGGCTCTGAGCCACAATGCCCCTCTGGTGGAGTTGCCTAGCCCTGCATTCCTAGCAGCGAACCTCATAGACTCCGCTGATGCATCAGCTAGGAAAGCTATAGCTTTTTTAAGTAAAGGAATACATTCCAGAATTTCCTCTCTAGACGTCTTCTGTTGTAGACAAGACTCCAGCTGAGCAAGCCACAAATACATGGACCTTGCTACCGATGTAGCCACTATTTTGGATTCTATCACGGTAGCTGCTGACTCCCATGCTCCTTTAAGGAACCCCTTGATTTTTCTAACCGCTGGGTTCTTTAATTGAGATGTGTCCTCAAATGGTAAAGAAGTCTTTTCAAAAAGCTTTGCTACATGAATGTCTACTTTTGGGACTGTGTCCCCACAGCACCGTCCCCTCTGGTGCGAACAGGAGCCCATCCTGGAATTCCCTAGGAATGGATAGTCCCCTTTTTGCTCTATGCCATTCTTCCATAATGAGCTTTTTAAAATTCTCATTTACTGGAAAGCACTTTTTACGCCGGAATCTGGGACCTGCCCCAAACATTTTGTCATGTACTGATCTGGGTTGTTGGACCTCAATCTCTTCCATAGTATTGCATGCTGCTGTAACTGACTCCTCAAGATCCTGGTTGGAGAAATAGTATTTCTTCTCATTATCATCCGTTATAGTAGGAGTTGAAAACGCGGACAATTCCGCTTCAGAATAGTCTGCCTCAGACGGTTTTGATGAAGACATTATATAATCCCAATTACGGGCTCTTTTAGCTTGTCTGGAAGGTCCTGGCTAGGGTTCGGAGATTTGCTTCAACCATATCGCCTGAACCTCTTCCCTCACCATTAGACGGATGCCTTGCAGCAAATTTTGTTCATCTTTTACAATCTTCGCTGTACAATCGGAGCATATTGGCTTTTTTTGTATTGACATCCAGCCTTTCTGTACAAAAAGCGCATCTCTTTATCCTTTTCTTATCACTTTTCGTTTTTAATGCCTCCTCCTAAAATAGAAGCCCTTATACCAACTTATAATAGTCCAAGCGGACTACTTAAAGTTGGCACAATCCCCTTGTCACCATCTACGCTATCTATGGCGTCCTGGAAGTGCTGGGGAGCTTGAATCGCGCAGGGAAGCTCTCTGGGATTCAAATTTGGCGCATTTTAAAGAGCCGACACCACTGGCAGCATGCGCCTGACATCATCACTGGGAGCCAGCAGCCACTAGACAGGACCTAAGCACAAAATCCAGAAGCTGTTGCCGTGGGTCCCGCGGCCTCCTGACCGCCTGGGTTTCTTCCACCGCCCCTCTCCTGAGCGGGCCAGATCCTGGACTTCTGGTGGCGAGTAAAAACCCTCATCCATCCTCCGGCACGGAGAACTCCCTCTGTGTCCATTGGGACAGGAAGAAAACACTGGAGATGGATGGTGGCCTTAAGAACTCTTCTCTTCCTGTCCCAACAAGCTCAAGCGGGGGCAACCTCCATTTGTGCTGTCAGGATGGACACAATGGCAAAATTAGGTTTTCTTCTTACTGCTGTACTGATGAGAATTCTTTCCGCTTGTAGCTTCAGAGATAATTTTGCCCAGGCGACTGCCAAAAAGCTAATATCTGGTAAAGGGAAGGCTGGTTAAAGACCCTTTGGATGTGGTATTTGCAGACCAACATTTTAGCCACAGCATGCAGCAAATTGCCACAGAAACCGCAGAGGAGCGAGCTAGTAGCCTAGCGGTATGCAAGGAGGCCTTAAAGATGAACTTGCCTGCCTGAAACCACTGAAAAGCACGTTCAGCCAACTCCTCCTAAGCAACACCAGATAGGATGCTTCGGCAGTTTTGTCTATTCAGATGAAGCCCTACTAACCCAGGATGAGGCAAAGAGGGCACAGGGCCAATTCCAATGCCTTAAAAAGATGATTTGGCAAAGGATCCCAGGATTTTATCATGCTATTCCTTAAACGGGGATGTATATGCCAGAGGCAGAGCTTTGCATTTGGAAAGGCAAGACACAGAAGGATCTACCAATGGGTAGAAAAAGCGTATCCAGAGGTGACCACTCCTTGGTTATGACATCCTCAAATTATGCACAAGTGGGAAAAGGCTTATGTGAACATCAGAAGGAATTGTCGGCATTGGCAAAGGGCTCCTGGTCCTTGACATGAAGCATCTCTTTAAACGTCTGAGGTTGTCTACCATGGCGGAAACTTTGTTATTCATTTAAGGAAGAGTCAGAATCTGAGATCTCACCCTCGGGGATTGTGGAGTGGGATGTTGTGGTTAGAGAATGAGACAGAAGACAGTGGAGTATGACCGTGCAACCTTGGAGACCATAGTAGTTTCTTGGATCTGCCAGACGTACATTCTGGTAGGAACAATTCCTCAGCATCAGACCCATTAGTTGGGTTCTGTCAGTTTTTCCTGCCCAGCATCTCCACAATGGATCTGGAGGCTTTCCTCATGTCCGAAACTGCCACAGAGGGGGAACATACCCATTTCATATCAGGTCCACGTTTACTGGCTGGTCTGGGAAGCAGGAAGTTTGCGCAAAGGGCCTCCTGCTGACTGCATGAAAATTTGGTACGAACACAGGACCATGCAAAGTGCATCTTAATGGTCATACTATTAGTATCATCCCTAGAATCTAGCATTGTAGTTGTATGTGCAAAACAGGAAAATACCAAGTTGCAACTGTGTGTACTTGCAGCAGAGGCGTTGCAAGTGGCAAGAAATTGCCTAGGCCAGGCCTCCCTGAGCTGTGCAGCAGGAGCCACAGCTAAAATGGCACCCTGGATCAATCCCCATGATGTAATGAGGGCAAAATAGAAAGGTAAGTGAATGAACTGCTCACACCAGATGCCACCTGAACTATGGTTACGTGGCTGGCGCCATCGGAAAGGCCTGCAACATGTTAAGGGAACAAAGCAGTCTAAAGTGCCCAGGAATGCAGCGTGGCCTGCAAAAGGTCGCCTATCCGATGCGGGAGACCCCCCATGAACAGGCAGCAAGGCACAGTCCCATTACGCTGCACAGATCTGAAACAGCCAGACTGTACCATGGGGCAGTGATTGGTAAGCCAAGTAATGAGCATGTGTGTGGGGGCACTATACGACAGGGATGTTATGCATACTTACCTTCTCTGAACGGGAAAAGCCACATGCTGTGGCATTGATATCCAGCACATGCCTTTGTCATTTTTCACCTCCCTTCGGTGGTGAAGAGGAGCCCAAAAAAAAAATCCGAAAGAGGTGCTCTTCACTGGTCGGTCACAGAAGAGTTAGGGCTTCTTTGTGCCACATTGCTTTTAGGAGGCACAGAATCAGCAGAAGACTTAGTATTACTACCCCACTGAGGAGGGTGATCGGGGTTGTTCTATGTGCCCTAATTGCAACTACGGGAACACAACAAGTGGGATAGTAAGGGATTGTGACTCTGAACTCCAAAGTGCGTCAATATCTGGGAGACCTTCAGCAGGAGGGTCTGCCTCCTATAGATACTAAGCTAAAACTGATTCAGCTTTGTGGCTGCAGGAGTATATCCCTTAGGGGTAACTCTTGCCTAGTGTTTGCCTCCTAGGGGCAGGAGCTATGAAATAATCATTTGTTCAGAAAGTATTAGTCCTTTGCCCAGCCTCTTAATTAAACGATGTTATCCCACCTCCTAATATATTTATTGTACAGATTACATGCATATAAAGAAAAACTCTGCACCGATTTGGTCACGCGCAACGCCAGCCTACATCTCCCTCACTGGACGTCACTTATCAAAACAGGAAAAGCTAGCCTTGCTGTCTATAGCAAGCTGAGTAGTTTAAGAATGTCCTGCACCAACTGGTTGTTATGGGCAATATAGCCACTCTGTTAGTTTTGATACAAGGCCTATTTCACTTGCTTGCTTCCAAGTCTAAGGGCTCACACAGGCGCGTATTGCACGTAATATGCAGTGAATAGAACCCATTGGTTTCAATGTGTTCATTTACATCTGTATTTTTTCACACCATTTTCTGTTACATAAAAATAAATCTACACAGCATGTCCTATTTGAATGCACATTATGCACTGAGATAGGCCCTAGAATTGAATGGGACTGTGCAAATACGGGGAATACACAGGAAAGCCTGCGTATTCACTACATATTTCTGTATCAAGACAATGGACCCTTGCTGCGCCTTTCCTGCACGCATAATTATGCTCTGCATTTACATGCAAAGAACATGCAGAAAAGCCAAAAGACACAGGGAACAGGCATTTTTTCGGTCCGTGAAAATGCAGTATCTTCACGAACCATAAGTCGCTCACACCACTGCGAATGAGCCCTAAAGCGTACAGATATGACCACTTTACTTTTTCTGTTAAAAGGTTGCAAAAGTGGTTTTATGATATTTTAACAGGGCTGAAGCTTAAATGTTCTATTTAACCAATCACATTCACTGTGGATGAGATCACATGACAGACTAATTACTATCAGAACACATCAATCGCTTCGACATATCAAGCCAGTTGTTCCTGCTGTCCAAATACCAAATATCCTTCAGCCATTTCCATGCCGTCTACACTGGTGTTTGTTCCATTTTGTCCGATTGTTACCAGAAAGGCATCAGATCGGCCCAGTTTACTGCACCGGTCTAGGGCATGGATGTTAAAATTTGCATCATGTTTTCAGATTTAAAGAACTCAAGATCAAAGTTTACCAAGATTACTCAAATGAGAACATTTGCGCTCCTTGTTTAAGATCATTGAATGTTTACCAACCAGTCAAGGTACAGTGGGGGCACAAACAAGAGGATGAGCGATGGACCAGCGACAGCGGCCCTCATCAGTCCAGCAGCTAGGTACATGGGTTGGAGCAAGACCTGTCTGCACCTCCCAGCTGGAGGGGACATAGCATCATGAAGATCCCATTTAATTTTTCAGCTGCAGCACGTTTTTAAGCAGACTTGAGCTAGTGGTGCATAAGTGTAAATTCAGTCTGTATTGTCAACATAAGAGGCAGACTACAGTCAAACACATGGAAGTCACTGTGACAAGGCCCCAGTTATTCACCTCCCTTTTATAGATCGCCAGAAGGGGAACAAAAAAAAAAAAAAAAAAGGTTCATGCATGCACATTCTGATCCAATCTGTATATAAGACTTGCTTATTTGAACCAATGTGGATGCAATATTTTTATGCTTCTGTGCCGCTAACCTTACAGGGATACTCCCATCCCAGAACCATTGGTGCAGGTCCAAGGGGGTACAACCCATACCCATCTGTAGAGCTAGCCCATCCAAGTTGCTGGGTTTTACAGAAGCTGACTGTTCACACTTTCTTTAGGGTGAATGGGAGTTACAAAAATGACAGGTTTAGTTGTGCTGTTCATTTAAGATGCAAAAACAGCATAACTCACTGTACTAAACCATGTAAAGCCCACATAGCTGTATTGTAAAAGCCATACACTTCAGGAAGCCTGGATGAGAGCAACAGATCACGGTGAAGTGGCTATGATGGATTACTTATTTAACCATTATAGTATCAGTTTTGTTTGAAGGGGTTGCGTTACAAGGGGCCCTCTTCGTTAAGTTTGGCGCTGCAGCGATCAGATGAATGGCTATCCATGAAATCCATCGACTGCTTAAGTTTGTCAGAGCAGGAAGTATCCCTCTGTACAGAACAGTTCTGGCTCAGAGGGGGTAGAGTTAAGTGACTCTTCTCTATGCGTTCCATAGGAGGGTATATGAACAGTCTTCGTGATGCAATTTCTTTAAAGGTGTGAGGGAGATTTAGCAAAGCAGAAGTGAAAGTTTCCCTTAGGCAGTCAGGTCCCTGGTTTCATCTTCCATAGGTCCTCTGAATTTAATTGCTTGATATGGGAAACTATTCCTTAATCGTTGTGTGTAACTGCACTTACATCATGCAGTTTTCAGTAAACCATTGCTAATCGTCGTTTCTCAGCATGCTGTAAGACAAAGATGAGCCTTATCAGGGATTCACAGCAGGATACAGCCGATACTATTGTTTCAGCTGTATCCTGCTCCCTGATGACAGGCTGGGTATGAAAAACAGAGCGGTCCAGCTGCAGTCTCCATACCCTGCACGGAGCGTTCGGCTGTAGAACAGTCAGGCATTCCGTGCAGAAAACAGCTGGATGCAGAAGACAAGCGGGGACACCCCGCTTGTCTTCTGCTGGAAGCGCTCGGCTGTATGACAGCCAGGCGCTCCCAGAAGAGGATGCAGTGAACATGCGCCGCCACCCACCCCACACTTGTTCTTTGCATCCTCCGGAGCACAAGGTGATCGCTCAACATTTAAGCAATCATCTTGCGATGTAAAGGACAACGATAATCGCTCAAAAGACATCTTTTGAGTGATAATCGTTGTGTCTAAATGGGCCTTAAGCGCTAGTTTTGATAACTCACCCAAATTATTATCTAGCCAAATGTAGAAGGAAGCCTGCATCTGAGGGCCTCATACACATGAAAGCCCCCAGGAAATATAAAAACTGCAATACAAGTCTGCAGAACAAACTTATTTCCATCCATGTGGTGCCTCCAATTTCCTCTGTAAGGTCCAGCATTAGGCCCTAGATGCAAGGCTAGTGGAAAATGCCTGCAGTTTTGTA
This sequence comes from Eleutherodactylus coqui, assembly GCF_035609145.1. NCBI lineage: Eukaryota > Metazoa > Chordata > Amphibia > Anura > Eleutherodactylidae > Eleutherodactylus > Eleutherodactylus coqui. The sequence continues at coordinate 64,601,478 of NC_089848.1, read as the reverse complement.
GCACAAAAACTTACTCAATGCAGGAAGAAAAAAAGTTATAAAAAAAAGCTGAAGTGTGATGCATCTGGCACATGTACTATAGAAGGCTATGTGATAAAGCTGCATTCCAGAGGGGTAATAGCCCTGTTAGCACAGATAAGGACATTAATGAAGTAACAAAAGTCTGCCAAAGTTTTTTTTTTTTATTGTACACGCGAATTTCCATGACAAAAAAAAAAGTTCCCTTGCAATCAGAATGCTTATTAAATAATCTGTTCACAAAAAGGCCTCCTAATATAGGTATTAAGAAAAAAAAAAGTGTATTCATGTTTGCACAGATCTTGAAATAAGACTAGATAGCGGTCTGAAATTTCATTTTGGCTACATGAAGCTACAGCAATACAATTGGTTTGGAGTTTCACAGAACAGTACAACAGAAAACGTCAAATTGAAAGAAAGAAAAAAAAAGGTTGTATTAAAGTCTTAAAAAGGGAAGGGTGAACTGGATGCTTCAGATAAAAAAATGCTCCATCAAGATGTCAGTAACGCCCTGGAAGAGTTACAAGAAGGAAAGTTAGTTGCAGAAATCACTGAATGGCGGTTTCACGGTCTAATGCTAGCAATAGTTTGATAAAACCTCCCACCCTATAATGCAGAGGGGGCCGGGTACCCGAGTGTGGAGTCTAGGGAATTTTAGGACAGAAAGATCCAGCTTTATACACTTCCCTTAACATTTCTTTCCCCAGTCATGTGCTTCCATGCATGACGACATGAGGGCAAATTGTTGGCCAGGAAGGTGAATAACTATGGATGGAAGGTAACCACTAAATGGGCACAAAGTCCTCATGCATGGAGGAGCGACCTGGGTGTAGTTGGCACATACATTGTTCCCCTTCAGAAGTTTGGAAGCACCCCTGTAAAAGTAGAACTGCAATGAAGTGGTCAAATCTTGATGCTTTGGGATACGTTTAAATATTGAACTCCTCGGATTAGCCATCCTTTTCCTTTAGGACCACCTTGCTTACCATCAGCATGTGGTGGACCAACTTTTACCTTTTTGGTTGGCATAAACGTTTATTTAGAGAAAGCTTCCTAAAACTTTCTGACTTGTGATTTGCTGTTTAAAACATGGAGTTTCCAAACTTCTGGTGGGTACAGAATATTTCAAAGCTCATTTTGCAGGTGTACTAGTAAAAACAGACAGTCAGTACACTTACTTGGGCTGTACGAGCGGGACCTTGACCTGGATCTGTAGCGAGTGTAATACGGAGAAGGTGATCGGCGCCTGTAGAGAATATACACAAGATTCTCACAAACATATCTAATACATGCTGCAAGGGTCCAACTTAATATAACCTTACAGGAGCTATCCTCAGGGTAGGCCACCAACAATAGATTGGTGGGGGTCCAACTGACAGACCCCTGCTGTTCACTGTGATAGTGTACTCACATACTGAGCCCATTTCTGCAGGAAGCTCCATTCTTACTGCAGACCAAGTTTCCATTAAAATGAATGGGAACTTTGCTTGTAATACCAAGCCTGGCCACTGTAGTTAGAACAGAGCTTCCTGCAGAAATCAGTACAGCACACGCCCTTAAATTCTATAGACATATATCCACACCCCCTTATATGTCGATGCACGTCCCATCATTGGGCGCTACCTCGGAATGCTTCGCCCATTGCTTTCAACGGTGGCCAGAAAAAACATTGCAGTGTGAGAGGTTTGCCCATTTACACAATGGTAAACACTTGCATCCGCAGGGACCGTGCACATACACTAGCGCTATAACAGGCAGAGTTCACAGCCCGATATTGCGCTCACTAGTGAGATTAGCCTAAAAGGATATCGCATCTTTACTTCTGTCTTCATCTTCCGACCACCCTTATTTTTCTGTTGATTGTACTATGAGGGCTTGTATCCTCTGGTGTGAGCTGTAGTCTCTTTTGGTATCATTTTGGGGTAAATACAGCTTTGAGTGTTCATTAAAACTCTTAGAAGAGGGGTGAAAAAAAAGTGCAATACTGGTAGTGTTTTTTCCCCTAAAAACTTTCCTACATTAAAAGCAGTTTTCCAGGAAAATACTACTGATGACCCATCAATAGTTGATCGTCCGGGGTCCGTCTCTCGGGACCCCGACCGATCAGCTGAGTGGGTACATGATGTCAACGCTGCAAGTACAGAGGTCGGAGTGGAAGCCTCTGTGCCAACCTGTGTGTAGTGGCCAGCGCTTGTAACTGCAGGCACGGCTCCCTTTAATTTCAACGAGAGCTGTGTCTGCAGTTACAAGCAAGTCGGCGCAAAGGCTCCAGCTCCAACCTCTTTACTTACAGCACTGACAGCATGCGCCCGCTCAGCTGAATGGTCGGGATCCTGAGTGACAGACCCCAGCCGATCAACTATTGATGGGTCATCAGTAGGATTTCCCTGGAAAATCCCTTCCAAAAAAACAAAAAAAACAAAGAAGTGAAAAAACAAAAGCTGCTAGAAACCCTTATTTTCACTTTATTTATTTTGAATACTTCACAAACGAAACACATTTTAGAACCAATAGAGGACTTAAAACTTTTAATCTCTTAGGAGGTTCAGCAATACTTCAGTAGAGCAGTATATTGTATTTCTCATACAGTGCCTAAAGGGGTTGTCAAAGCAAAACCCTGTTCCCTAGTGGGACCCTGTCCCAGAGTCTTGGGGCGCAGCTGACCAAAGCTGATGGCATCTGCTGCGACTTTCAGGTAGACGGCTGGGCCGACACAAGTGACTGCTGTGGCCTGAGGCGTAAGGTCAACGCCTGCGCACAGAATACGAGTATTAATGCCAGGAGCACGGACGGTGAAGCTGCAGCCTCCATTTGGCCACAAGGGTCATATGTGTTCGCCTGGCCGTCTACCATAGATACTACCAGCGGCGGCCTCCCAGGGCTCCGGAAGAGGAGAGTATGCAACAATTTATTTTAGGCAGGGCCCACCTGGGGGACAGGGTTTTGTTCTAAGGCTTGCCCAGCAGTCACCCCCATCTGCAAGGCAATTTAAGTACCACTGTCAATATACCGGCTGCAACCTCTAAGTGATTAACTCCAATTTCAGCCACTGCGGTCAGGTGGCAGCCGTCAGCCAACCAATACCTGCTGCACATGGAATAGCTTGGCTTCCAAGCTCGCTCCATACAAAGCCACATAGATCCAACGTACATATATGCCCAATTTTGGTAGACACCACAGTTTAATAAGATGCTCTAAAAACCAGCAACATCTTGGAATGGGAGTTGATATTGCAATGAATTCAGTGCAACCCCTAGCGGCTGAGGAATAGTGCAGCAGCCAGAGACTGGAGCGACTGGCGAGTCACCATGAGACAGCCCAACTCACCTGTTGTATCTGTTGTAATCATAGTCTTCATAGCGATCGTATCCTCGGTCATATCCTCTGTCATTGTAATCTCTGCGTCTACCGCCACCTCCGCTGCCACCACCGCTGCTCCCGCCGCCGCCTCCTCCACCACTGATAGAAGGAAAACAAAAGTGTAAAGTTTTCAGAGTTCTTGTTGACAAGTGCTGCAGATTCCACCCCAGCCGGTTGGGCTACAATGCCATCAGTCTAATGAGGCGTCCATAGCGGACGCTGCCGTGCTGGACCCAAGTATGATTATGAACAGGATATATACAGAGCCACCTGCGTCTATTTCCTGTCTTTACATGTCGGCTAACCAAAATCTAAAGAGCAGCTACAGGCATTAAAGGAAACTGAATACAATGCAAATAGGAAAAATAGCTGCCATCACAGCAGACTCTTCTGGAATCCTCCAATACCTTGTAAAGGGGATTGTTGCACTTCTAATTGTTTTTCTGCAGTAAGCAGGCAGCTCTGTACATCGCTCAGTGGCCTGATATGGTACTGCAGGCAGAGTCCTGCTGAAGTGACTAGAACGCCACCTGCAGTACCAACCCAGGCCACTGAGTAATGTGCGGAGCAGTTTGCTTCCTTCAGTAAAACAGCTGAAAGTGGGATGACCCTTTAATCCTTTCTGCATTGTATGTAAATGAACAGGCCCAAACACTGATCCCCAAAGGCTTTCACATACAGCATGATTTAAAAGGGGATGTTCAGTTTTAAGCTATTGACGGTTTATCCTTAAGATAGGTCATCAACAGCAGTTCTTTGGGTGTCCGCCACCTGAGATGCCCTCTAATACATGAACACAGAAACCTAGTGAACAGATCTCTGCTGACAGCACAGTTGTAGTGGCCAACATCGGCATTGCAGGTGCAGTTCCCATTCACTTCATAATCGCCTGCAATAGCAAGCCTGGCCACTGCCATGGGAATGGAGCAGTTCGCTTCCTGTAGAAATCTGCTCAGTGCAGGAACATAGCAGCCCGGGGAACAGCTCACTGGCAGACCCGTGCCAATGACTGATGCCCATCATCTGCTTACAGCCCCTTTCAGTGTATGTTCTGGGATTTCAGGTTCCCCCTCTTAGAGCAGGGCACGTGTAGTGTTACCATAAGGTTAGACTAGGCTGTCATACTGCATGCAGCCATCCCAATAGAACTAGATGCAAGAAACACTAAACGGGCACATCCAGAGTATACTAAGATATGAAAAAGGCCATAATCCCCCAAAAGGCAGCAAAAAATGAGAAGAGGAGCCAGGACACAAAACAAGCAGTTGTTGGCTTCACTCTGCAGCTCGCTTACCAGTTCCCTACTAACACCTGGCTGTGGGGGCTACACTGCAGGTTACTGGCTGTGGGGGGCTACACTGCAGGTTACTGGCTGTGGGGGGCTATACTGCAGGTTACTGGCTGTGGGGGGCTATACTGCAGGTTACTGGCTGTGGGGGGCTATACTGCAGGTTACTGGCTGTGGGGGGCTATACTGCAGGTTACTGGCTGTGGGGGGCTATACTGCAGGTTACTGGCTGTGGGGGCTACACTGCAGGTTACTGGCTGTGGGGGGCTACACTGCAGGTTACTGGCTGTGGGGGGCTATACTGCAGGTTACTGGCTGTGGGGGGCTATACTGCAGGTTACTGGCTGTGGGGGGCTACACTGCAGGTTACTGGCTGTGGGGGGCTATACTGCAGGTTACTGGCTGTGGGGGGCTATACTGCAGGTTACTGGCTGTGGGGGGCTATACTGCAGGTTACAGGCCGCCGGGCTCACAGCACTAACTCCTGACCCCAGCCCCCTCCTCTGGTCGTACAGGGTGTACCTCCCCCTCCCCCGTGCCGGCAGGGATGCTCCGCCGCCGGCACATTGCAGCCCTTCCAGCCTAGGAGGCACGCGCGGAGAGCGCCACCGTGAGGCGCAGCTACTTACTGCGTGGGCCTGCCCATGTAGATGCCGGGCGTCGGCGTGTGCGCCCGCTTGGTGATGGAGTAGTCCACCCGGATCCGCCTGCCGTCCAGCTCCATGCCGTTCGCGTGCTCCATCGCCTGCGGAGAGACAAGACGGGTTATTCCTGCCGGCAGCGAACGAGTCGGGCGCCCCACGTGCTCCGCGCACGTGGCCGGGCTGCCATTTCACGCTGGTCCCCGCCTCCCGGCTGCCATCTCGCGGCTGCTCCCCGCCCCCACACCTCACTGGGCTAGAAGATGGCGGCTTAGCCTGCCCGAAGCTCCACCATGTTGTAGCGGGAAGGTGTCCCGGCCCCGCGGACACGGCGGTGCACCAGCACACCTCCGCCATCTAGTGGGCGCCGGTCCTCCCCGCAGGGCTCACGCACGGGGCGGATGGTTGCCGCGTCCTCCCCCGGCCCCGCAGCCACAACCGTCTATGGCGGGCGGGGACCATCCTGCCTGCACGCAGATTGCTCCATAGTGCAGAGCTTGAGGCTAAATACAGCAACCCCATTGGTCCTGATGTACGGCGCAAAACTACTACGGTTTACAGTCATGGGTGGGGAAACTGCGGCCGCCCCACGACTGCGCCCCCCACCTGGAGCCGCCCCACGACTGCGCCCCCCACCTGGAGCCGCCCCACGACTGCGCCCCCCACCTGGAGCCGCCCCACGACTGCGCCCCCCACCTGGAGCCGCCCCACGACTGCGCCCCCCACCTGGAGCCGCCCCACGACTGCGCCCCCCACCTGGAGCCGCCCCACGACTGCGCCCCCCACCTGGAGCCGCCCCACGACTGCGCCCCCCACCTGGAGCCGCCCCACGACTGCGCCCCCCACCTGGAGCCGCCCCACGACTGCGCCCCCCACCTGGAGCCGCCCCACGACTGCGCCCCCCACCTGGAGCCGCCCCACGACTGCGCCCCCCACCTGGAGCCGCCCCACGACTGCGCCCCCCACCTGGAGCCGCCGGCTGCGCATTATGCAGGAAAAACAGATGCAGGCTGGGTTCCCACATGGCGTATCCTCCCCCCCCAGATTTCCACAGGAAAAGCGCCGCTTCAAAGCCTGTGGCCCCTAGCTGTGGGTTTCGGAGTGGTGGGCCACACGCTTTTCTGTTGCAGTCAGCGCTCCCATAGAGCAGAGCACGGCCGCAACGGGGGAAAAAAAAAAATGTAGATGCTGCGGCCGGCGAATCTGTGCTGCAGCGCCGGCTTTGCCGTGACGGATTCGCCGCCCCGTGTGGGCGAGATTCCTGACAAATCTCGTCCACATGCCCGGCTAACCCCGGGATTAGGGGCCGCAGGCGGAATGGACGCAGCGAATCCGCCCTGTGTGAACCCAGCCTAAAAAAATCTGCACGTGACGGCCGACTCGTCAGGGGTACTGGAAGATGCCGAGGACAGGGCCACCATGCAGTATTACACAAGCCGCGGCAATAACCTGGGCGGAGAGTGACCTGCAGAAGACACCCCGCGACATGTCAGCGGCATCACTGTGGGGGCGACATTCACTGGGCCCGGCCGTACAGTCTGCATGCCCTAGAGATATATATATTAGAGCCATCACCAGGCCTCGTGCACACCGGCTGCAGGATGACGGGGCGCAGCGACATATGGCGCCATACAGGTGTGATGGAAGCAGGCGTCCCCCCCCCCCCCCCCCTACAGTCCTAGGGTCACACCGGACCATCTGGTGCCATACAGGTGTGATGGAAGCCGGCGTCCCCCTCCCTACAGTCCTAGAGTCACACCGGACCATCTGGTGCCATACAGGTGTGATGGAAGCAGGCGTCCCCCTCCCTACAGTCCTAGGGTCACACCGGACCATCTGGTGCCATACAGGTGTGATGGAAGCAGGCGTCCCCCTCCCTACAGTCCTAGGGTCACACCGGACCATCTGGTGCCATACAGGTGTGATGGAAGCAGGCGTCCCCCTCCCTACAGTCCTAGGGTCACACCGGACCATCTGGTGCCATACAGGTGTGATGGAAGCAGGCGTCCCCCTCCCTACAGTCCTAGGGTCACACCGGACCATCTGGTGCCATTCAGGTGTGATGGAAGTCGGCGTCCCCCTCCCTACAGTCCTAGGGTCACACCGGACCATCTGGTGCCATACAGGTGTGATGGAAGCAGGCGTCCCCCTCCCTACAGTCCTAGGGTCACACCGGACCATCTGGTGCCATACAGGTGTGATGGAAGCAGGTGTCCCCCTCCACCACCCCTACAGTCCTAGGGTCACACCGGACCATCTGGTGCCATACAGGTGTGATGGAAGCAGGGGTCCCCCTCCACCACCCCTACAGTCCTAGGGTCACACCGGACCATCTGGTGCCATACAGGTGTGATGGAAGCAGGCGTCCCCCTCCCTACAGTCCTAGGGTCACACCGGACCATCTGGTGCCATACAGGTGTGATGGAAGCAGGCGTCCCCCTCCCTACAGTCCTAGGGTCATACCGGACCATCTGGTGCCATACAGGTGTGATGGAAGCCGGCGTCCCCCTCCCTACAGTCCTAGGGTCACACCGGACCATCTGGTGCCATACAGGTGTGATGGAAGCAGGGGTCCCCCTCCACCACCCCTACAGTCCTAGGGTCACACCGGACCATCTGGTGCCATACAGGTGTGATGGAAGCAGGGGTCCCCCTCCACCACCCCTACAGTCCTAGGGTCACACCGGACCATCTGGTGCCATACAGGTGTGATGGAAGCAGGCGTCCCCCTCCCTACAGTCCTAGGGTCACACCGGACCATCTGGTGCCATACAGGTGTGATGGAAGCAGGGGTCCCCCTCCACCACCCCTACAGTCCTAGGGTCACACCGGACCATCTGGTGCCATACAGGTGTGATGGAAGCAGGGGTCCCCCTCCACCACCCCTACAGTCCTAGGGTCACACCGGACCATCTGGTGCCATACAGGTGTGATGGAAGCAGGCGTCCCCCTCCCTACAGTCCTAGGGTCACACCAGACCATCTGGTGCCATACAGATGTGATGGAAGCAGGCGTCCCCCTCCCTACAGTCCTAGGGTCATACCGGACCATCTGGTGCCATACAGGTGTGATGGAAGCCGGCGTCCCCCTCCCTACAGTCCTAGGGTCACACCGGACCATCTGGTGCCATACAGGTGTGATGGAAGCAGGGGTCCCCCTCCACCACCCCTACAGTCCTAGGGTCACACCGGACCATCTGGTGCCATACAGGTGTGATGGAAGCAGGGGTCCCCCTCCACCACCCCTACAGTCCTAGGGTCACACCGGACCATCTGGTGCCATACAGGTGTGATGGAAGCAGGCGTCCCCCTCCCTACAGTCCTAGGGTCACACCAGACCATCTGGTGCCATACAGATGTGATGGAAGCAGGCGTCCCCCTCCCTACAGTCCTAGGGTCACACCGGACCATCTGGTGCCATACAGGTGTGATGGAAGCAGGCGTCCCCCTCCCTACAGTCCTAGGGTCATACCGGACCAACCCTGGCTCACGTCCCAAACGCGCTTCATCCGGCGGTGCTCTAGGTGCGCCGAGCGGCTGTGGAGAGTCAAAGCTGCCAGCAGACTTCCTCCACTTCAAATTCATGCTTAAAATGTATAACCTAGCCCTTCACCATGCCAAACAAGTTTATTTCACCTCCCTTGTCTCCTCACTATCCCACAACCCCAAACAACTCTTTGAGACCTTTCACTCCCTCCTCAGCCCCAAGGAACAGGCCCCTGCGACAGACCTGACTGCTGGAGAACTAGCTGCCTATTTCAAAGAAAATCGACCACATTCGAAAAGAAATCTCTGAAAGCTGCGTGGTTAGCCCTGATCCCAGCTTCATCAGCACTGCACCCAGCACCTACTCACTATCTACGCTAGAACGACAGAGGAAGAAGTCTCCAGGCTCCTTTCCACTGCCCGCCCCACCACCTGCGCTAGCGACCCTCTCCCCTCTCACCAGCTCTCATTACTCACCTTACCACAATCTGCAACCTCTCCCTAACCTCTGGCACTTTTCCCTCCTCATTCAAACACTCCATTATATCCCCTCTGCTTAAAAAACCAACTCTGGACCCGACTAACGCTGCTAACTACCGACCCGTCTCAAACCTCCCCTTTATCTCCAAATTACTGGAACGCCTGGTCTACTCCCGGCTTACTCGCTTTCTCTCTGACAACGCACTCCTTGACCCCCTCCAGTCTGGTTTCCGCTCTCTACACTCGACCGAAACTGCCCTTACAAAAGTAACAAATGACCTGATGACTGCAAAGTCGAGAGGTGATTACTCCCTACTAATCCTCCTTGACCTGTCTGCTGCATTTGACACTGTCGACCATAATCTCCTTCTCACTATGCTCCACTCCATTGGTCTAAAGGATACTGCTCTCTCCTGGTTCTCCTCCTACCTCTCTGACCGCTCTTTCAGTGTTTCCTTTGCTGGTTCTATCTCTGCTCCACTTCCTCTCGCTGTCGGGGTACCCCAGGGCTCGGTCCTTGGTCCCCTTCTTTTCTCTATCTATACTGCCCCAAATTGGACAAACAATCCACAGATTCGGCCTCCAATACCATCTCTACGCTGACGACACCCAACTATACACCTCCTCTCGTGAGATCTCTGGACCATTCCTCCAAAATATCACCGACTGTCTGTCCGCTGTCTCTAATACTATGTCCTCCCTTTTTCTCAAACTAAACCTCTCTAAAACTGACCTCCTTGTCTTTCCACCTTCTAACCGACCTCCCCTCAACATCTCCATTTCAGTGTCTGGCACCATCATAACCCCCCGACGGCATGCCCGATGCCTTGGGGTCACACTGGACTCTGACCTCTCCTTTACCCCCCATATCCAATCTCTGGCCCAAACATGCCACATGGACCTCAGAAATATTGCTAAAATACGTCCGTTCCTAACCACGGACACGCTAAAGACGCTCGTGGTTGCGCTCATCCACTCCCGGCTTGACTACTGCAACTCGCTACTCATTGGCCTCCCCCGCACTAGACTCGCTCCGCTCCAATCCATACTAAATGCGGCAGCTAGACTCATTTTTCTATCCAGTCGTTATTCAGACGCCTCTGCATTATGCCAGTCGCTGCATTGGCTGCCCATCCACTGCAGAACTAAATTTAAACTCCTCTGCCTCACTCACAAAGCTCTGCATGGCGCTGCGCCACCATACATCGCCTCCCTACTGTCAGTACACCACCCAGCCCGCTCACTCCGATCGGCTAACACACTCAGACTAAACACCCCTGTAATACGAACCTCACATGCTCGCCTACAGGACTTCACCAGAGCAGCACCCATCCTCTGGAATGCTCTACCCCAAGGCATCCGGACAATTCCCGATGCACGAAATTTCAGACGTGCCTTAAAAACGCACCTCTTCAGGGAAGCATACCAAATCTCCTGACCTAGTCCCTCGCCCCTCCCTATGGTGCTCCACCCTGTTTGCCTTCTGATAAATGATCTGTACATAAAATTTCCTATTGCCTGTGTTCCCCAACCCCTGCACCTCCTGTACTACCCCCAACCCATTTGTGTCTAACCCAATGTACCTTATATTGTAATTGTTGTATTGTTTTGCATTTATCCATGCCTGAAAGCGCTGCGGAATAAGTTGGCGCTATACAAATAAAGATTATTATTATTATTATCTGGTGCCATACAGGTGTGATGGAAGCCGGCGTCCCCCTCCCTACAGTCCTAGGGTCACACCGGACCATCTGGTGCCATACAGGTGTGATGGAAGCAGGCGTCCCCCTCCCTACAGTCCTAGGGTCACACCGGACCATCTGGTGCCATACAGGTGTGATGGAAGCCGGCGTCCCCCTCCCTACAGTCCTAGGGTCACACCGGACCATCTGGTGCCATACAGGTGTGATGGAAGCAGGTGTCCCCCTCCACCACCCCTACAGTCCTAGTGTCACACCGGACCATCTGGTGCCATACAGGTGTGATGGAAGCAGGCGTCCCCCTCCATCACCCCTACAGTCCTGGGGTCACACCGGCTCAGAAGGAGCCCAATCACTTCCCCCATCTGACCCCACAGATAGTATTCCCACCGCAGCCGCTCATCGCTGTTGTGGTCCCCGGCCGCCCACTAGCAGCTGCACGCTTCAGCGCCGTTTACGTGGCTCTCGGCTAAGTGACTGGGAGACATGAAGTAGCGCTGCACCATTTCTGCAGCTCCCATTCGTTTCTACAAGCTACACCCACAACGCTGAGTTGTTTCTGAGGCCCGGGTTGTCCCATCTTGGCCATGGAAGGCTGATATGGGCACACTTGTGTAAGGCCGTGTGGTAGGACGCAGCGTATGGCAGCACTACCAGACCCGCTGACCCCAGGTGGCGCTGGCAGTCTATGCAGCTCACGCACGCCGTCCTGTGCAGGCTTCCTAGGTTAATTTTTTTTTTTTTTAATTTCCGTCTGTCACGGAGCGCTCTCGGTGTGTATAACCAGCGCCCGCATGTACAGGGAGGTGCGCTCTCGGTGTGTATAACCAGCGCCCGCATGTACAGGGAGGAGCGCTCTCGGTGTGTATAACCAGCGCCCGCATGTACAGGGAGGAGCGCTCTCGGTGTGTATAACCAGCGCCCGCATGTACAGGGAGGAGCGCTCTCGGCGTGTATAACCAGCGCCCGCGCGTACAGGGAGGAGCGCCCTCGGCGTGTATAACCAGCGCCCGCGCGTACAGGGAGGAGCGCCCTCGGCGTGTATAACCAGCGCCCGCGCGTAAAGGGAGGAGCGCCCTCGGTGTGTATAACCAGCGCCCGCGCGTAAAGGGAGGAGCGCCCTCGGTGTGTATAACCAGCGCCCACGCGTACAGGGAGGAGCGCTCTCGGTGTGTATAACCAGCGCCCGCATGTACAGGGAGGAGCGCTCTCGGTGTGTATAACCAGCGCCCGCATGTACAGGGAGGAGCGATCTATGGCGTGTAATATGTGCTACAATATGCTGCCTTCTATAAGCCATGAGAAGCAGTGACAATCCTGGTCTATGAATTGCTGACACCACATGCTATACACATAGAATGCAATTCAAGTCTGTCATGTGACCCGGCCCAAGTCACCAAGATGGCCGAGCAGGAGAGGACATGTGATGTTACATGTGTGGTGTGTCCAGAGCTACAATCACTACATCCCCAGTATGGCTCTAACTATCCTGGAGCTCCGGCCGCCCCCCACCCCGAGGGTCTCCTAGAAGAGTCACAGGCATTATATATTACACGGTGGGTGGGGTCCATGACAGTACATTCATGTGAATGCATATATAATAAGTGCATGAAGATCGCAGCAAGCGCCATGTCACCAGGTGTTACGCAGGTACAGCCCTATTGTTCCCTATGGGAAGCATATTCACCGCTGTCCATACACAACACTGCACATGTAACAGCACACAGTCTGCCATACAGAGCGGTAATACACGCAGCGCAGGGTGAAGGAGCCCTCGCCCGCTTCTCTGCCCATACTGGACCCTGCAGTGATTCATTTCGATCATACACATCTGGTACTAGGTGGTCACCAATAACCCCGGGGGGCCCAAGAGTGCGAGTCCTGCTGCGCAGGTAGACGGGTCTCCTGCTATATAGTCTTTACACACAATGCTCAGCACCCCTGGGAAAATGTGCTATAATGGCATGTAAAGAAGAAGCAGCAAGATGGTGGCCTGCCTGCAGCCTTACTTATAAGATTATTCTGCAGTCTGTAGATGCAAAGTGACTCCAGCCCTCGGGGTCGCCCCCGATCCTGGGCCGCTGCACTATGGGCGGTGTAGTTGGCCTCCTGCACATGACCGTGTCATCTCCGGACACGCGCAGTGTCTCCCAGCAGAGCAGATGGGCTGTAATGTTGTACATACACCCGTGTGAACGAGCCCATAGGCCAATCCAAATACCCATCGTGTGGTTGCGGCTCCCAGCCTGAGCTTAGGGCTTGTCGTTGAACGTTCAGGGTGTTGGGCCTCCCTCACACAGGCGTTTGGGCTAGGTTTTCAGTACAGCTGAAGCTTTCAGACCTGCTGGCATAGCAACCTGCGGTTAACGCTATACAGACGCAGTACAGAGTTGTGCCGGGTTTTCACCAGTGCCGAAACTGCAGCCCATTCATGTCAATGGGAGATGCTGCTGAAAACGGCCAATAGAACATGCAACGCTGTCAACACACCGCTTCAAGCCTCGCGTCCGCAGCCCCACTTAAATGAATGGGAGTGTTGTGCAGCGTTGAAACCGCCATACAAAACCGCCTGTGTGGGGGAGGCCTTAGACACGCAGTCTGGGTGGGGAACCACAGCTGTACTAAGGGCACCAAATGTGGCCATATCATGGCCAACACTGCACCTCCGTCACCAGGGCTGGATGCAGATACAGCTAGTCCACAACCTTACAGACCCGTCAGTAGTGGCCCCCAGCTCACCGGTCGTACACACCATCACATCTCATTGTGTTTGGTCACAAGGTAGAATCCCCATTCCAGGAAGCCTGGCCTAGCACAACACTTGTGTCCACCTGTAACCGCCATAACCCCCCTGGAGGCACAGACTCTGGAGGGAGACCCCACCGCCGCTGTCCAAGGGAGCACAATGAGTTGTGTGGCTGCAACTGTCACTTAACCCCTTAAGGACACAATTTAACAGATTTTAATCTCCATTTTTCAAAAGCCATAACTTTATTTTTCCGTCGATGCGGCCGTATAAAGACTTTTGCGTGATGAACTGCAGTTTCTATTGGTGCCATTTTTGGATACATAGACTAGACTGAAAAAAATTATTTTTTATGATAAAGGAGAGAAACTGAATCGATTCTGCCATAGATTCTTTCACAGCGTCTATCATGCAGCACATGACAATACATTTTTTCTGTGGGTCGGTACGATTGCAACGATACCAAAATTCTTCGTGTTCTGCAAACATGAGCTAATTGAATAGGCGTCCGTCATTCAACAAGCCCCACCCACAGCATCCACTTAGCAACAGGGTGTCATGACGTATGTGCTTGGCCAACAGACAAGACACGGTCACTGCACAGGACTAATGGTGCAAGAGAGATTTGCATTTACAATAACTATTTTGCGCCTATTTACATTTTTTAAGTGACAACTAGACGGGTAAAGACAGGGGGGGGGGGAGGAATGAGTTCTACAAGATGCAAAGCCGCTGCTGCATCCAGGCGGTTTCACATCTGTGTCAGAGGTTCGGTTGCAGATCCAGCTGAGAATACCAGAAGAAGAAATATTGCATGCAACGTTTTCTTCCATCTAAAAGCTGGGCGGACCTCATAGTTAACGGGGTCCCTCCGTTGCGGGCGGACCTCATAGTTAACGGGGTCCCTCCGTTGCGGGCGGACCTCATAGTTAACGGGGTCCCTCCGTTGCGGGCGGACCTCATAGTTAACGGGGTCCCTCCGTTGCTGTTAAGTCCTGAGACGAAACAGTTCAGCCGTGGGAATTCCCTTACCCATTCCTCGAACAGAGCAGGAAAGTGCAGATGTGAAACCACCCTTAGACTGACACATTGCCGGCATTAACAGTAGAAATATGCCAATAATTCTCACTCCTCAGCAAGCTACTAATCACTGGCCAGATACCTGGATGAGCATTAACCCCTTAGTGACAGAGCTTTTTTGCTTTTTCCTCCCTTTTAAAAAAATCGTAGCTCCTTTATTTATCCATTTACGTCGCTGTATGAGGGCTTGTGTTTTGTGGGATGAGTTGTATTTTTCAATGGCACTATTTATTGTACCATATAATTTTACTGAAAAACTTAAAAATTCTAAGCGGAGAGAAATGGAAAAAAAAAACAAAAAAACGACATTCCACCATCTTTCGGTGCTTCCTCTTTCTACGGCGCACAAACTGCAACAAAAACGACCTGATAACTTTATTCTATGGGTCAGTACGATTACTACGATACCAAACTTATATAGTATTTTTTTGCTGTAGCGCTTGTATTTTTTTTAAGATATTTAATTTTTTTCTGCAGTCATTTTGTGCGCGCAATAACCATTTTTTTTGTCGATTTAGTTGAGCAAGGGCTCATTTTTTGCGGGATGTCCTGTAGTTTCCGATAGTACCAATTTGGAATACATACGACTTTTTGATCGCTTTTTTATTGTGTTTTTTCTGGGAGACAGGGTAACTAAAAAAGTGCATTTCTGGCATTGTTTATATATATATATATTTTTTCAGACGACGTTCACCGTGCAGGAAAAATAATGCACTACTTTGATAGATAGATCGGACTTTTACGGACGCGGCGATACTAAATACATATTTAAATTTTTTTTTTTAACTGTAAAAAAAAAAAAAAAAAGTTATAACACTGATTTTTTTTACTTTACTTTGAAGCCCCCCTGGGGGACTTTAACATGCGATGCCTTGATCGCTCCTGCAGTATGACGTAATGCTATAGCATTACGTCATACTGCTTTTTCACAGGCAGTCTATCAAGCCAGCCCACGGGGATGGCTTGATAGGTAGTCTGCTAAGGCAGCCCTGGGGCCTTTCTAAAGGCTCCCGACTGCCATGACACCTGCACGGCTCCCCCGATCTCACCGCTAGGGGGCCGTGCGGGACCCCCGAACAGCGTTCGGGGCATTTAAAGGCTTAATAGCCGCGCTCGGCCGAACGCGGCTATTGCCCGCAGGTGTCAGCTGTTATAAACAGCTGACGCCCCGCTGTATGGAGGGAGCTAGCGACGCTACCTCCCTCCATACACGTCCTGCAACAGTAGGACATAGTTTTACGATAGCGCCGTCACTAAGGGGTTAACTTAATGCCCAGCTCACGTGACCAAATCCATATTTAGCCCTATTCAGTTCCCCTATAGATGCATTACACAGGACTAAAGGGTGAATGCCCGTGAATGGATTTCTACCACGTTTCCTACGCGCAAATTCTACAGCTATTGGGTTCTATTGAACCGAATAGCTTTCTGCCTGCCAATGCTCACATGCTGAATTCTACTGCGGACTTCCAGTGTGGGAAATAAATCACGGAATGTTCCATTTGGCGTGGATTACGCCACGGGAGGTCTCCTTTAATATAACATTAATGGAGATCACGAAAATCCATGATCACTCGCAGGCACTTTGTTTTCAATCACCGTACTCCCACAGTGTAAATCCGCGGGCATATCCCACAATGCTCGTGGGCATGAGCCCTAATTCAGGTCATACAGGGTATTGTAGTACAATGCAAAAATAAGTTAAAACAAAAGTCAGAATATACTTTTAACTGTTAAAAAGAAAAAAAAAAACACAAAAACACAACAGTCTTACAAGTAGTATGTGTGCAGCCCCATTCTCAAGACCTACATGGGAGAAAATTCTCATATTTACCTCTCTGGAATCTTCTAAGCGTTCAAAATAGACAAAAGCAAATCCTCTTGAGCGGCTGGTTCGTTGATCATAAACAACATTCACCCCAGAGAGAGGGCCATAGCGAGAGAACACTTCTCTTATATCTCGTTCACTTGTATACAAGCTCAAACCGAAGACTCCAACGCACGTGTTTGGATCTGGATTTCCCTGGAAAAAAATAAAACAAAGCGGAAAATAAGACATATTTAACATCTGAATGTTACTTTTTTTAAAGTTAATTAAGCATTCAAAAAAAAAAAAAAAAAGGTAAGAATGAGATCCAGGTAACAGCACATACCCTGCTACCATTGTGCCTCCTCCTGTTGGACATGGGAGAGTGACTTCGGCTTCTTCTTCGCCTGTAGTCTGGGGTATACGATCTGCTCTTTGTGCGCCTCTTGTGTGAACGGGATCGAGATCTAGAGCGAGAATATCTTCTATGCGAGCGTCTTCTAGACCTTGAACTGTACAAAATAAAAAGATCTTGTTACACGCTTGTGTACTTCAAGAATATTGGAGATAATGACACCATAATATAATCATCTCGTAGCAGACATCTTCAGTGTATGGCAGAAAGTTGTTGCCATGTCTGCAAGTTCTCAGACTGTGCAAAACTCACTTGTATTGTGCTTTAACAAATTCAGGTATTTAACAAAAAAAACACACTATACTAAAGCCAAGACACAGTAACGTACCAAGCTTGAAGAAAAAGCACCTACTAGTTTATTGTTAACTAAAGCCAGTGCTTGTGCGAGACTCTTCTGCTGACTGAGGGTTGGAAGGTGTGTAGTTCCTGGTGTTCGCCTGTCAGCCTCATTGCTCCGACAATCCCTCCCCTTCCCTTCTGGGACAACACTTCACTGATGTCATTGTAAAGGGGGCTTCACCCACACCCCGCACATAGGAGGTGGTAAGCCAAGCTCCATTTAGCCTGAGAGAAAGATCCACTGAGCGATGAAAAGCCAACAGAAGGAACTATATAGCTTTCAAACCCTCCGGAGTGTAACAGGGTCTCAGACACGGACTTTATAACGATGCATGTAATACTTGATATGAGATAGACAGATATATATATATATAAAAAAATAACACACTTCTTATATGTTCTTTAGTGAATGTTCACACGTAGCATAAATGCTGCGGATTTCCACATCACGAACCGTCAGAATCAGCACCACTGACTTGAAAAGAGCTGTGGATCTGCAGCAGTCTTCTCACCTCCCAATACCACAGCGCACACCAGATATGGCTACTGAGCACCGCAGCCATTCATGTAACGCCACGTCCGCAGCACATGACCGGCAGCGCTCAGTATTGGGGTGGGGGGGGGGGGGGCCGCACAGGCTGAAATCAGCTATGGTGTTGCATCTGATTTCCAGTGAGAATCCACACCAATGCTGCCAAATAAGTTTTTTTGATGTGGAAATGCTGCAGATTTTTTAACCCTGAATCTGCATTTGCAGAAAAGTTTACAGTTAACCCCTTCCCACTATAGGGCAAACATTTACGTCCTGTGGGGGTCAGGGCAACATTCCTTCATATAACGCGGGTGCCGGATGTTTATTACACCTGGCGGCAACAGCTCCATTCAGCTGCGCAGCTCAGCAGAGCCAATAATCATTTAAATGCCCCGAACGATGTTCGGGGGGGGGTCTTGTAGGGCCCCCTGCGAGGACAAGGTTGCAGGCTGCTACGGCACCTCCCTGTTAACTGCGGCACTGGAGTTCTCTGATCCTGGCCAGTATAGGTTCTTAAAGACAGTCTAAGCCGGTTGTGAATGGAGCGAGACTTGCTTCGAAGCCCTATCCATACAAGTCTGGTGTACATGGATGGCGATTGTCACCAAGTGGTTAGAAGGAACACTAGACAAATTACAGGAGTTTTCCCTCATAATGGAGATTTAAAAAGTGCCCATCCACAGTTTAGTAGATAGAGGTCTGATTGTTGGGTGCCGAGCTGCTGAATAGGGCAGAAGTCGAGCACGCTCCCTGCCGCTGCATTCATGGAGGACACTTATTTAGGAATATAGGCCTAAGGACCCGCTATCAAGTTTTTACTATGTAATCTATGCTAAACCTATAACAGCACTGCTAATGAGATTTCTTTATCGCCAATTAGTTTTGCAATGTGTGCCGGTACCCTCACACGCTGCTTCTGAAGTTTTCCCTTGGCTGTAGTAAAGCGAGTTGGAGTCCTATTTTCCCGTGCGCTGCACCAGGCACACCCCTGTTCTTGATTGGGTTGCATATTGATTTCTCCTCTTTGCTGTACCTCACCTCTCCTTTAGGCCGCCTGCAGGCGGCCGGGTCGGATCCCACTGCGAGAATTCTTGCAGCGAGATGCTGACCTGTGCCGCTGCAGAGGCCTGCGACTCACCCGCTCCTGGCATCTTATGTTTTCTGCTATGCGCCGGCTGCCAAGACCTGCATATAAATAGAGCATGCCACGATTTGTTTTCCACACACGTTTTCACGCAGACAAGTCGCAGCTGTGTGCATAGTATTGCGTTTTTGCAATGCAATCCTATGGCCCGCTGCAGAATTTCCGCCCGTGTTCAGGGGGCCTTACTTGCTGAGACTTGTGTCGTACTATGCATGCGCCTTGAGAATTATTACTCTTAGTAATCTCACCTTGGACAGTGGTAGTAAGGGTCCTTAAGGTGCACACGCAGTAGTTACAGCTAGTTAGAAAATGCAATCCTATGCAGACGGCCCCGATTTGTCTGTGCAAAATCCTGCGAGGAGAACAAGTCGCGGCATGCGAGCACCGCACAGAAATGTGTGCCGCTGGCTCTGCTCATGCGGCAGCTGGCACATCACAGAGCCAGAGCCGCAGGCGAGTGCCACGCTGGTCCCTGCAAGGGCTCGGGTCGTGTCCCACTGCGAGAATTCTCGCAACACGATCCGACCCGGCCATCTGCAGGCAGCCAAAGTCACAGGATTTTCAGGCATTGTGCAATGCTACAAACCGCATGTATGTGAAGCCTCTGCTTACCTATGGGTTCCTTCACATTAGTGTTTTGTAGCATGTGACATTGTGAGTCAAAAACCTCATGGGTTTCACAATACGCACACGACTCGCAAGGTTTTGTAACCCATGTTTCCCAATGGAGCCTTCTTCTCTGTTGCATTGCATAGCAAATCCAACTGTCAAAGCCCTAAACTGAGCCCTAGCTGCAGAAAACAAAAATACCTACATATCACCTTAGAAGCACTGTCTAGCTCCTCTGCTGCTTCTTCCCAATCCCTCGCACTGTTGATCATCTCTTCTGACCAGGAGATTAAAAAAAAAATCCCTGCCTCTGATTGGCTAAGCATCACAGCTCTCAGCCAATCAGAGTAAAAGCTCAATGAAAAGCTGTGATTGGTTCATCGAACGCTGGCTCCGATTGGTTGAGTGCTGACACGCTTAGCCTATCGGAGGCAGTGCTTCCAGGAGGTGGAGATTTTTCAAACCATGGCAAGAAGAGATGAAGACCAGTGCCGAGGACCCGGAAGATGCAGCGGAGTCAGACAGTATTTAAGTGATTATTTTTTCTGCAGCTAGGGCTTATTTTCAGGCCTTTACTACACATTGATGGGAGTGTGCCAATTAGGCCCCCCACAAGCAACTGTTTTAAGTGGCTGCAAACACTCAGTGCATACCAGGCACAGCAGTGTACATTGTGTAGCAGCTCAATTCCAATCACTCGAATGGGACTGAGCCATTCTCAGGCCCTTTTACACGGGACGGACTGTTTTGGTTGCTCAGGCTCCTGCGCTCCCGCCAGGTATTGAACAATACTTGTCCAGGTTTTCTGTATGCTTTTAAACTGGACGACCATTTTTCAGTACTGCGCGACCACTGCTTACAGTGACTGGAAAGGGGCAGGGGAAAGAACTCTCCTCCAGCTGCCCCCTGCTGACCGCACTGTGTGTGATCCAGCGATACTAGCTCTTGTGTACCACCACGGGAGAGAGTATACACTGGGACGAGTTTTGGGCAGAAGGGCCTTTAGTCCTGAAAAGCACATCTAACATAACTGAATACAGGATAAAGCAGCACACATTAAGGCTAGGTTCACATCGGGCTGATTTGCCGTGGAAATTCCGTGCAGAGAGTCGCTGCGGCAAATCCCGGGATTAGCCAGCCATGTGGACGAGATTTGTCAAAAATCTCATCCACACAGGACGGCCAGTCCGTTGCGGCAGAGTCAGCACTGCACGTGGTTCCCTGGCCACAGCAGGTCTATTTTTTCCCCCCGTTGCGGCCACGCTGCTCGTTATGGGATCGCCAGACGCAACGGAAAAGCATGCGACCAAGCCGCTTCAAAACCCGTGGCTAAGTGCCGCCGTTTTTAAAGCAGCACTTTCCTGGTGGAAATCTCACGGTTTTTCGCTGCAGCAAAACCGTGAGATTTTTGGCGGGATTCCGCCCTGTGAAAACCCAGCCTACGGCCACTATCACACATCAGTTTGTTTTTTTCTTACGGCGGTTTGCTTTCAATAGGTCCTCGCACACATGCGCTTGAATAAGGCGCTTTCTATTGCCACAATTTGAATGCTGTCTGCTCTATTTTGCAGCATTTGGAGCACCTCATCACAATAATGGGGTGTGCTAAAACCCGCTGCCAAAGGCAGAAACCTGCATCCGAAAGCGGTGGTAAAGTCACGGCATTTTGCAGATACCATGTGTAAGTGGCCTCAGTCTGCAGCTTTTTCTACACGGCCCTGAAACATTCTTGTCAAAATCATTAAAGGAGCAAAAAGGAAGTAACTATTACGTTCATTCATGCCATTTTAGGCATGAGAATGGCAGAGGAAGGTCAGTCTTATGGTGACTTCAGACAGATGCATTTACGTGCATAAAATATACGTGCGCAATAAGCAGAAAACAGAACCCATTGAGGTCAGTGGGTTTATTCTCATTTACCAATTTTGCACACAAAAAAATAAGACCTGCTCAATTTTTCTGCTCCATACAAGTCAATGGGATGTGCAAATGCACACGCAATATGCAACAGTATACGTGAAATACTATGCAAAACTGGGAAAAAGAACACCTGGACCTCCTCAGGCTAAATAGTCTTTAAGTAAGTGCAGGGGTGTCCCGCACCCATGTGAACATGCCCTGCATGTGCAAAAAAAGTACAATAAAATGCGCAAACACACAAAAGTGCCTTGTTTACTGCACAAATAAGTTGCGCTGAAACAAGTATATTTGCGCATGCGTTTGTCAGAAGCCGCCATTCATTTTAGGATTCCCAGCAATAAGACAGTTTTAATGCTGCAAGAAGTGGGACTTCGCATTCAAGTGCTCTCCTGTGGCCACAGCACCACAGACACCATCCATGTGCTTTTCTGGGTGTCCCCATTGATTTGAATGACAAATCAGATCAAGGTAGTGCATGTCATGTTAGTCTTTTCATGCAAGCCATGAAAAAAAAAAAAACACCCACACACCCTATATGCGTTTGGCTACATTCAATATGGTTGTGTGCCTTTAGTCTTCGGTGCCTTCACATGACAAGGAACGTAAAAAGCTGCAGAAAATTTACTGCATTTAGCCCCAATGTCCACGTTTGGGTTTGATTTGCAGAAAACATACTGCAGCATGCTCCATTTTAGTGCAGATCCTGCACGGATGGCTTCTATTGAAGTCAATGGAGGCCATCCGATCGTGGACAGGGTGCAGATTCCGCAGGTGTTTAAAAAAAATAAAATAATTAGTATTACTGTGCCTGCATGCCGGCGCTTTCACAGACCAGGAAATAGAAGACCTAGTCGACTTACGCAGTGTCCTCGATCAGGGTCAGATAGCCATGTAATAACATCATCCACATGAGTGGAAAAATTCTACAGTGTATCTGAAATATACTGGAGGATTATAAATCCACAGCAGGTTTACTTGTGCCGTACATTATGACAGCTGGTTTCTACATTTGAAATGTAAAGGTTGAAACCTGCAGCAAATCCACACCCTTTCAGTGCGGATTTGCTGCCAATTTTCTGCTGTGGAAAGTCAGCGATGGCAATCTAGAAGGAGATTGAAGAAGGAATTGCTAGGGAAAAAAAAAAAAAATTAAATCCCCTTTAAGGACCAAGTGCAGTAAATATACAGCCTTGGTCCTGAGCTGTAAGCCCGGCCAATAGTAAATACAGTGCTCCCACAATGTAGCAGAAGCAGGTCAGGTTCTCAGCTGTCAGACAGCCAAGGACCTGAGGGAGAAAGCACAAATTGCTTCTGCCTTCTCTTTCATGGTCTACATAGCGCTCAGCGAGTATGAGAATGCACTGCCTTTTCCTGCATGGGACCTGGCAGTCATACGATCACCAGTGACCCCCCAGAATGTCAAATCTGCAGTTAGACCCCTGATGAACTCTGACAGTGACTGTCACACTAGGGCAAAGTTTTTCCTTTAACTGGGGCTCCTATGAATGCTCCAGTTGCAGTGGAGAATCAGTGAAAAATCTATATCTACCTGTTTAACTAGTCCTTAACCCTTTCCAATCCACTGTCTGATGTCTGAAGACATTATGATTTAAGGCTGTACAGCTCCGATGTTGGAAGACAGCTGTCGGGGGTTCTCTTACTGTTAATTGCCAGCCTCTCTGCTGTTGGCGCCTATCCAACATGTCACCTAATACAGTACTGGCTTTAGTGAGCATATAGCTCCATTGTATAATGGCAGAAAAAGAGTAATCCCCCTAGGAAAACCAGGATACAGGTTAGGGAAAAGGTTAAGGCCAACACACACTGGACTTTAAGGGGCTAATCCCCCCCACTGCCACTCGAGTCTCCCCCATGATGCCACCGGGATTAGTACAATATGTCTCCACCTGAAGTATGGGTGGAGACATGGGTTGGCTGGCCTGAGGTCCTGGGAACGCCCACAGCTGCTGATTAAGGGGTGGACACACCTACACAGAGCGTTGGCCCAGTAGCTTACAGCCACAGCAGATCCTCCAGCAGCCGCTGCTGGCTCTCAGCGCTCACTCCCTCCCTTCCTAAAGGCCAGCCAGAGGTGCTTGCAGGAGCTGGCCGGCCATTAGCCGGACCTGCTGCAGCGCCATGGCCAGAGTGGCTTCCAGGAGCTGGGCGGCCAGGGCCGCAGCGAGACTGCCAGAGGCGTTTAAAAAGATGGCCAGCCTGTAGCGGTGCCGATTCTGCGAGCTCACCGGCCAGGAGCACTAGCGACTGTACAGGAATACTGGAGCTGCTTCTAGTACCTTTGCGACCATCAACTGGATGTCAGGAGCAGTAGCGGCCGCTACTGGACTGCCGGAGCCGCTTCCAGTAACTTTATGGCCATGAGCTACATAGAGCAGGAGCCAACACTACAGCCACTTCCACCGCTATGTGTTCACTGGGAGGGGGAATCCGGAGGTAGTGGCAGAAGGCAGAGCTCAGAACGGCACATCTGCGACAGCCGAACGGCAGCTGGGGGAGTTTCCTTTTATTCAGGACTACCAAGCCAGGTCTCCACCCATTATTCTGGTGGAGACATTACATTAATACAGATGTCACATTTACAGGCTGCCTCAGCCTGCTTATGGGACATCACAGGCTGTTGTAGCCAATCAAACATTGATCTGTCATTGGCTGCAGCAATCTGACATGCCATAAACAGGCAGGACTGCAGCCAGTAAAACAGCAGGAGCGATGGCAGTACGGGAGACAGCAGGGAGTGGCCAGTACAGAACTATTTGTTTTATGGCAGGGGAAGCTGTATATAAAGTCTCAGGAGAACAACTGATAAGCTGAAAAGTACTTTATAATGTTACAAGCTTTTAGTGATGCATATAGGTAGAGGGGAAAATGCACCCCACAAACGCCAAAAGTGCTGTGCACAAGGCAATCCACTGACTTCTGAGGGAGTTGGCCAGGCACTTCTGAATATAGTCTTCCCACCATCCTGCGGCATTAGACAGCCTCAGAATAGGAATTCTCCAAAATTATTGTGAAGTCCTGCATTCTGATTAAGAGGCTTATTTACTGTTTTAAAGGGGTTGTCTCATGAAATCAAGTGGGGTTATATACTTCTGTATGGCCATATTAATGCACTTTGTAATATACATCGTGCATTAATTATGAGCCATACAGAAGTTATTCACTTACCTGCTCCGTTGCTAGCGTCCCCGTCGCCATGGATCCGTCTAAAATCGCCGTCTTCTGGCGATTTTAGACGCGCTTGCGCTGTGCGGTCTTCTCTGCTGTGAATTCGGCCGCTCGTGCTGGTTCTCGTAGCTCCGCCCCGTCACGTGTGCCGATTCCAGCCAATCAGGAGGCTGGAATAGTCAATGGACCGCACAGAGCCCACGGTGCACCATGGGAGAAGACCCTCGGTGCATCGTGGGTGAAGAGCCCGGCGGCCATCTTAGTAAGGTAAGGAAGAAGTCGCCGCAGCGCGGGGATTCGGGTAAGTACTAAACTTTTTTTTAACACATGCATTGGGTTTGTCTCGCGCCGAAACGGGGGGGGGGGGGGGGGGGGGGGGGCCCTATTGAAAAAAAAAAAAAAAAAAAACAGTTTCGGCGTGAGACAACCCCTTTAATAAAGCAGTAATCGATCAATAAGCATTACATTAAACTTACATTTGCTTCGTGTCACCACATTCTGACAACTATTTTTCTCCTTATCGAGCCATGTTAGGGAGTTTTATTGCAGAGTGAATTAAACTTTTTATTGGCAGCATTATGGTGTGCATATAAAGTTATTTATCTTGCAAAAATTTGGGGACTTTTAACATGTGACTGAACACTCAAAATACACTGCAGTGTATAGGAGCCCTCATTAGGCCACTAGCTGACATTACAACCTCTGTACCCCACAGTCAGGGAAGGGACGCAACACAGGGAGCCCCTCCCCCTAAGGCCACTCACACAGTCGGTAAAAAGCTGCGATTTTGATCGTGACATTTCACCGCCATTTTTGGATAAAGGTTACCGCGTCAGATAGCAATTTTTAAACAAACCCCATCATTGTGTGATAAAGCACGAAAATGTGGCAAAATAGAGCAGACAGCACTCGAACATAGCGGTGTTAAAAGATACAGCAGTAATCGCGACAAAAAGCGCGTGAGAGTGGCCCAACAGCCTAGATGTCACCATCACTATTAACCACGTCATCTAAATGGTCAGAATCAGAGCCCTCTCCAATCCTGGCCATTGCAGGAGGGCATCAGCTGTTTAGCACAACTGGCACCAGTTGTGTATGGGTTGAGCCCAACTCTTGAGCCTCTCCGCAACCGGTCGGGTCAGATCCCGCTGTGAGATATGAGCTGTTCCTCTGCAGTGACCTGGCGCTCACCTCCTCCCAGCGTCTCGCACTGTGCCAGTTGTCACGCAGCCGCAGCCCAGAGCCGGCAGGTCACCAGTGACGTTTGCGCGAGCCTTGCACAGAAATAGGTCATGCCGCGCTTTGTTTACTGCGTGAGTTTTCACACGGTCAAATCACGGCTGTCTGCATAGGATTGCATTATCTAATTCAATCCTATGGCAGTGGGTGGAAATTTAGCAGGAAATCCCGCCATGGAATTTCCGCCCATGTGCAGGAGGCCATATACCAAGCAGCTAATTAGGACCACCATCAACAACAAAAAAAACAAACCATTATATTGTCATACTATTACTCACCGAGATTTTGACCTGGACCTAGAATGGGATGCTGACCGCTTGGAAGCTCTTGACGCACTACGGGAGCGAGACCGACTTCCGGATTTTGCACGCGGAGCACTTTCTGCAGCTGACTTGGAACGAGAGCGCGACTCCTAACAGAACAAAGTAAAATTAAAAATGGAGCAGTTCTAAGAAATGCCTACCTTCATTAAAAGAAACGAAGACAATTATATAAACCTGAAAAACAAATGGTTAGGTTATAGTTTACTCTGCCCTCCAACTGACTGCATTTAACCCATAAAGACACTTTTCACTATGAATACCCTATTTGAACCAGATGACCAAATCCAAATTTTGTGTTCACTAAAGTCATGCAAGTCATGAATTTGATCATACAGACACTGGAACATAAACCATACATTTACTTAACCTAGGACCCATTCATTCTTCCAGATTCTTTTAATTCTACGACACTCTTGCTTTAAACTTTTCTTCATTCTTCATATTTTATTTTTTTTCATTTTTCAACTTCGTGTATTCTTCCCCAATTCAACCAATTCATTAACGCCTCAATTATAGTCAAGAGCTTCTATCTGAAAAGTCTTCTGATAATTTTTTTTCCCCCATTCAAATGAAATTTTCTGATCTTTACAACTTTTCATTAGCCTTCTTTTATCTTGCTTTCTCTTCAACATTCTTGTAATAAACTCTTCAATTTCTTCACGAATATTAACCTTAATGGAAAAAGAACATTTAGTATATTTAAGCAAATCTGGACTAGATACTCTTCTGTGGCGCTAAAGTTTATAAAAAGCCAACAGACCGAGTATACACAGAATTTGGTATGACCTCCCTGCAGTAACCAACAACCTCCTCCTAGGACATCTGCCATAGAACTCCTCCTCAGCACAAGGCCTACATACATTCCCTAACCTGTCAACCCCCTCAACACTTCTTTACACGTTCTGCAAGTTGTCTTTTATAATAGCTGAAGCCTAGTCTCACTTATTGAGCTTTCTTGAAATCCTTCAATACAAGGATTATAGCCAACTAATAAGGCAGCTTCCAAGAATCAGGCATCCCCAAGGTGAGGTGTACCATTTACTTAGAATATGGATTTGGTACGGAGATACCTGCAGGAGAAAGCACCGAGGCGTCATGTTTGACCTGCATAACAAGCAGTTACTAGGGAAAACTAACATTTGTAATCTGATTTTTATTTTTTAATTTCCTTGCTACAGTAGACTAATCAAGCGCAAGGCCCATATCTGGATTCCGCAGCAAGTACTGCCCATAGACATGCTATCGTAAACCGCTTTTGCGATTTTTCACTCGGAAGAACCACAAAAACAGCCCCCCCCCCCTCCCCCCCCTGCAAAAAAACACAGCATTTCCTATTCCAGCGCAGATTACATGCGGACTGCTTCCATCAAAGTCATTGAAAGACATCCGATCCGCGAACCTTCGGCAATAACATTTTGGAAGGGTCACAGATCTTGCGCCATCTCCTAGCAACGGTGCAGTACTGCGCATGTGCGCCGGCCGGCATATCCACAATACAGAAAAGACTGCGGACTGGTACATGGGTCATCTGCAGAGATGTTACTTGAGAATGACCAGCTGGGACAGTGCCAGCCTGATGCCGCGGCCTGCATGACATCCTGCTTCATGCCTCACACTACTCTGTCTATAAACATTGTTGCAGTCCACTATCTCACCCCCAGCCCCACCATATATGCTCACCCAAGCGGGTATGTGTTCTTAAAGAGATTGTCACCGTGTTTTGTCACCCCCCGAGGGCAGCATAAGGTAGCGCCTGTCTCATTGATTACAGCTATATGTCTGCGTGGTCAGCACATTTATAAAGGACTACTTTAAATAGTCTTGGATATTCATGAGCTGCAGACTAGCTGCACTCACCTCACCCTCTAGCCAGTGATTGACTGACCGCTCTCTATTCGCAGTAACAGGCAGACAGAAATCACTGTCCGGAGGGCAGGGTGGGCGTGGATAGCCTGCAGCCCATAAATACTCAGGACTAAAGTCCCATTTACACAGGACGAGCGATGCCCACCCCTCGTCCCAGTGAAGCTCGCTCCTGTGCCTTTACACAGGAGCGAGTATCATTGGTATCGCTCACAGCGCAGCCAAGGAGCGTTCTCCACCCACTTCCAGTCACTGTAAGCAGACAGTCGCTCAGTGTGAACAGTAGTCCTTCAGTTCTGAACGACTAGTCAGTTTTCTACACGCACAAACTGAATGACTGCCACTCAGTCTCTGCATGCATTTACACGGGTCAACTATCATTCAAACTCCTGCGGGAGCGCTCGGTTTTAAACAACTCTGAACAATAATAGTCCAGTGTAAACGGGCCTTCGTTCTGTGCCTGGCTGCTACTGATAAATAGCCATTTTCTCCACAATTACTGCGCAGATACATACAGCAGCAACTGCAATCTGTGGGACATGCACTATCCTATGGTACCCTCAGTGAGGACTGCAGAAACATGGTGACGGATTACCTTTAATGTTAAAAGAAAGCATCTGCTTGTCTCCCCAAAAACAAAGACGGCTGGGGAGCTGAAATCCAGCTACTGTTCATCTATCCCGACATCAGGGGGCGAGTCAGAAGCCCCCCCATACACATTAGATCAGCAGGTCCAGCTGACTGAGACCTAGCGGGCACGGCCAAATGAAGGTTGGAATTTATTTAAAGGGGGATGCTTCACAAAGACAGAAGCAGATGGCATAGTGATCAGCTGATCGCTGCAGATGCAGCTTCTCAGTCCCAGCAAACAGACCCTGCAAGCTAATGCGGGTGCATGTAATGAATGCATGGATGAGCTGCATCCGCTCCAATAGGAATCGCCCTTTTGAAGAGTTTCTCTAATCTGATACATAGAGGGTCCCCAATAGGGAACACATGGACAAGGGCTGGCCGGATGTGACCAATGACAAACGACTGATAGCACAACTACAGCGTTGTCCAGTAGCACTACAGACAGACTACCAAAGTGAGAATTTGTGCAAGACAACACCGATGCCCTTTTACATGGAATGATTCTCATTTGAACACGCGCACGAGTGAGGCCACCGCTAATTCGTTTGCAGTTAACTATTCTCAACATTCTGCACAAGCGCTGTGTGATGCTGGGAGCGTTGAGACGTAACGAGACGTGAGCGAGCCGCTGAAGATTTCTATGCTGGCTGAAACAGAGCGACAAATGAGAACTGCACGATGGCTCGCGTTTAGACCTAACGATTATCGCACCACAGGCGTATGCGTAAACCGCCGTGCGGATCCTGCAGCGTTTTACTGCCAGCGAGACGGTGATCGCAGCGATAGTGCATTGCACATGACCGCGTATTATCACGCACGCCGTCATGCACAGTGTGACTTTTTAATATCCCCTATACCCATGTATTGCGCATAGACCACGTTGAATACGCTACCTGTACAGAATAGAGCTGCTCGTGCGTGATACACAGTCAAGTAGAGCATGCTGCGATCTTTTTCACGCACGTCGCTAGATTCCACGTTCATATGCTAATGTGAATGGATCTAGCAAAAGCAATGTACCTTCACTGACTCCATTCACCGCGGGAGTAATACGAGGTGAAGTCACGCCCATGTGAATGAGCCCTAACGCACACGCAGATACTTGTTTAGACATTGCTTCAACTTTAAGGCATAGTAACGCCAATATACATGGGGATGCGTAAAACACTGCGCAATTCTGCTGGAAATAGAACACACCTGGAACTAATTAGCCACGAGCAGATGAACACGGACTGCGGGCAGAAGTACAGTGATATGTGCCAATACACATGCGAGAAGAAAAAAAAAAAAACCTTATTCATAGCGCAAAAAGTTGCTCCAAGGCGCGCAAAATTGTGCCTATGCCTGGGTGAAGCCACCCTTAGTGCTTCTTAAAGTCAGTGATTTTTCTGTGCGCCTATAGACCGTCATCACACCAGATTCATATGGGACCCCGTAATGTTTAGGTCTGGCATGGCCTCTATCCAATAACCTGTCCGATCTGGGCGATTACCACAACCTCTCCAGCTGAAGAGCCACCGACTGACGCCATCAGAACATGTCACTCTAGAGCACACATTAAGAACCCGCAGTCAGGGGCCACATGTGGCCCAGCATGCCCCCTAATGCAGCTGAGGAGTTTTGGGATAGTCTATGAAGCTCATGTTGTATAGGAAGTTGCTTACGCCTCCGTCACACAGGCGACAAAGTTGCGCAATTTTGTTGCGCTGCTACAAATCGCATGCATGTAAAACCCATGCTTTCCTATGGGTTAATTCACACCTGCAATGTTTTGTAGCAAGTGACAACCTGACACAAAAACATCACAGGTCCCGCAATATGCCCGCGACTTATGAGGTTTTGTAGCCCATGTTTCCCTATGGAGCCTTCCTCTGTTGCATCGCATGAAAAAAACACAACACAATTTTCGTGCAATGCAGCTTTGACAGTAGGAAATCCAACTGTCAGAACCCTAACCTAAGCCCTAGCTGCAGAGAAAAAAGGAAAAACAAAACAAGACAAAAAACACCACATCGTATACATCATTTTAGCTGTCAGCCCAGCAGCATCTTCTCCCCAGGTCTCTGGCACTATTCTCCTTAATCTCTTCTGGCTGGGGAATTGAAAAATCACTGCCTCCTGGAAGCGCTGCCTCTGATTGGCTGATGCTTAGCCAATCACAGCCAGCACTCGAACCAATCACAGTCATTCATCAGGCGCTGGCTCGGATTGGCTAAGCATCAGCCAATCACAGTGAGCGCTTCTAGGAGGCAGGGATTTTTTTAAATCCCCGGCCAGGAGAGATGAAGACCAGTGCCGGGGACCAGGAAGATGATGCAGCGGAGCCCCGGGCAGCACTTCTAAAAGAACACTTTTTCTGCAATTAGGGCTTATATTTCAACACACTGTAGCACTACAAAAAAAAAAAAAATCTCAGTTTTGCTGAGAGAAGACGCAGTGATATAGCACGGACCAGCGATGCAATTTTCTCGTTGCGATGCCGTGTCGCCAATGTGAGGGAAGCCTTAAAGTCACATTTCTGAACAGAGTATTGCCCCAAAGCATAACCCTTCCATGACCACGGGTGGGAGCACAATTTCACACACTGGAATGCTGCATTATAAAAAGGGGATTTTTACTTTTTAGTCTATCCAAAGTATATGTTTTGCAGGACACATCCCAAGTTTTCTTTTGTAGAAGAAAAAAAGTTAGTACAAAGTCTTTATCCTCCCTCCTAAATTTGGTGCTCGTTCACATTGCTATATCCCTACGATTTTTCCTTTTATTACATCTGTGCCATCAGTTTTTCAAGTGCGCAAAAAAAAAAAAAAAAAAAGGGATGCCAGTTATCTCACAACCTGCAGAAAACTGGGTGTGCAAAATACGAAAAAAGTGAACATGAATGTCAAGGTTTGCAAAAAGTTTGTAAAAAAGACAAAACACGCAAATGGGAGATTTCGATCCATGAATATGAACAGAAGTGGCACATGCTGTGATTTTTTTACAACAAAAACCACCAGTTTCCGTAATGGGTCTGTATTCAGTAAATAAAAAGTATGGCCTGAATACAGGCGGAAATGAAGTGTGAACGAGCCCTTAACACCCAAACTGAATCCAGATCACCTGTACTCAGTTATTCCAAACACGTGTACATTGTGCAACGACTCGTAGGAGGCGGCCGCAGCGCTGGGAGAACCCCGCCGCCGCCGCTTCACTTTATGAATTCTCTCCAGGCGTTTTACAGACAAAGAAGTTCTATTTTCCTTGGCCGTGGTAACTTCACGATCGCTCATGGCACCGTGCGGAGGAGCAGGCAGCCATCACAAGAGCATTAAGATAGCGAGGACTGTCAGGAGCCCGGTGATTTTATGTGAGAAGAAGGGATAAAGGAATGCCAGTGTGTAAGTGTGTGTTGCGTCTACGAGCCTCTCTCCCTGCAGAGCCCCGGGCAAAGGGGGCGCTGCAAGCAGCAATACTTGTGAGCTACCGGACCGGGGATGCTCACAGCATCGGGACCAGAACTAATGTGGGGAACACAATCAGCTGCAAGTATACATCCATTCTGAAAAATGGCAAGCAAATGTGGCATTTGAGCTCTGGCTACTTGGTGATGGCTACCCCTGCAGTCACACTGAAGGTACTGCTGCTGTAGCAAATAAAGCATTACTTATAAACCCCCGCCGCTGGCTAGGGGGTGCTGTGCGCACCTGACGGCCGCAGCAGGTTCTCGCCACGCATGCATTACTGCAAGGGCCGGCGGCTGGCTGCAGCGGCACATTAGTGCTGCAGCAGAGTAAACAAATACCAACAGGAGGTTTTAAAAGGGCCATCAAGGCCGCCTGCACATGGGCAGATTTTTGCTGCGGAATCCGGAGTGGGCAGCTGCCACCGGGCTCCGCAGCAATAACCCTGGAAAAATTATTCTTCATTCACACGAGCGGAAACCACTAGCTGTTCGCGGATAAAAAGAGGGGGGGGGGGGGGGCGGACAAAACGCAGCACGCTCCATTTCACTGCGGTTCCCACACGGACAGCTTCCATTGAAGTCAATGGAAGCAGTCTGACCCGCGGCCCGTCTGCAAGTGACATTGCAGACAGACCGTGGATTACGTGGGAAAAGCAGTTTAAAAGAAAATAAATAAAAATCTGTGCTGCGCATGTCAGACGGCGAGCCGCACAGACCATCCGCAGTACAGGCAGAGAACAAAAGGAGGTAAGCGTGGAAGCCAGCCAGGAACAGGGTCAAATCCCTCTGCGGGCTCTGCTGCATCAAAGCCGCCATGTGCCGTCCGCCTAACGCCAAAACCACTTGTGGTGGAACCCCGCCCAGCCACGGCAGCCCAATCTTGCTGATGATACTAGCAAGATTGTGCCCCCCAGTGGCAGCTACGGCTCTGTGGAGTTCCGGCCGTATGGGAACCTATTTCGATGGGTGTAATATGGAGCATGCGTTGTTGCACCCAAGTGGTCTTAACAGAGTTTACAATACCCGTCAAACACCACCATTGATTCCAATGGGGCTCCTCAGAGACGCGTTTAAGCACGGTGTCTCTAACGGCGCACTTTTGCAACGCCGTCTGTTCCATTTTAGTAAATTTCAGTGATTTCTTAAAAACACACCTCCTCGCCTGTTTCAGTGATGGAGTGTGCTAAAACCGCCATGTTTTCACCAACACCTATATGAGGCCGTCCTACGGGTATAGTCACACGGGCGACTTTCCCCGTGCAAGTTCTAGCCGAGACGGACCGAACTCGCAGGAAAACCCAATCGTTTCAAAGGGTTAATTCACACAAGGAATTTCTCTCTAGGACCAGTCGTCCGAGGGAACTCTTCCAAGACTCGCCTCATGGGCACGGCAAGAGAAAAACAAACATTTCCCTGCAATCGTATGCCATACGTTCTTCATGCCGCTGCGACGTGTTTACCTACAGGGACCGCGTACAATGGAAAAGAAAACCGCACGCGAATCCAGACCAAAGGGGCCAATCAAGCTACAAGTAAGCAATCGATGTGGACGACACCGTACATGTCACGTCTAGTACAAGATACGCTGGCACTTCAGGCTCGAGGGTTAAGCTGCCCTGCTGCCAGGACTTTGCCAACAACAGGGCATCTGTTCCGAACAACTTTTTAAAAACCTGCCGAGGTCCTTGTGATCCCCCCGGTGATCGTAAACAATCGTCGGCTACATCCGGGCACATGGCGAGGTCTCCCCTGTGCCACTAGTTTACGTGGGCGACCGGCCAACAAACATGACATATCTACACCACCATAATCGGCAACGGACCCCGAAAAGCTCCGTTCTCGCAGTCACATGGTAGAGGAGCTGCAGAGGGCACCGAGGCAAAACATAGCAACATCGCCTGTATATATCCCCGCCGCCTCTATATATCCCCGCCGCCTCTATATATCCCCGGGACCACAAGGAAAGTCAGCCGTACTGAAACAGATCCGGCCGTCACATCGGGGGGCGCTCTCCAGACCCCCCAAGATCTACAGCAAGTAATATGAATCCTGGACGGCGCACAATAATAATAACCACAAGGAAGATACGGCAACAAAGGGTCATAAAATAATGGATGGTACGTCCCTAACGGCCGACACCTCAGTCTGGTGGCCACGGGCTTCGGAGCCGCCGGCAGACAGCTGACCGCCGTACCACCCAGACTTATAATGGCGGCTGCGAGGGAAGTTATTTTTACGTTTCGGTACATTAGTAGCCAAAATGCTAATACCAGGCGAACAACGCCCCTCGTAGGCGACGACTAGTAGGTCTACAGCCGCAATGGAAGAAGTAGCCAAGCGTCACCCCACATATAACATGGGGCTCTCCATATATCCCCGGGGCCACTGTCACCATGTACCAGACAATGCTGACGAGCCCTCCACCACAACACAGCCGACCTCCTCGGCCACGGCAGATACAGCTGACATATTACATAGCACACAGCGGCGGATACGGCTATACTCACTCTGCCCTGGAAGTTAGTCCCTTCCACGTCGCTCATGGCGGCTTCTTTCAAAGTCACCGTCTAACGATTTGCTCGGTCGGAAAGATGCAGGTCGGCGAGCGCTGCCGTCGTCTAGTCCTCCTCGGTTTCCTCCGACCGCTCCTCTCGCCGCCGCTTTTGTCTTCGTCCAACGCTTCACAAAATGGCGTCGTCGTCGTCTTCTCGCGGTTCATAAGGCAGAGCCGGAGAGGGAGGAGCCTGCAGCACAGAATGGCGGCGGCAGCGCGGATGACGCGAAGACCAGCGGCTGAATAGCTTCAGGCTGCCGTGTAATACAGGGGGTAGTAAAACTAATGGCGGGAAGAAGATGGCGCGGGAGGCAGCCGTGAGGGGCTGCGAGGAGCCGGCGGGCGGCGTGTGCTTGGCGGGTACAACGGCTAAACCCGCTCAGTATGCGGCGGTATATATAAATATACCTAGACTATAGCTACACTATGGAGACCGCCTCTCGTCGTGTTTCTGGTCATGTTTCCTGTCACGAATCCAACATGTCCGACTGTAAATCTTAAGAACTCCCGAATGTCAAATCTGTCGCTGGATGACGGACCGGACGGACATTACGGAAGAAAGTTACTCGAGGATATGTGGCGGCTGCACACGGCCGGATTCACATTGTGGAATCTGGAGCGGGCGTCCGCACAAATACCGCCCATAGCATGCTATGGAGAAGCGCTTTTTCCTGCCCGCGAGCGGAAATCAATTGTAATTGTGTGCTTGCAGGGGGAAAAAAATGGCAGCATGCTCTCTTCCGCGTGGACGGCTTCCATCGAAGTCAATGGAAGCCGTCCGAACCTGCGGTCCGTCCGCAATCATCATTGCGGAAAGGTAGTGGGATCCGTGCCATCGCCTAGTGATGGCCGTCACATGCGCAGTGAAGACTGCGGACGCTTCACAAAATATCGTCGTCGTCTTCTCACGGTTTATAAGGCAGAGCCGGAGTGGGAGGAGCCTGCAGCACAGAATGGCGGCGGCAGCGCGGATGACGCGAAGACCAGTGGCTGAATAGCTTTAGGCTGCCGTGTAATACAGGGGGTAGTAAA
This sequence comes from Eleutherodactylus coqui, assembly GCF_035609145.1. Classification (NCBI taxonomy): domain Eukaryota; kingdom Metazoa; phylum Chordata; class Amphibia; order Anura; family Eleutherodactylidae; genus Eleutherodactylus; species Eleutherodactylus coqui. The sequence goes on along the minus strand of NC_089848.1, from coordinate 64,565,639 downwards.
GCTGATGGCGGGAAGAAGATGGCGCGGGAGGCAGCCGTGAGGGGCTGCGAGGAGCCGGCGGGCGGCGTGTGCTTGGCGGGTACAACGGCTAAACACGCTCAGTATGCGGCGGTATATATAAATATACCTAGACTATAGCTACACTATGGAGACCGCCTCTCGTCGTGTTTCTGGTCATGTTTCCTGTCACAAATCCAAAATGGCCGACTGTAAATCTTAAGAACTCCCGAATGTCAAATCTGTCGCTGGATGACGGACATTACGGAGGAAAGTTACTCGAGGATATGTGGCGGCTGCACACGGCCGGATTCGCATTGCGGAATCTGGAGCGGGCGTCCGCACAAATACCGCCCATAGCATGCTATGGAGAAGCGCTTTTTCCTGCCCGCGAGCAGAAATCAATTGTAATTGTGTGCTTGCAGGGGGAAAAAAATCGCAGCATGCTCTGTTCCACGTGGACGGCTTCCATCGAAGTCAATGGAAGCCGTCCGAACCCGCGGTCCGTCCGCAATCATCATTGCGGAAAGGTAGTGGGATCCGTGCCATCGCCTAGTGATGGCCGTCACATGTGCAGTGAAGACTGCGGACTGATACGCAGGGTCGCCGGCCGGGCGCAGGGTTGGATTCTGCTGCAGGATTCGACCCGGCCGTGCGCAGGCGGCCGAAAGGCTTATTCACACAGGCAGGGATCTTCTGTGAGTTTTGTGCGTTGGACGAATATGACCTCCGTTCTGTAGAATGGACGTATTCGCAGGCTCTACGGCTCTCCACAGCGGTAGCCGGTGAGGTATTTGTGGCGCGGAGCGTAGAGTGAGAAAGGGAAAAGGTGCGGCGGGCAGATGCTCAGGATGGCGCCATTTGTTTCCTTCATTAGGTTCTCTCAGCACAAAAGCGATCCGTAACGTGATTGTTGCGGCTGCTGGTAGTGCCGGACTGCCCCGATGGCGTCTTCCCAGTACCATTACTACGGCACACAGAAGACCTGCGAGTCAGTGTGGAAATAATTTTTAAGCGTTTGCCAGCGATCGCGGAAAAATCGTAATCCCAAAGTGACCGCCTTCCTCCACCACCTGCTTGGTCTCCAGGCAACCAGAGGCTATCTGCCTACAAATCCGCAATTGAATTGCGGATCGCTCGCTTCCATAGAGATCCATGGAGCCTACCCGCCATAAAATGGAGCACGCTGCGGTTTCTTTTCTGCACGCAGAATCCACAGATCTGCTGGGGAAGCTCCATGCTTTCCTATGGACAACTAGTACAGCAGATCTCCCATGTGGGTTTCGATCGCGGATTCCGCAAATCAAATCCGCCAGTGTGTGTGAGGCCTAAGGGCTCTCTCACACAAACATGTACTATCTTGGCGCGTACATGCCAAGATGGTGTATTGGGATTGTCGGCATACGGTAAAGACCTCATGCCAACGGCCGTATAGGGTCTCCCTGCAGCGTTTTATCGGTGTTTGTAAGTGCCGGGTCTGTTGGCAGCAACCACATGTGTCTGTGAGCGTACTGCGCAGGCACACATGTGCATGGACCATTAAAAATCCACTGACTTTCATTGACCCCACCATGTATCACACGGCTGTGCATCGCGCGTAATACGTGGTGAAAAAACGCCCCTGGACATGAGACCTAAGAACGCAATGCGTTGTTTACTGGTACATGCTCCCACACAGGAGATACGCCCGCGGCGTGCAGAAAAAAAAAACTTGCGTGAGAGAGCCCCAAGGGTCCGTCTAGACGAGCTGATTCTTGAACGAACGAGTGATGTCACCGCTAGCTTGTCCGCACTCGTACAGCCTGTTTAGACAGACAGATACATCGTTGGCTCGTTCATGCGACAATTGTTCAATCTTTCACATTTGCCGTATAAGCGAATGAGAGGAATTGAGCTATATTGTTCACTAGACACATTTGGGCCTTACGCACATGAGCGGATTTGATTTGCGGAATCTGCGACCGTTAACCGCGCGGGAGATCCGCTGTACTAGTTGCCCATTTCTTTGCTATACTTACTATACTAAATCATTAGAAAGACAATCAATTGATCACACTGATGTCCCTGGTGGGACTAAAAAAATAGCAGGATTAAATGTTAATAAAGCTCGTTAAAATGTACCTAGTTAAGGAAAATAAAAACAAGTTTTGGGTTTTATTTTGTGAAAGTGCAAAGGATGTCACTGGATTCATCATAAGCCTTATAATCCCCTCCACACTGTCAGTACACAAAACAACATACATTATACATAAGGGACAAATAATACTGCAACACCATGATCACATCCTACCATCTCAAAGTGACCGAATAATACCACCATGCTGCTACTGAAAATAGACCAGTACAAAGATCAATATTACCAATTCTACCCTCCGATTGTCACCACATAATATCACCATAGCGTTGCTGAAAAAAAACGCTGTACAAATACCGTTATTACGACCCCTCCCCCTCCCATAAAGTGGCCATATGATGGTGTATACCAGCTCTACGTAGGTGCTTTGCAGACTGTATAAGTGATTTCAGTACAGTTTCCTACAGTGCTCCTAGGCGCCATCCTCTCTGACTGGAGTCCTTGCCTTTTTTTTTTCTCCATCTGGCCCAAATTATCACAAATTGTCACCACAGAATTTTGAACCCACCAGGCTTCATTTCCTAAACCTTTACCTAATTTACTAATCCACAGTGCCCCAGATAATACTAATGCTACCCATTGTGCTCTACACTGTAATACCCAGTTTTCCCATAAATAAGCCCTATCCTAATTTTTCAGGATTTCCCAGGAGGCTTAAACTATAAGCCTTACCCCGAAAATAAGCACTAGCTGCATTACATTAAAAAAAAGGAATACATTGCCTATCAGGCTCAGTCCAGGTCTCTCCTGCTGCTCTCCGGATCTCCATTGTGCTTCTTGCAGTCCTCGGCCTCCCACAGAAGATCACTTCCTGCAGTGCTCGAGAACCAATCAGAGCCATCGCTTCCTGGAGGCAGGATTTATGAATCCTGTAACCAGGAAGTAATCTTCTGTGGGCGGCCGAGGACTGCAAGAAGCACCCCAGAGCTCCAGAGAGGGACCTGGACTGTGCCTGATAGGTAAGTATAATAAGACGTCCCCTGAAAATAAGACCTAGTGCCTTTTTGGGGGCAAAAATTAATAAAAGACTAAATAAAACCGGGCACACTAACACTAAGGGCTTGGTTGCAGCGATTATGCCTCCTTGTCACGTGATCGCTCTTTACCTGGAGATCAGCAGCTGACCATGAGTTCTGCACAGACTGCAGAGGCTGGAGGGGTGGACTGACACAGCGAGTGCACTGGCCCCAAGACCTGATGGGCACACTGAGAACTTTCAAAATAGACAGCATGCAGATTTTGACTCGTTTTTGGATGCGGAAATGATGCAGAACTTTCCACAGAAATTTCCACTGAAGACATTCTGCAGCATTTCCACATCCAAAAAGCAGTTAAAATGTGCTCCCTGTCTATTTTGAAGTGGCCCTGTCCTTTTTAGAAGGGTGGGGGTAAAATCATACATTGTGATAAGCCCCGCCCACTGACATGTTGGCACTCTGCAATAAAAAAGTGGGTTTTGGGTTGCAGTTTGGGCACTCGGTCTCTAAAAGGTTCGCCATCACTGTACTAGGTAAATGATTTTTCTAAGACTTCATTAACAAATACATGGGCACACAATGTGTTTCACTCATGCTAATTCTACACCAACAAACAAGTGGAGAAAAGAAAGGACAGGGGTTATTTACACACATCACAGCTCTTGTCCATGGGAATGTCAGACAATGACCTTTCTAAATGCGAATATCAACAGGCAGGAGTGAGTAGATGGGTAGAGGGGCGTTAACTGGAAATTTATACTGCATTCTCACTACTCAAGGCCTGAATTGGATAACCATGGCACAACATGGGTGACGATATGGCTGGGCCTGATACACAAAATGGCTGACACTATAGCCGGGCCTTAATGGGCTAAAATAAAATGGAAGCTGAGATAGGCCAAAGGCCTGACACACAGAAAATTGCTGACGGCCTGCCAGCCTCTATATCACACAGCGACAGAAAGACTGTTTTTCATCATTAACCTCCTCACATGGGCTTTGCCATACATAGAGACTAACAGTAATCTCCTTGACAACCTAGATGCCTTCATGACCGCTGTGGGTCAAATATTTGATGATCCAAACCGTCATGCCACGGCTGGAGGGAGGTTACTTAACCTACGACAAGGACGAGGGTCCGTTGCAGAGTATACGGTGAAATTTTGTTGCTGGGCGAATGATACACTGTGGAACCCAGCTGCACAACAAAGCCAATTCTGTCTGGGATTATCTGAGTGGGTAAAGGATGAACTTGCCAGAGTAGAGACCCCTGATAACCTGGAAGACTTCATTCAGCTGTGTATTCGAATTGACCAGAGACCTGAGTGGTAAAAAGAGCAAATGCGGAATTTGGGCACCACCACCCATTACTCCTTCAGTCAGTCTACGTTGAATTGCCCGCTGAGAATCAAAGTCGCACCTCAACCAATGCAGGTCGAGGTGCAGGGGAACATCCATTTTCTTCGTTGAAAAGAAAGATTCTACTCTTCAACCATGCATTGATTAACGGGAACTAAACAAGATAGCTATTAAAAAATCGCTATCCTCTCCCATTAATCCCAGACTTTTGAAAAGTCATCTCTTCCATCACCTCCCTCACAAAGAAAGCACACACGTTTTCCTGGTCCCCGGAGGCACAAGTCGCTTTGGAGAAACTAAAGGCTCTGTTTACTTCAACACCAGTACTGTTCCACCTAAGACCAGAATTTACTTTTGTCGTGAAGGTGGATGCCTCTGACTCCACTGTGGGAGCTGTCCTATCACAACGAGTTGGAGATAAAATGCAATTACATCCATGTGCATTTCCGTCTTACACGTTATCACCCACAGAGAAAAAATATGATGTTGCGACCAAGGAATTTATGGCCATCAAGGTGTCTTTCACCGAATAGAGACACCTCTCGAAAAAAGCCCATCATCCAATTAACGGTCCTTATTGACCATAAAAATTTTGAATTTCACCATACTGCCAAGAGGTTATCTGCGAGACAAGCACGATGGGCCCTGTTCTTCTCCAGGTTTCATTTTGCTGTGTCCTTCTGCTCCGGTTCCCGAAATGGCAATGTAGATGCATTGTCCAGGATATTTTCAGAGCCTGAAGAGAAGTTAAATACAGACCACACAATTCTGTCTCCAATTTTTTTTAGGTATCCTGCATTCTAAGGACCCCCTAACAAAGCTTAAAGGGGTTGTCCCGCGAAACAAAGTGGGGTTATACACTTCTGTATGGCCATATTAATGTACATTGTGCATTAATTATGAGCCATACAGAAGTTATTCACTTACCTGTTCCGTTGCTAGCATCCTCGTCTCCATGGTGCCGTCTAATCTTCAGCGTCTAATCGCCCGATTAGACGTGCTTGCGCAGTCCGGTCTTCTCCCTTCTGAATGGGGCCGCTCGTGCCAGAGAGCGGCTCCTTGTAGCTCCGCCCCGTCACGTGTGCCGATTCCAGCCAATCAGGAGGCTGGAATCGGCAATGGACCGCACAGAAGACCTGCGGTCCACCGAGGGTGAAGATCCCGGCGGCCATCTTCACAAGGTAAGTAAGAAGTCACTGGAGCGCGGGGATTCAGGTAAGTACTATCCGTTTTGTTTTTTTTATCCCTGCATCGGGTTTGTCGGGCCGAACGGGGGGGCTATTGAAAAAAAAAAATAAACGTTTTGGCGCGGGACAACCCCTTTAAGGGAAACTACGAAAGTGACCCTTTCCTTAGTCGTACTTCTAAGGACATGAAGCTCTCTCTCAAGAATTGACTTTGGAGGCAAGAACCCCAACTATACGTTCCCGAGGCTGGTCAACTCAAAGTCCTCAAACTGGTCCACGATTCCAAGCTGATTGGTCAGCTTGGGGGTCACAGGTACTCCTGAACTCCTGCTTTGTTCCTTCTGGTGGCCCGACTGCAGGAAGGATATGAAGAGATATGTCAGCTCTTGCGAAGTATGTGCCAAACCAAAAGGAGCAGCCGGTGGCTTTCAGAACAGAAATTGTAGAGCCATTGAACATCCAAAACAATAGAGAACCCCACAAATGACCACATTTTGAAAATTAGATCCCTTAATGAATTCATGTAGGGGTGTACTGCGTATTTGAACACAGTTTTGAATGAATCTAAGCAAAGCAGAATGAAAAAAATATGATTTTCATTTTTTTTGGCAATTGTGTCATTTTAAAGATTTTTTTTGTACAGCACACATATGAATGAAGATTTGCAACCCAAAATGGATACCCCTGTTTGTCCTGTGTTCAGAAACATACCCATTGTAGCCCCAACTTGCTTACTGGGCACATGGCTAGGCCTGTAATGGAGGGAACACTCATTACTTTTCAGGGCACAACTGAATACTAGACTCACTTCTGCAGAAACAAAAAATTGACTCCCTATAAATATTTCCAGCACCATCGCTTAGCGATGATGCGGTTACTCGCAGCCCGTACACAATGGGCTCTACGTTGCGGATATCCGCAGTAAAATAGAACATGCTGCGTTCTGTTTTCTGTGAGTGGATTATGTAATTCAGACTCACTAATGTGAGCGGAATTGTGTAATCCAATGCATTAGATTGATCCGTGTATTACTGCAGATTAACCTTTTAATTACATGACCGGGGACTGCTCAATGAGGCCACTGGTCACTGCTTCAGGCTCTCGGTTACCTTTGGTAGCCGGGAGCAAGGAGATTTTAAATTTCTTGGGCCCTCCCTAGCTTCTGTGCTTGCGTCCGCCATTTTGTAGATGGGCACATGCGCCGAAGCTGGGGAAAGGTCCCATTGCAAACAGCCGGAGGGAAGGAGAAAGGCAGAGAGCCGGCAAGGGGGAGGGAAGGGAGAACACAGCTCAGATGGTGACATATATTGGCCAGCCGTGGAAACGGCAGCCGATATACACTCCTGTGAATAAGCCCTTAGACTAATATACAAAATGCATCAAGTAGTCAGAGAAGCTGGTGCCTGGTTCACTTTAGTACTTAGATTTATATTTTTTTATACTAGTATATTTCTTTCTTGTCTTGTATTATGTTTGCATGTTATTAATTAGGAAGTTACATTGTTTTGAGTTTTCCTTTAACCCTTTCCAATGCAGTGTCGGACTTCATCTGACATTCAAATCACAGAAGTGAGAGAAAAAAGGTACAAAGAAATAATTCACAGAAACGGGAGCCAAAAAGGCACCATCTAATAGACCCTGATAGCACGCAGAGAGCCATGAGCTAAATGTTCAGCCCTGGTTGTTGTTCCCCATAAGGCCGCCTGTCCACAGGCATTGCATTTTAATGCAGCAGATTTCCACCACAAGAGAACACTAAAGTCACCGTGATTTTTCGCGATGAACCTATCATTATGATAGGCTCATCACAGAAAATCGAAGCATGCCGCGATTTTTATACATATTGCAGTGAATTTTCGCTCATGTACATCGGCTGCGCTTTTCATAGTTATCCTATGGAAAGCGTTTAATGGGTTACCCACGTGCGGATTATCGCCGCGGATAACGCAATGAAATATCGCCAGTGGACAGGAGGCCAAAGGCGAAACATATTGGGTGGCTATAGGTTAGACTTTTAATAGGGTTCCTCTCTGGTTGAGAATCATGCGGTCGTTGAGCACTTATTGTTCAGTGTCTCACATTTCTATGTGAAGCACTGCATGATCAGTGTTTTAACAGTACGATAAGTGCTCGAGCCGGGGCAAATTTTTATGTCGGCTGAAACTGAACGACGAATGAGATATGCGCAATTCTCGATAGCTATTCATTCGCTGGCTCTTGTTTAAACTGAACGATTATTGTTCAGTTTCGTTCGTTTGAACAATTATCTGAACTGTAAACGGGGCCTAAGTCTGTGGCCTACCATAATTTGAAGTTTACAAAAATGTTGATGCGGTCCAATACTGTTGAGCAGCAGCTGCACCTCACAGAAGTGATTGTTGATAAGTGGAGAAGTCGCACAAGGATACATTCACAGGGCAGTTTGGATGCTATAAAAACCACACCAAAAAGCGCGCCAGAAAAAAAAAGTGTGCATTTTGATGTGGTTTTGCCATGTTTGCAAGAAAAACATTGTCGGGAGAAGAAATATTCAGAGGAATCTTCGTGTTAGATAGTCAGGCCGTGGAAAAGGGCCGTTAGCCTCTGCTCCAATCGGTCCCTAGGGGTACCAGTACTTAGACGCAAACACAATCTACTGTATTCAATACCTTCTTCTAATGGAGAGGCAGTTGTTACAGGCACACTGTGCAGCGGTCTCAGGGTGACGGCACAATAAAGAATATGGCTCGCTTTCTTTATACCAAGCCCTGGTGAAGGTCAGTAGCTTTCTTCGCCGTCATTGTCTCAGACTCGCAGTCTTGAAGTCTTTCAGCTCCCCTACTGTCTCAGAGCTGTATATAGGGCTAGTCTGACCCTTCTGCACAATAGCTATTTTTGAGGGGTTACCTTCCTAACCAATTTATCCTTGGCAACTGGAACTTTTAACATGGGCCTTACGGCAAAAAACTGGAACACAAAATAATCAACAGTGTTTAGGATATAGTATTAGGGTAGGGAGGCCTCTGATTCACACAGGGATAAAAATCACAAGTTAATGGGGACGACCTTCAGGTCATTACTGACGCTCCTCCAATGGGGAGCAGCATTCAGGTTGCACCACAGGGTGTGCAGTCACAGGCAGGGTCACCAGAGTGTTGACATGGAAGAAATAATTCACCACAGTACAGTCCCCACACATTGCAGAGGGTCCTTTGCAGCGAGACCATACATATAGGATGGCATCCCTCTCTAGATCAGTTGAACTTTTCCTGTCCATAGGAGCAGGCAAGGATGGAAGTGTAGATGGCTGCAGAGGCAGATTCTGGGCCATAGGCTGACCAGGAGGAGGAAACAAATGGCTCACCCAAATCCACTCACCTTGAAGCACTAGACAATGACTTGACATTCGCCTTCCCATTCAGGACTCAATTTACATTTTTGAGGCTTGGTAACCTGAGCCACTCTAGCGGCCCACCACCAAACTTCTGAAGAAGCATCCCACCCAGATTGCCTAAAGGTCTATTTATACGCAATGATTAGCTCCAAATTTGTTCAAATGAGCAAAAGTGAGCGATAATCGTTACATGTAAATGCAAAGCCATCATGTACTATTCTTTAACTTGTCATTTATTGATGAAATTCAGCCAGTATAAAAATAGTTGTTAGTTTGTTCACTTGTCATTAGGTGTAAAGGGCATTTGTTCAGTCTTTAAAGAGACTTGAGGTAGGGGAGTGATTGTTTGTCCAGCTGAACACAATGACTTGTGTGGCAAAAGACAATGGCTTTTTTATCTCACTAATTAAAAACCTCCAGTTGAGCAATTCTTTGCATAAACACACGTCCACCTAAACAAACATGTATAGTGTTTACATAGCAAATGAGAGAAATGGCGAGGATTTCAAACAATTATCTTTACGTGTAAACACTTAACATTTGAAAGCAAAAAAGTTGTTGAGTTGTTTGTTTTTCAAACGACATAGTGTGGTTTATTCGTTCAGTCGCTTCCGACTCTTCGTGACCTCGTGGACCAGCCCACGCCAGAACTACCTGTCGGCTTTCACCACCCCCAACTCCACCAAGGTCCAGTCCATCACCTGAAGGATATCATCCATCTTGCCCTTGGTCGGCCCCTCTTCTTTTTGCCTTCCACTTTCCCCAACATCATCATCTTCTCCAAGGTATCCTGTCTTCTCATTATGTGGCCAAAGTTCTTCAGTTTTGGCTTTAATATCCTTCCCCCCCAATGAGCAGTCTGGCTTTACTTCCTGGAGTATGGACTGGTTTGATCTTCTTGTGGTCCTTCGCTTAGCCTTCCTTATGGTCCAGCTCTCACATCCATAGGTTACTATAGGGAATAGCATTGCTTTAACTATGCGGACCTTCGTTGTCAGTGTGATGTCTCTGCTCTTCACTATTTTATTAAGATTGGTCATTGCTCTCCTCCTAAGAAGTCTTCTGATTTCCTGGCTGCGGTCCGCGTCTGCAGTAATCTGTGCGCCTAGATATATGAAGTCTTTCACTGCCTCCACATTTTCTCCCTCTACTTGCCAGTTGTCAATCAATCTGGTTGCTATAATCTTGAGGTTTAACTGCAGCCCATCTTTTGCACTTTCTTCTTTCCCCTTGGTAATAAGGCTCCTCAGCTCCTCCTCGCTTTCAGCCATCAAAGATGCATCATCTGCATATCTAAGATTGTTAATGATTCTTCCAGCGATTTTACCTCCAGCCTTGGATTCAAAAAGCCCCGCTCATCGCATGAAGTATTCTGCATACAAGTTGAATAGGTAGGGTGAGAGTGGACACCCCTGCCATACTCCTTTCCCAATCTTAAACCAATCTGTTGTTCCAATCTGTTCTTATTGTTGCTACTTGATCGTTGTACAGATTCCTCAGGAGGCATACAAGGTGACTTGGTATCCCCATACCACCAAGAACTTGTCGCAGTTTATGATCCACACAGTCAAAGGCTTTAGAACAATCAATAAAACAGACATAGATGATTTACTGAAATACCCTGCCTGCCTCCATTATCCAGCAGATATTGGCAATTTGGTCTCTAGTTCCTCTGCCTTTTCTGAACCCGGCTTGTACATCTGGTAACTCTCGCTCCATGAATTGCTGGAGTCTACCTTGCAGGAGCGTTACTTTACTGGCATGTGAGATAAGGGCCACTGTGCCATAGTTAGAGCATTCTTTAGTGTTTCCCTTTTTTGGTAAGGGGATAGAAGTTGATTTTTTCCTATCTGATTGCCATTCTTGTGTTTTCCATATTTGCTGGCATATGGCATGCATTACCTTGACAGCATCATCTTCCAAGATTTTAAACAGTTCAGCTGGGATACCGTGGTCTCCTGCTGCCTTGTTATTAGGAATGCTTCTTAAGGCCCATTCAACCTCACTCCTCAGGATGTCTGGTTCTAATTCACTCACCACACCGTCATAGCTATCCTTGATATTATTATCCTTCCTATACAGATCTTCCATATATTCTCGCCACCTTCTCTTGATCTCTTCCGCTTCTGTTAGATCCTTGCCATCTTTATTTTTGATCATGCCCATTTTTGCCTGAAATTTACCTCCTATTTTTCTAAATTTCTGGAAGAGGTCTTTCGTCCTTCCTATTCCATTGTCTTTTTCCACTTCCTTGCATTGCCTGTTTAGAAATAGTTCCTTATCCCTTCTGGCTAATTGTGCATTTAATTGGCATGCATTACCTTGATGACAATAGTTGCATGTAAATGGGCCTTAACTCGGACAATGAAATTTGCAGCTTCTGTAGTAGCGTGGGACTGCATGTTCGCTAAAGGAATTAAACAGGCTTCACTTCATAGTGAAGACTATCAATGATCCTATGTGTACACTTGTGGCCAAAACTTTTGAGACTTGACACATTTTGGTTTTCGCAAAGACTGCTGCTTCAGTGTTTTTAGATCTTTTAGGCTGGGCTCATACGGGTGGATTTTAATTGTAGAATCTGCGTTCGCTGTCCACACGGAAGATCCGCGGTAAAACACACGCAATGAAAGGCATGTATTTTCGATTTTTCGTGGACACAAATTGCATATTCCGCGAACAGAAGAAAAATCGCAGTGTGCTCTATTTTAGCATGGATTCTGCTAAATTGCCATTGAAGTCTATGAGTGTTCCATTGTGTATGAGCGGCAGAAACGCTCGCAATTTCAGAGAACAATAGATAGAAAAGCCAGAATGCCGACTGGAGGGGAGAGAGAAATCTTTCTTGCAGTCAAATGATACTCTGTGCATACGCGTACATCCGCGCGTAAAAACGCTCACATCTGTGATTTTCCGTGATCATTTGCAATTACTTTCCGCGTATGATCACTGGTCTTCCGCTGCAGAAATCTGCATACGGAATCCGACCCGTTTGTCTGAGCCCGGCCTTAGGGCTCATGTCCACGGGCAAAATAAGAATTAAAATCCGCAGCAGATTTTAACTCTTCTCCTGCCCGCGGATCCGCACCCCATAGGGATGCATTGACCACCCGCGGGGTAGATAAATACCCGCGGATGGTCAATAAAAGGGATTTTAAAAAAAATGGAGCATGAAAAAATCTGGACCACGCTCCATTTTCATGTGGGTCTCCCGCGGGGACGGCTCCCGCGGGCTTCTATTGAAGCCTATGGAAGCCGTCCGGATCCGCGGGAGACCTAAAATAGGAATTTAAAAGAATTTACCCATCCGGAGCGGGCCGGGAAGGTCTTCTCTTCCTCACGGCCGCATCTTTCTTGCTTCGGCTCGGTGGATGTGCCCGGCGCATGCGCGCGGCACGTCGGCGACGTGCCGGCGACGTGCTGCAGCCGTGACGAGTTCATCCGCCGGCCGAAAAAGAAGATCCAGCCGTGAGGAAGAGAAGACTTTCCCCGCCCGCTACGGATGGGTAAATTCTTTTAAATTCCTATTTTCAGCGCTCATGTCCGCGGGGCAGGAGGGACCCGCTGCAGATTCTCCATGTAGAATCCGTAGCGGGCCTGATTTTCCCTGTGGACATGAGGCCTTAGTCAGATGTTTTTATGGTTAACTGAAGTACAAATATAAGCATTTCATAAACTTTTGTTTACAAATATATCAAGTTTAGGAAAAGGCTGGGCTCACACGAGTGTAAGATTACCGCATATTACGCATGCACTGTACATACTTGTGATATGCGGTAATTCGCAGGCAATCCAATACATTGACTTTGACAGTTTTGCTCACATTTATGTGTAGGAATTGCGTAATACGCAAGCACAAAAAAAGAACACAGCATGTTCTGTCTTGCCGCGTATTACAAGTGAGAGCCAATTGTTCTCTATGGGCACGTAATCAGCACCACCCATACACAACATAATGTATATGTGCCCTTGTGAAGCGACAGCGTGGGAAATGTAAACAAAGAAAACCAGGATGACCGCTTGACAGCATATGTGAAATACACTGTCATGCCCAGTACAATATCGCTGCCATAGGTGGTGACAGGCCGGTTCGCCGCTGGCTCCACAGCCGGTAAACACTGCGTGACTCACGCGGTGTTTTACGCATACAGCCACGTGAGCCCGGCCCAAGACTCAATATTTATAGTGTTGACCTTTATTTTTCAATACTTTTGCAGCTTGCCCTGGCATGCTGGATATCAGCTTTTGGGACAAATCATGACTGATGGCAACCCATTCCTGCCCAATCAGTGCTTTGAGTTTAATAGAGATGAGCAAGCATACTCGGTAAGGCAATATACTCGAGAGAGCATCGCCTTTTTCGAGTACCTGCTGGCTCGTCCCTGAAAATTCGGGGGGGCCGCGGGGGTGAGCTGGGGGTTGCAGAGGGGATCGGGAGGGAGAAAGAGAGGGATCTCTCACTCTCCTCCCCGCTCCCCCTCGCTGCCACGTGGCCCCCCTGAATCTTCAGGGACGAGCCAGCAGGTACTCGAAAAAGGCGATGCTCTCTCGACTATATCGCCTTACCGAGTATGCTCGCTCATCTGTAGAGTTAAACAACATTTCTGTGCATTTGTTTATCCACCCGCTTTTTGATGATTGACTGCTGGTTCTCAATGGGATTGTGATCTGGGGAGTTTCATGGCCATGTACACTTGTGACATGGTGCTCCATCATACTGGAAAAAGCACTGTTCATCACCAGATTGCTCCTGGATGGTTGGGAGAAGTTGCTCTTGGAGCAGGTTTAGATACCATTCTTTACTCATGAAGGTTTTCTGTGAATGAGCTTACTCCCTTGGATGAAAAGCTAGCTCACACATGAATGAACAAAAGGAATAAAATGGGTATAGGCGGAATCTTTTTAAAAGAGAAGAATGAGACGTTATATTCGGTTCAACTCCTCCGTTTTAATCTCAGACCAGCATACATAAACGCGTTTCAGGGCTGTGGCACCACACTTCAGCTTATACTTTCACCTTTCCCCCAAGTGGAAGAAAAAAATTACTTGAATATTAAAAATAATAAATAAGAGGCTTTTGCCCCAATCTTCCGATTGAAAGTGACTCTCCACATTGTTAACACGCAGACTTTGACACCATCTGGTGGTTGGAAACGATATAACAACTAACCCTGTACAAGAGCACAATCCATCTGTCTTTCTCTCACATTGGTGAAGACGTTAAATCAGAAAAACAACCTAATGGACTAAATCCCAATATGCCTTGCTGACTTTATGCTTTATTCTTGCTATTCTAGTGGCACATTTTGAATGTCTGTATGACCTACCTGAAGTTTTGAAGGCTTAATGAAACTGTACCCACATCAGGTGCTTTATAGAGGACATCATCCTGAAGAGTCCCTATCATCTACTCAACCTCTTCCTGCTTTTTAGATCGACAGCAAACAAAGCCACAACCATGAGTCCCTCTCAACTTAAATCTGGGAAAAATAACCAAAACTCTCAATCAGCATCCAAAAGATCTTCCAAATTACTACTAACACCAATACCCTCGGATGACTCCTCTCATTCGTCTATTAAAGATCCTCCTTTCCCCTCAGACTCAAACCCAGCAAGTCCTAAGCCGCTAAAAAATAATACTACTTCTCATACTGAAACACTCCTATCTTAAATACAAACTCTACTGCAGAGGGAATTATCTAAAAACTCAGTTGACATAACCACCAGACTTTCCAAAGAAATTCGAGACTTTGGCCAACGAACATTGGCTTTAGATAATGCTACAATAGTTTTAGAATCTCATGAGAAAGAGATAGAACAACATCATGAAGAGATACAATTTCTACATGATAAGCTTGGGGATCTGGAAAACAGAGCTCGTAGCGATAACCTACGCATATGAGGTCTCCCAAAGGCAATCAAGGATCTACAACTGTGATTGCTCTGTTCCAAGAACTTTGCCCTAACATCCCAATCAAAAGACTGGAAATGGATAGAATCTGTAGAGCATTGTACACTTGCAAACCAAATGGTCCCCCAAGAGACATTGTAGTAAAATTCCACTTTCACTGCATCCGAGAACAATTGCTACGTGAAGCCCGTTCTTCTTCAAAGCTAGCATTCCAAGGCCATGATTACCAGTTGTTTCCCGACTTAGTTCCATCTACACTGGTCAAAAGGAAAGCCCTCAAACCCCACCTGGAAATCCTGCAACGGAAACAGATCAAATACCGTTGGGGCTTCCCTTTCAAATTAATCTTTTCATACCAAGACAAAGTCCATAGTACCCTCTCTCCTGAAGGAGTCCATGGCTATTTTGGGAACTTTCAACTCCAACAACCGTCATCGCAACCGAACTCCCCGACTTCCTTCTCTCGTTGGATCACTTTCCAAAGATAACTTAACATTATAATTTCTGTCACAACCTTCTATGGGTTTGAAAATAATATCCCATAATGTTAAGGGCTTTCATTCCCCCCATAAACACTCAAAAGCCTTTCGTTATTATAATAGCGTCCATGCCAATATTCTCTGCCTACAGGACTCTCACTTCTCCAATGAATACTCTCTGCTCTATCTCTCTCTCCTCATTTCCCCATCTTTTATTCGGCAACAGCCTCAAATAAAACCAAGGGGGTAACGATCTGCTGTTTTAGATCCGTCCCCTAAACACCACCCACTGACTATTGCAGGTCCCGAAGGCTGTTATTAACTTCTCATAGGTTCAATTCAGGATATTCCAGTGACCATTGTCTCTTATTATACCCCGAATTCTAGCCAAACAAATTTTTTATCTAAACCTTTTGAACTATTTGAGGTTAATAAAAATGGCACTGTTATCCTGTGTGATGACTCAAACCGTGTCTTAGATCCAAGCCTGGACAGGAATGCTATTTCCCTATCAACTTCACTCCCTCTACCCCAACATACTCTGTCCAATACTTTGAAATCACTTCTATTTTATTAGTATAGATTCTTGGCAGGAGTTAAACGCAACCACTAAAGATTTTACACGCTTCTCAGCACCTCATTCTATATATTCGAGAATAGACCACATTCTAACACCAGTTTAATTTCTGCCGCAAATAATACATTTAAATATTCTCACAGTCTCCTGGTCTGATCATAGTCCGGTTGCAATTACATCCTGTTCCTTAATGTCTAAACCAACTAATCTACCCTAAATGATTCCCTTTTGACTATCCCTGAAGTTATATCCTCACTAAATATGCAAATAGAAGAATATTTTACAAAAACGGCTATTCAATCACCTCCCCTATTTCCCTATGGGAAGCACACAAGGTAGTGCTCAGAGGCTACCTCATCCAATAACAGCTCGACGCTAGACAGAAAGGACAGCATAACAGTTGGAACTTGAATGAAAAGTCTTACAGTTAGAGACGACGGCTAAAGCACATTCATTGACAATCAATCTTCAAAAACTTTCTCAGGCTAGAACTAAATTAGATCTATGTCTGGACGCAAAATCAGATGATCCCATCAACGGTGCTATATGTTAACTCCTTAGATGTGAAATCACCCTTACTTTTAAGATACCCTCCTAGATACCAGGAGGATTTCGTTTGTTGATATCCTCCTGTCCACCAAGACTATAAAGTAGTGACCATAATGGCAAAAGCTGCAGGTTATGGGCCACAAGTGGCCAAATATTATCTTTTCAGTATTTATGGGCAAGAGTAAATAATAGTGTACTCTGATAGCTACATTTTTCACTTGGTTTGCTTAAAAAGGGACTTACTGTATTTCTGGACAATAAGACACACTTATTGGCAAGAAAAATCTTTAGCTCAAATTTATGAGGATCTGGCAGTGCCAGACCCCCTGTCCGCTTGCTTAAGGATCAGCCAGAGCATTAATAAAGTACTGTTCAGGGTTCTCTGCCTCTCTGCTGGACACTAATCTGTGTAATCAGTGCTGAGCAGGAGAGGAAGCACTGCATTCAAGCTTCAGAGACTTCGTAGATGTGGGATAGAAGTACTCACACCCCATTGAGAAGATCCTTGAGCCACAAAACACAATGGAAGAAGAAGCAATAAAGGACCTTTGATGAGCATGGGATGGGTCTGCAGAAGGTTAACCTTTTCTACCATGGGAACTAACAGTGTGAAAGTACATGTTTGTGTGTACAGCAGATCTATGTTTACATGAGTTGTGTGGATGTGAACTTTGTATGCACAGCAGAGCTGAATGAGTGTGTGGATTTAGTGTGAGTCCTGAGTGCTTTCACAGGAGCGGAATATGTGCACAATACGCACTTGAATCTGCCACTGTGGGTTTCCACCCCATGTCCTATTTTTGTCTGTACCACATACGGGAATACGGCATGCAATGTCCCCTCCCCTCCCATATTGGACAGATATTGGTCTGATGCAAATTACACCCAAGAGTCTTGGTCACAACTTACACATGGCTGTGTGAATCCAGTTTAACAGAAACAGAGTGTTGGCTATCAAGCCCCTCTTTTATCATAGAAAACCAAAAACTGAAGCGCTACCCTAAACCAACCTTATTACATAAAACCTACCACTTAGTTAGACCACCGGAGAAGTTTTAATTATTATCTTTTTTATTATTATTAGTATAAAATATTTTTAGTTGTTTTTTTTTTGTTGTCTAAAGCACAAAAATCCGGTATATCACCACAAATTTTTTTATTAATTAGAACCAGATATTGAAATATATTCTATATTTCAATTTTTTTTAAAGCTTAAGATTGTAGAATGTATTATTCTGTTGCCTGTATCTGACTATGGGGGCGGCCATCTTTCCTGAGTTAGATTTAACAGCATTTAGAGATATGCTTTACAGCAGCCAAATGGACAGGGGGGACCCATAGACTTGTATAGTAGACTGTTCTAGACATACGCTGTGACCTGTGTAGAGGTGATTTTGCAGGGAGGGGGAGTAGATAGCCACTTGGATCGGCTGTTGCTCTCTGCATCTGCCAGGTTATGAGAGATAGCAGCATATAAATGGTGACCAATTATTGTGCCGTAAAAAAGGGCTTTATTGTTCCACAACCATGTCAACCAGGCAAACTTGCCTGGTTGACATAGTCAACAATCTCTCATATCCTGATTGGGGTCTTTTGGTTCATTGACCTGTGAGTGGCTCTGCATTTTACTTCTCTCCCACCCTGCTGGGCATTTTTTGAGTGCTGCTGGACTCTCTTTATTTTGACACGTGCATCTGCCAGGTTGTCTCCTGGGAAAGGTGACAAAGGGACTTACCTGTGTTCTGTCAATTTTTTAAAATCATATCTATCACCTGTTTGGAACTTTGATTACAGATTGGTTGTACTTTTATAAGAACATCTGATAACTTCCATAACAAAGAATTGAAGGTAAGGGAGTTTCAAGGCACAGCATCACTTTCGTCTCTGATCTCCAGTTTTGCCGAGCCATCTGAAGCCATACAGAAGCATTCCGAGGCTTCCTCTTCGGCAGACACTGTGCCGCTGCAAGGCAGTGCAGAGCAGCTGCAACACAAAAGACTTGGCTTTCAAGTAGACCAAACTGTCTTGGTCTATTTGCAAAGCAAGTGAATGGTGGACTGGGCAATTCAATACTGCTGGAGCTTGGCAAACAATTTTCGCAAATTGCCTAAGCACATGATGCTCCAAATACAGTCTGCTATTGCGACTTTGAAGCCTGTCTACCACCATTCTCCACTGACGAATGCTTTGAAGCCTTAGACAACTGGAGGGTACAGTGAAACAATGTTACTAGTCCCATGTCGAGTACCTCACCACACCAACACCGTGTTCGCAACCCCACTGCTACCGGTACATGTCCTAGGCAACTGGCCATGGGTTTCATCACTCTTCGGATAGAACCCATGGTCAGTGTCATAGTCATGAGTTATATTATGCCCTCTTCACCACTTCAAAGTCCCCCTCATTTACAGACTCTCTCCACAGAGCCTGGATCAAGCTCTATGGGAAGAGCTCAAATGTCTGAGTCAGTTGACATAGAGTCGACTCTGTTGTACAAGGACCTGTGATTTTTTAGTGATGTTTACTGACAATATAGACCCACCACCACATGGTTGATGCTGCCTATCACGTTGCTTTCGGAGAATGTGGTTGCATTTTGCATTCCACATTGTATAAAAGTAATACCGCACATGCAAACAGTAGGATAGCAGTATTGTACAACTGTGTATGACGGTTGTTAACGGCTCTGACAGAACCGTCTTATGCCGTTTTTGGAAAGGAAGGGTTTTCCATGGCAAATGGTTTTCGTACAATTTAAACACACACAACAATTTTTCATTATATTTTTATTTGTGATGGTTTTTCTGTAAAAAAAAAAGGGGGGGGGTAATGAGGTATTGGTTAAAAATTTGGCCAAATTTTGCAAGTTTTCAAAGTTACATTTTTATATTATTTGTAAAGAATACAGATAAAGTGGATAAATTGGCCAAATTATTTTAGCTTGCAACCCACGTCAATGGTCCTCGTCGTCTTGTAAGTCCCTAACTAAACATTTGAAATACACGATTTGAAGAAAAACACAGCTGGATAAAAAAAATATGTTGTTTGGGGAGATCAGATCATTGAGTTTCTTGAACATAGTCCATCTGCCACGGAACTGCTCCCTAAAGACTCAGAAAGTAGTCCGCGAAGATGTCCCTGACTTGGAGACCAGATTAGGCTGGTGTGCCATGCAGCCTTTGGTCATCCACGACTTCCGAAAGGTATAGTGGCAGCTTCAGCCTCTTCTGCATTCCAACCAGCATCGTTGTCCCGGCAAATATTGTGCAGAACCTTGCAGGCTGTAATTACTGCACACACGTTCACAGGTCTCATCTGAAGCATGCTACGGAAAACACTCTATTTGCTAGTGAGAATGCCCACTCAACAGAAGGCCGGGCATGTGTGTGTTGGTAATCATAGATACACCTCCTGGTGTCCATCCTTCTGCAAGGGACGCAGAACATGCGTGGCTTGGCCAAAGCCCTCTTCTGCCACCATAATGAGTGGGGTAGCTGGACCTGAAGAGTCAGGAAGGTTCCATAATTCTGGCAGAGGCTGCTCGGCAAGAAGTCTCTGACCCATTCTGGAAACCCCCAAAAGGCAAGCCTCCATAAGATGCTACCATAAGACCCGATATCAGTAATTATAAATCTATAGTTACTATCAGTGAAAGCCAATGGCATTAGTGAAAAGTACTGGTTATAATTGAAATATTGGGAGGTGTTTGGCATCCAGCACCCCAATACAGTTAGGAAACTACGCGACAGCCTGGAATCCCCTGGTGATGTCCATGCATCCAGTTCTTCACAAGAGAGCGGAGCCATCACCAAAGTCATTAGACGCTGCAAAAGGACTTCACAGGCCTTCTAATAATCCAAAAAATGGTTGATTTTTCCAACAGAAACTCGAAATGCAGCAAAGCTAATTAAAGGAGATGTCTCGAGGAAGCAGTGAATTTTTTTTTTTGCCCAGTCCCCCCCATTAAGTACACATTACTAAGCCCCCCTGTAAATGACATTTCTAGCTGGTTCGTACTTACCGTTCCAGCGTTTCAGCAACTTATAAAAGTTTCCCCAAGATGGCCGCCAGCTCTTTTCCCGTCGCTCGCTGCAGCCCGACGTGCGCGCTCCCGAGACGCTGCCAGCTGTGTCTCCATGGCAACCAGACGCCCCGCAGCCGCCGACCAGTCACCCACCGCCAGGCAGCAGGTAACCGGCGCAGTCCCCCCCCCATCACAGCGGCAGCCCCCCCGGCGCAGCGACAGCCCCCCCCCCGGCCCAGCGCTAGCTCCCCCGGCCCAGCGACAGCCCCCCCCCCGGCCCAGCGACAGCCCCCCCCGGCCCAGCGACAGCCCCCCCCGGCCCAGCGCTAGCCCCCCCGGCCCAGCGCTAGTTCCCCCGGCGCAGCGACAGCCCCCCCCATCGCAGCGACAGCCCCCCCCCGGCCCAGCGCTAGCTCCCCCGGCCCAGCGACAGCCCCCCCCCCGGCCCAGCGACAGCCCCCCCCCGGCCCAGCGACAGCCCCCCCCGGCCCAGCGCTAGCCCCCCCGGCCCAGCGCTAGTTCCCCCGGCGCAGCGACAGCCCCCCCCATCGCAGCGACAGCCCCCCCCATCGCCCCCCCCCCGCGCAGCCCGGCGCAGCGGCAGCCCCCCCGGCCCATGACTTACCAGGACAGCTGGACGGCGGGACAGCTGGGCGGCTTCTCCGGACAGCTCGGCAGCTCTGCACCTTCCTCTAACAGAGGAAGGTACAGAATGGCCGCTCCAGCGCGCTCCCGAGCAGTGACAGCTCTTCTGCGCATGCGCAGAAGAGCTGTAGCGGGGAGCACACTGAAGCGGCTCGTGCTGAATGGAGAAGACCGGACTGCGCAAGCGCGTCTAAAAAAGCAAGCTGCCGGCGAATTTAGACGGAACCATGGAGACGAGGACGCTAGCAACGGAACAGGTAAGTGAATAACTTCTGTATGGCTCATATTTAATGCACGATGTATATTACAAAGTGCATTAATATGGCCATACGGAAGTGTATAACCCCACTTGGTTTCGCGAGACCACCCCTTTAATTCCCAGCGGCCAGGAACCTGCGCAAAGGAGCCAGACAAAAGGCGATGATCTTCAGTTGGCACTTCAAGTCAGTGTGAAGTGTATTGAAATGCCCCTTACATGCACCCTGCGACACCAGAGGATGCACCCAGAGACGGCTCCTCCTTCTAGGCCTCTTCTCCAGTGTCTCAAAACTGGCCAGACAGCAACCAAGTAAAAATAACATCTTCATCAGAAGACATGCCTCTGAGCCCAACAACTCTCTCGCAAACCCAGAAAGCATACGAAGCTCCACGGAATGGCGCCTGGCTGCTCATGGGACCTATTTATGGGCTGTTACCATGGGCAGGGAAAGTTCTGACATCTTCTGGCCGTCCTAGCATTTTATTTCGCATGCTCAAATATGCAGTGCATGCATCCGCAAATACGCACACAAACAAGCAATGCCGAGCGCACAAAAACGCTGCATAAATTACGCCACTGTGAACAAGCCCTGAAGGCTTGCGCTTTTTTTTCTCTGTAAGGCTACATTGACACGAGCGCAAATCTTGCATGAGTTTATGCATTCCAAGATGCACAAAACTTGTGCAAATATGAACTCCATTCTTTCGAATGGAGTCATACACATGAAGGATGCTTTCCTTCACAGCAATGCTGCGAGGTACAAAATCGCTGCATGTCCTGCTTCTTTACGTCCCTTGGAACACATCGCCAATTGTTTTCAATGTGACAGTCAAACACATTACATGCTGTGGAATGTGCACGCGAGTGCGATGTGAGGTCTCCCATTGAAACAAGCGCCGGAGGATTGGAATTTCAAAGAAGTGAAGCAGGCGATTTTCCATGAAAAACACCCTCCATCCGCGGGTACAATGTAGGTTAACAAGCATAATATCTGGCCGGGTTTCGCAGCCCAATATCGCGCTCGCTTGTGTCAAGGTAGCTTAAATCATGAAAAGTCTTCCAAATTGATATTATGGTGCCATCTTGTGGCCATCTTGAGTATTAAAGGGAATGTAAGCAGATTGCACATTTTTTCTCATGAATGCTGGAGAACTGTGTGCTGGCGCATGGGTGCTGCATGAAGTGAACATTGAAATAGTGCCCCATCTGCAGCATATCTTGGGGAGTGACGGGTGGAGCACATCTGTAGATAGCAAAGAAAAAACTATTTTTAAATTGTGCTATTCAATGTACCATATAATGTACTGAAAAACTTTTACAAAATTCTAAATGGAATGAAATTGAAAAAAAAAACATGCATTTTGTTTCTACAGCGTACACACTGCAGCAAAAATGACATAACTTCATTCTATGGGTCAGTACGATTACTACGATACCAAATTTTTATAGTTTTGTTTTCACTGTACTACTTTTATTTCTTTCTTAAGTTATTTTTTGCCGCCATCTTCTGACAGCCATAACTTTTTTATTTTTCCGTCGACATAGTTGTGCGGCGGATCATTTCTTGTGGGACGTGGTAACCAAAAAAAGCACAATTCTAGCAGGCTTTTTTTTGCCGTGGTAACCCCCGATCTTCTCGCGGGGGGCAGTGCAAGACCCCTGAATATCGGTTGGGGCATGTAGACCTCTGCACTACACCATGCATACAAATATATATAACACGATCACGTGACACATAACAAGATACATTTTCCAGACATAACCCAGACGTTAACCCATTTAGTGCTGCAGAGGTGCAATACGCATCACATTAACACACATAGAAGACACTGACAACACAAATGCACAAGACAAACACAACATACTTAGGCTGGATTCAAACGAACGTATATCGGCTCGGTTTTCACGCCCAGCTGATATACGTCGTCTCTCTCTGCACGGGGGGAGCCTGCAAGAGCCAGGAGCAGTGCTCTGAGCTCCCGCCCCCTCTCTGCCTCCTCTCCACCCCTCTGCACTATTTGCAATGTGGAGAGGCGGGGCTAATTATCAGAACTTAGCCCCGCCCCATCCCACCTCCTTTCATTGCAAATAGTGCAGAGGGGCGGAGAGGGGGTGGAGAGGAGGCAGAGAGGGGGCGGAGAGGAGGCAGAGAGGGGGCGGGAGCTCAGTTTCTGCTCCTGGCTCTTCCACCATCCCCCGCCTGCAGATGAGGACACTGTACATCGGCTCGGTGTGAAAACCGAGCCGATATACGGTCGTCTGAATCCACCCTTATGGAGGAGCCCCGTTAACCACTAGAAAGGGTTAAACTCATTAATTGTAGATTTATATGTGCACTTGCTATACACCTACAATTAAAGTTTTTCCCCATCACTCTGCACTCAATACTCCATAATGGCAAAGTGAAAAACAGAATGTTAGAAATTTTTGTCTTTTGTTTTTTTTATTAAAAATGAACATTTTGCATTGTTATAAGTATTCACACCCTGTACTGAGTACTTAATTGAAGCACGTTTGGCATCAATTAAAGCCTCCAGTTATCTATGGTATGATGCCACAAAGTTTGGGGATTTTCTGCCATTCTTCTCTGGCCATCCTCTCAAGTTGTTAAGTTGGATGGGGGCCATCTGTGGACCGTCATTTTCAGGTCTCTCTAAAGCTGGGTTGAATTCAAGGCTCTGGCTGAGCCAATCAAGCCTCAGCCACTCCTATCTTGTCTTGGCTGTGTGTTTGGGGTCATTGTCTTGTTGGAAGGTGAACCTTCTGCCCAGTCTGAGGTCCCTTGCACACTGGATCAGGTTTGCATTAAGAATATCTCTGTACATTGCTTCATTCAGCTTTCCATCAACCCTGACCGGTCCCCCCGTCGCAGCCGCTGAATAACACCCCACAGTATGATGCCACCAGCAGGCTTCACTGTAGGGAGGGTACTGAGCAGGTGATGAGTGGTGCCTGGTGTCCTACAGACATAATGGCTAGAATTGAGGCAATAAAGTCCACTTTTGGTTTCATCACAGTATGAAAGTCCTTTTGTTACTTTTTGGCAAACTGTAGGTGGGATTTATGTGTCTTTTACTGTTTCTTGCAGTTCCTACCTTTACAGGCAGTTCTTTCCTTCTCATGGCTTATACCGTATATACCGGCGTATAAGACGACTTTTGAACCCCGAAAAATCTGCTCTGCAGTCGGGGGTCGTCTTATGCGCCGGTAATACAAAAAAAAAAAAAGTGTAAAAAAAACAAATTTTATTACTCACCTCCCACGGCGTTCTGTCGCGCTCCGGCAGGATGTCGCTCGCTCCGGCAGGCTGTCGCTCGCTCCTCGTCCCCGCCGCAGCATAGCTTTCTGAATGCGGGGCTTGAAATCCCCGCTTCCAGAAAGCTAATACACACGCCGGCAGCCATGACAGCATTGAATGGCTGTGATTGGCTAAAGCACACGTGGCTTCAGCCAATCACACTATTCAATGACATCATTGAATGGCTGTGATTGGCTGAAGGCGCACGTGTTAGCAATCACACCCATTCAATGATGTCATTGAATAGTGTGATTGGCTGAAGCCACGTGTGCTTTAGCCAATCACAGCCATTCAATGATGTCATGGCTGCCGGCGTGTGTATTAGCTTTCTGGAAGCGGGGATTTCAAGCCCCACATTCAGAAAGCTATGCTGCGGCGGGGACGAGGAGCGGGCGACAGCCTGCCGGACCGAGCGACATCCTGCCGGAGCGCGACAGAACGCCGTGGGAGGTGAGTAATAAATTTTTTTTTTTTCTCCACTGAATACCGGCGTATAAGGTGACAGTTGGGGGGTCGTCTTATACGCCCCGTCGCCTTATACGCCGGTATATACGGTATATTCTTTGGCTTTTGGCTCTGATATGCATTGTGAGCTGGGACCTTATATAGACGAGAGTTGTCTTTTAAAATTATGTTCAAGCAACTGAATTTGCCATAGGTGACTCCAATCAAGGTGTAGAAACATCTCAAAGACGATCAAGAGAGATGGAAGGCCCTCAGAGCTAAATTTCAAGTGTCATACCAAAGGGTGTGAATACTTATGTCAATGCAAAATGTCAGTATTTCATTTTTTTTTAAATTACAAAGATTTCTAACATTGTGTTTTCACTTAGTTGTTATGGGGCATTGAGTGGAGAATAATGGGGAAAACACATGATTTTTTTTTTAATTTGCACAAGGCCACAACATAACAAAATGTAAAAAAGTGAAAGAGTCGGTAGACTTTCCAGATGCATTGTACAAATAAATAGACTTCAACATAAGGGTAAAAATATACATACTTTATTATGAAAACTCACAAAATATGGCACAGAAACTCATATAAAATCGCTTCATGTGCACTTGTATTCAGGGGCGTAACTAAAGGCTCAGGGGCCCGGGTGCAAAAGTTCAGCTAGGGCCCCCTCACACCTGTGTCCCGTACCCATACCTAAACCACGCAGCATACAGCTGCAAAACAAATTGAAATACATGATCTAGTCCAGTGGTGGTGGACCTATGGCACGCAGAGCCCTCCCTGCTAGCATGCGCCGCCGTTGGACGCTCACTATGTTAGTGAATACTGTCAGTATTCACTCAGCTGCGCTCCTCCTCCCCCTCCCCTGACGTCTCCTCCTAGGTTCCGTGAGAGCAGGTGGAGGAGGCGTCCGGCAGCACACTGATGTCACAGTGTGCACCTGTGATCAGCACCCGCAGCAGCGCTTAGCAGAGGAGCAGCGGTGCTTCCACAAGGGGGAAGGGGGAAGTATATGGGTCTCAGGGTGGCACTATTACTACTGAGGCCCCTGTGGGGGTCACTATTACCACTGGGGGCCACTGTGGGATGTCACTATTACTACTGGGGCCACTGTGGGATGTCACTATTACTACTGGGGCCGCTGTGGGGTGTCACTATTACTATTTGGGCCGCTGTGGGATGTCAATATCACTGCTGGGGCCGCTGGGGGGGGGGGGGTCACTGTTACCGCTGGGGCTGCCGTGGGGGGTCACTATTACCGCTGGGGCCGCTGTGGGATGTCACTATTACCGCTGTGGCCCCTGTCGGATGTCACTATTACCGTTGGGGCTGCTGTGGGATGTCAATATTACTACTAGGGCCGCTGTGGGATGTCACTATTACAACTGGGGCTGCTGTGGGATGTCACTATTTACCGCTGGGACCGCTTTGGTGGGTCACTGTTACTGCTGGGGTTGCTGTGGGGGTCACTATTACCTTTGGGGCATATTTACATGTGGCAGAAATTACTGTGTCAAATTCTGCAGCATTTCCACATCCAAAAAGCAGTCAAAATCTGCACGCTGTCTATTTTGAAGCAGCCCTGTCCTTTTTATAACGATGGAGGTAAAAATCATGCATCGTGATAAGCCCCGCCCCCTGATGTGTTGGCAATTTGTGATAAATAAGTGGGTTTTGGGTTGTAGTTTGGGCACTTGGTCTCTAAAAGATTCCCCATCAATGATCTAGTCCCTTGGCATAAGCTTTCCAAACATGACTTATTTCCTGGACTATGTGAATATTTATTTGTAGCCCCTTAGGCTGGGGTCACACAAGCATATGATTACCATGTATTACATGTGCGCCATACATGCATGTGATTCGCGGTAATTTGCAGGCAATCAAATACATTGCCATTCAAAGTTCCGCTCACATTAGGGAGTAGGTATTGCGTAATACACGAGCGCAAAAAAGAAAGCAGCATGTTCTATTTTTTGGCATATTGCACGTGAGTGAGCCCATTGTTCTCTATGGGCGCCTAATCAGCGCTGCCCATATGCAATCACATGTACACACGCCGATACGAAGTGACGGTGCGGGAAATATAAAAAAACAGGTGGACTGTGCATGACAGCGCATGTGAGATACGCTGTCATGCGGTATAATTTTGCTACCATATGCGGCGGTAGGGCAGGTCACGGGCAGCTCAACAACGGTAAAATGCTGTGCAACACATGCATCGTTTTACGCTTATGGCTGTGTAAGCCCAGCCTAAGGCTGTGTTTATGTTTTTTGTTGCATTTTTAAACCACAATTAAAAAAGCACATTAAAAAAACTGCATGCGGTATTTAATAACCAGAAACGTTTTTGAGAAACTGCCTAGACTTATTAAAAAACCACATGTGGATTTAAACAATTCATCTGCAGTCTCGCAGTGGAAGGAAGGAGTGCGCACCTAAAGAGTATGCAGCCTGCGATTGGCTGCCGGCTCCCCGGGTAAAGGCTGACCCCACCACGAGTGCCGTGGCGGGGAAACAGCATATAGTGGGGGCCTACGGACTCCCGTTCAACTAAGGGCCCGGGTCGCAATTGCAACCCCTAGTGCTACATTGGAGCTTGTATCCTCAGGATAGGCCATCAATAGTTAATCGCAGGGCACCCGTTGCTCCGGATTCCCAGCCATGAGCTGACTACCTGGCCCACGCTTAGTGCAGTGTAGCCAGACATCATCATAAGGGATTGGAGTAGAAGTGCCATGGCTGGCTTCACTCACATTAAAATCAATGAAGCAGCTATTACACTTTGGTGTACGACCCCAGTGTCAAAGGCAAAAGTGCTAGAGCTGGCTTTAGTGGGAGAGAAGCCCACTTTCGCTCCTGTTCCCTGAGATGACGTCCGGCCCCGCTGCACCTAGAGCGGGCTAGGTGATCAGCTCATCACTGGGGATCCCAAGTGGTAGGCCCACGGTGATTAACTATTAATGACCATGTGGTGACCCGGAGGGTCCACTCAGGACACGAACCCCACGCGTAGGAGCTGGGAGGATAAAGCTGTCACGGGTCACAGAGGCACCCGCCAGTCTCCTTCCCGGAGGACTACATGTGACCTCAGCCCAAGTACCACCGGGCCTCTTCCGGACACCCTATGATAGGGATAGCCAATAAACATTTAAGAGGATCGGCAAGTTGTCACGGGTGACGCCACCGTTCCTTTCCCACCGGAATAAAACGTCTGCGGTAATAAGTAGAGTCCACACACTGTTAACTTTTTAGTACCTCAGTCCCTGGGAATGTTCAAGGTCTGGGAGAACTTTACTGTAATCACTGGAACACTTTACAAAGGTACATTGATACACCAATGCAGGCAAAACAGAGGAAGATCTGGGAGGAACTCAGGATGATGCTGGTCCTACAATCCTTAGCATTTGTACGGAACCACTCCTGGAAGGGGTATACACAGGATGACACCGGCCCGACAATCCTAGTTATCTGTCCGGGACTGCTCCTGGAAAAAGAGAAGGTCGACTCTCCACAGATATTCCCTGGACGCAGTACCTTTGCATGATGATCTGGGTCCTAGGTTACTCTCTCTCTTTCACTCCACTCTTCAATGTTCCCTGGCATAGAACCTCTCACGGGATCGCTTCTCTTCTTCCATTCTCTTCACCACATGAGGGATGAAGGTACCCCCATGTGGCTGGCACTCTCACTCAGGAAGATGATGGACTCTTGGTGTTACCATGCGATGGCTGCCGGGGCCACGGGTGGTTGGTTGGCATGGTGCGCACGCTTGTGGGTCCGGGCAGCGGCGTGTGCGTGGGCGTCTGTGAGTGCAGCTCTATGCACGAGGCCCTGTTATGAGATTCTGCTGGGAGGTTGTCGCCTTTCTCTGAAGGGTCGCCTAGGATCACAGGTACTCCCTAGGTTGTTGGTGCCTTGTCAGGTTGGCCTCCGGAATTTTATTCGGTCCGGTCAAGCCTATATTGATTTGGGTGCTGCAGTCAATCTGATTAATTTAAATTTTGTCAGACCGCTGATAACCGAATTTTCCATGCTGAAGCCCCCCATGCGCTTCATTGGTATAGATTCGACCCCTCTCTCCGCAGGTGTTAAATGGAAGACTCCCATTCTGCAGTTCACTGTGGGTGTTCTTCATTCTGAGAATCTGTCTTTCCTAGTTATGGAAAAGATGTCTGTTGATGTGGTGCTTGATATGCCCTGGTTGGCACTGCACAATCCCCAATTTGATTTGTCCACCCGGGAATTGACTCATTGGGGGTCATCCTGTCATAATCACTTAACTACTATAGCCATGTGCTCAGCAGATACTGTGCTTGTCCCGGAGTATTTGTTGGATTTTCAGGACGTATTTTCCAAAAAACTGTCTGAGGCTTTGCCTCCCCATAGGGAGTGGGACTGTGGTATTGATCTGATTCCCAACAGTCCCATCCCTAAGGGAGCCATTTTCAATTTGTCAGGGCGTGAGCACGAAGCCCTTAAGTCCTATATCTCGGAGTCTCTGGTCAAACGACATATCTGGCCGTCCAGGTCCCCTGCCGGGGCAGGTCTCTTCTTTGTTGAGAAGAAGGATGGGACATTGAGGCCTTGTGTGGATTATCGGGCCTTGAATAAAATCACAGTGAAGAACCAGTGGTCCTTGCCCCTAATTCCTGACTTGTTGAATCAGGTGGTAGGGGCCCACTGGTTCTCCAAACTGGACTTAAGGGGGGCTTACAACTTAATTTGCATTCGAGAGGGAGATGAATGGAAGACCGCGTTCAACACCCCGTTAGGGCATTTTGAATGTCTGGTTATGCCCTTCGGACTCTGTAACGCCTCCGCTGTGTTTCAGGGTTTTATGAACTCGGTTTTTCACGACTTCCTGGGGGTATTTCTGGTCATATATCTTGATGACATTCTGGTGTATTCTCCTGACTGGGATTCACATGTGCAGTACCTGAGGTTGGTTCTGACCCGTTTGCGCGAGTATCAGCTTTTTGTCAAGTTGGAGAAATGTACATTTGGTTCTAAACAAGTATCTTTCCTTGGTTATGTGATTTCACCCACAGAGATTCAGATGGAGTCTGATAAAGTAGCAGCAATCTCCCAATGGGTCAGACCACACAACCTTAAGGCTCTCCAGCGGTTCTTGGGTTTTGCAAATCCTGGAACCCTGGATCTCTGTTCTAGACACTTCTGGTGGCCAGGCATGTCTCAGGAGATCCACGACTTTGTTAAGGGATGCTCTGTCTGTGCACGCGATAAGAGCCAGCAGCGTCCTCCGGAGGGTCCTCTGAGACCGTTACCGGTACCTTCTAGACCGTGGTCACAGTTATCGGTAGATTTTATCACTGATCTACCAGAATCCCAGAAGTGCACCACTATCTTAGTGGTTGTCGACCGGTTCTCAAAGATGGCACATTTTGTGGCGTTAAAGAAGCTACCTTCGGCAAAAGAGTTTGCCTAGATTTTTGTAAAAGAAATAATTCGCCTACATGGGGCTCCCCAAAACATTGTATCTGATCGCGGGGTTCAGTTTGTGTTGCAGTTTTGGCGTGCCTTCTGCAGAAACCTGGGAACGTCGCTTTCTTTCTCCTCAGC
The DNA here is from genome assembly GCF_035609145.1 of Eleutherodactylus coqui. Classification (NCBI taxonomy): domain Eukaryota; kingdom Metazoa; phylum Chordata; class Amphibia; order Anura; family Eleutherodactylidae; genus Eleutherodactylus; species Eleutherodactylus coqui. Next base: position 64,534,833 of record NC_089848.1, on the reverse strand, counting down.
ATTCCACCCGCAAACTAATGGTCAGACTGAGCGGAAGAACCAAGATTTAGTGCAATATTTACGGTTGTTTGCTAGCGAAAAGGCTTATCAGTGGGCAGAGTTCCTGTCGTTGGCAGAGTTTGCGCTAAACAACTGCACTTGTTCTTCCACTGGGGTATCATCATTCTTTTGTGTATACGGTCAGCATCCTCGCTTCCTTACAGTGATCCCTACTCCATCTGTCTGTCCTGCAGCTGATGTCGCCACAGATACGCTGCAGGGAGTATGGAAAGGGGTACAGAAAAACTTGGCTCGTATGCAGTTGCGTAGTGGGAGGAGTCTGTCTGTATCTGCACCTTACAGGGTGGGACAGAAGGTATACCTGTCTTCTAAAAATCTCAAATTAAGGGTCCCATCTTTGAAGCTGGCGCAGCGTTACGTGGGGCCCTTTGTCATCACGCGGGTGGTGAACCCACTCGCCTACGAACTGGGTTTGCCAGCTACATGAAGGGTTCACAAGGTGTTCCATAAGTCTTTATTGAAACCTTTTGTCCCTTCGCACACGGGCATGCAGAATCCAACCCTGTGCCCAGCCGGCATCCGCGTGTATCTTCTTTGGTTCGCACAGCAAGCCATCGGATATGCGCTTTACAGATTTCTTTTTTAACCTGTAGTTTTCCCGCGTCATCGCCCAGCAATGTCATTGTGGATGTGCCATGGATCGGACGGCTTATATTGACTTCAATGGAATCCATGCAAAAATAGAACACTACTAATCTAAGCCGTCGCCATATTTACCATGTAAATCCAAGACTTTACAAGTTGTCAAAATGGCGAAAACAAAATGCCAAACCCTTTCCTGTACTTTATTTTAATGTAAAAATAATAATACATTATTCCTGAAAAAAATTAGTGCAAAAAATATTAAACTATAGCCCTGTATGTCACAAAAAAACACAGCAAAAATTATTTTGGTAGGCCAGCAAAGAAAAGAAAATAAGACCATAAAACCGCCATATGCATTAAGTTACAAAAAGTGTCTGGGTCTTCAGGACAGAAACACCCTTGCATTTAAGGGGTTAAAGAAAAATGTATTTTAAAAAAAATATAATTCAAAAACTGACTCATGAAAAATTCTATCAGGGTTACATCCACACAAGGCAGAAAAATCTGACGCAAATTGACAGCAACATCTGAAAATGCCAGCAGTTTTATATGTTTTCATACAGGTAGTATTCAAGTTATAATAAAAATACCTTGAAGAAAATTGCCAGAAAACATGCCATCCCCTCCACATGCTGCATTTTGTAAAAAGCCCCACTGACCCCTAAGTCACCATTAAAAATTGGACAGAAATAGCACCCATTCAGTAAAAAAAAATAAATCGCAACATGTCCTATTTTTGTCCGATTTTTCATTTTTTTTATCATGTGTTAATATCGGACAGTACATGGACGGGGTGTCCGTGTGCGTATATCCTATTAGACTATGAAAGAGTTTGTATCTGAAGGATTATACACATGGATGGCATTATTGCTGAGGGTCTAATAATAACCTAAACTAATTTCATAATGAAATCTATTACAGCAATCGAGATCAAAGGCTTAGTAAGTCTTCCGAACACTAAGAAAATCAGTGGTGGCTGAATTCTCTGAGGAGAGGGTTGTTAGTGTGAGTCCCAAAGTGGTGTTCATCTTGTAAAGTAATTAAGAACAGAACAACAATATTTTAATTGCTTTAATTCATTAATTTTACCATTCAGTTTAGAAATACGGCGGAGCTTAGTCTAAGGTCGCCTTCACACGATTGTATGCATTTTTACGTTTGGCCGTACGCAGCGTTTATTTGCATGAATGAGTATTTGACCCAATCTTTATTCACATATTTCATGCCATTCACACAGGGGACTGCTGCGTGAATGCTACAAAAAATGTTGAAGCGGTGGCAAACAGCGATCTCTATATAAAATGCTTGGCATGTCCGTTAATGCTTAACCCCTTAGTGACCAAGCCTGTTTGCGCCTTAATGAGCAGGCCAAATTTTGGAAATCTGACATGTCACTTTAACATAGAATAACTCCGTAAAGGTTTTGCATATCCAAGTGATTCTGACATTGTTTTTTTGCCTCATATTTTACTTCATTTAGGTGGTAAAAATAGACAGGCAGAATTTGTGTATATTTATTAAAAGCCACAATTGGGTAAATGTTGAAAAAAATTGTAATTTTTTTCACATTTTCAACTGCAATATCTCGAATATGTGCAAACATATGGCACACATTTTTGATGATATATATTTCTGTTAAGGATTTGATGTGGATCCGCTGTGTCACCCAACCAGTAGATGGAACAGACCAGCAGGGCAGACAGCCAACTCTGGAAACACGGATGCTCACCGCTGGAAGGCATGACTTGGAATGCAAGGTGACCAGGGGATCTATCCCTATGCAGGAGATGGAAAGTGCCTGCCTATCAACAGCAGAGAATTCGCCCTGACAAGGGCAGCCCTGCACGGAAACCTAGGTGCTGATTAACTCTGTCACGACTGATCACCAGGAAGCCAGGAAGTAAGATAACACCACGCTGTCTGCAGAACCAAGAAGTGAGCAAGTTCAGGACCAAGCTGGAAGTACTAGAGCAAACTGTAGACCAAACATAGACTGCAAACACAGGAACAAACAGGAGCAGCTGCAACACGTGCATATATGAAGGCTCATACACCAACACTGCAGCAGGTCTGAGGCCTCTATATAGTGGTGAAGAGATGACCAACAATCTGCAGCTGGGTGGAAGAGGCAGAACCAATTTAACCATTGCAGTGCTGGAAAAAAGACAATCACAGATTCAGAGAACGATGCCCACATCTGCCAGACCTAACAATTTCCATCTCTTTACTTTAATCTGGAAGCACATTGGAAAATCTTCAGTTTTTTTTTATCATGTAGGAGATGTACAAATTTAACATTAATAAAAATTATTAATATTTTGAGGTATATTTTGTTTTCCTACACCACGCCAAGATTGCAAAGGATCATAGGTGTCAGAATGATAAATACCCCCCACAAATGACCCCGATATTGGGTCGTCTGAATGCACCCTAATGCACATGAAAATTAGGATTTGCACCCTAAAATTGATACCCCTGTTTGTCTTCAGAATATATTACCCGTTGTGGCCCTAATCTTGTGTCTGCATGCACAATGGGCCCAAAGCAATACAAGCAGCTGATGACTTTCAGAACAGAAATTGCCAATTTGTAGAACCCTTGAGCGGCCAAAACGACAGAGAACCCCCACAAGTGACCCCATTTTGAAAACTAGACCCCTTAATGAATTCATCTAGGGGTGTACTGTGTATTTTGATCCCACATTTTTTGAATTAATCTAAGCAAAGCAGAAGGAAAAAATTACAATTTTTATTTTTTGGCAATTGTGTCATTTTAAAAAGTTTTTTTTATATAGACACATGAATGAAGACTTGCACCCCAAAATGGATACCCCTGTTTGTCCTATATTCAGAGACATACCCATTGTGGCCCTAATCTTATGCCTGTATGCACGACGGGCCCCAAACTGAAAGGAGCATTAAACTTCAACAGTTTTTTAAAACTTTTATGTGATCGCTATTTTCCATTGGATGACGGCCATCACGTGACCAATATTATAGATATGAGTGGCAGCATCCAAGGTGCAGTTCAAAAGATCTTTATTCTTCCTAAGCAGTAGAAAATGACGTTTCAACTCTATAAGTCTTTTTCAAATATTTGAAAGACTTATAAAGTCGAAACGTCATTTTCTACTGCTTGGGAAGACTAAAGATTTTTTGAACTGCACCTTGGATGCTGCCACTCATATCTATACATATTGGACATTTTAAGGGACCTACTTGGATCAGGCTAACTCTCTGTGGCTGTTGCATATTTCCTGCCTGGCTGAATACGGTGTAAAGGTTGTGCTTTCTGCACCCTTCTATTTTTCTCTTGTATCGGCGATCACGTGACCGGAGACAGCTCACCTCGGCCCTCGGTCACTGCTCCAGGCTCTCGGCTACCTTTAGTAGCTAGGAGATTTTAAATTTCCTGGGCCCTACCGAGCTTCTGTGCTTGCGTCCGCCATTTTGACTGACGTCCGCATGTGCTGAAGCTGGGGAGAGGTCAACAGATAAGGATCCCGTCAGGGGACATTGCCGGAAGCATTAGGTAAGTAATTTCACCTCCCCTCAAGGATCGGATCCGTGACGGGAGGTGAAACTTTAACTTTTGCTTTTTTACTTTTACGTGATTGCCGTTATCCATTGGATAACAGTGATCACATAACCAAGGACCGCGTACCACAACCCCCCGTGAAATCTCTAGGCTCTCAGCTATGTTTGGTAGCCAGGAGCAGGGAGATTTTAAATTACCCCGGCAATTTGCAGCTTTTGCACACATGTCCATCACCTTGGCCACGGGAGCGTGCGCAGAAGCCAGAGTGAGGTCCGCAGCCAGATTATCACCGTGAGTAACACAATGCACTATTGTCCATGGACAGGAACCCTTAGTGTGAAGGTGCACAATAAGCCATGGCTGCAAGAAACACATTAACAAACATGAGCTTCAGCACCCGATACACTTAATATCCGCAAACTAATGCATAATGGTTCTTTATACAGATCTTAAGTGTATATGAGTGCAGAAGCATATGTTTATTAGCAGGATAAAGAACACAGGTATGGTGGTAGACAGAGGTGAGGGAGAAGATGCAGGGCGGTGCAGCACTGTGGAGAGCTTTATGGATGAGTGTGATGAGTTTAAAATGCATTCTATATTATATATGGCACAGGGTAGAGGCATCAGTGTAGTGACTGGCACAGGGTGGAGGCATCAGTGTAGTGACTGGCACAGGGTGGAGGTATCAGTGTAGTGACTGGCATCGGGTAGTGGCATCAGTGTAGTGACTGGCACAGGGTGGTGGCATCAGTGTAGTGACTGGCACAGGGGGTGTGATAGACATGATAATTAGTCAGTGTAAAATGTCTATTGATTTGTACTAAACTAGATGTATTACGCAGCTGTAGTGACTTTAACTCTTAGAGGCTAATGACTGCATAATTTCATTATAGTAATTGCTGGACAATGGCATGGTGAAAGATGTGTGTTATAATCTTAGCCTAATATATATGTTCCACAAGCAGCCTCTGAGAGTTAAAAGTCATAGTATTACATGTATACCTGTATTCAATACTGAGTGTTTCCCCAGTCCTTTCCCATCCCCCACACAGAAACTTCTCCAACAAAGAGATACTTTCAGTTTTGACCACATGTTGTTAAAACAAAAGGCTCCTATGTAGACCGGACTTGACAGGTGGGGAGAGGGGGAGGTGGGGAATTCTATATAACCCAACGAATAAGAATATATATATGTTACTGATGTAATCTGTTAAACGCCCATAAAGGGCAGGTGTTATGTCTTTCAATAAAAGAGGCTGTCTGGACGTTCCTGTCCAGAGAGCCATTTTGGACATGAGACTGATAACTTACGTCTAATTTGGTCAGTGTGCGCATACTGGTTTTTTACACAATTAGGAAGCTACAGAATACCCTAAAGCCTGCTGGAGAAAAGCATATTCCAGCTCAGGGGGAGGCATCAGTGCAGTGACTGGCACAGGGTGGCGGCATCAGTGCAGTGACTGGCACAGGGTGGCGGCATCAGTGTAGTGACTGGCACAGGGTGGCGGCATCAGTGTAGTGACTGGCACAGGGTGGCAGCATCAGTGTAGTGACTGGCACAGGGTGGCAGCATCAGTGTAGTGACTGGCACAGGGTGGTGGCATCAGCGTAGTGACTGGCACAGGGTGGAGGCATCAGTGTAGTGACTAGCACAGGGTGGAGGCATTATTGTAGTGACTGGCACAGGGGGAGGCATTAGTGTAGTGACTGGCACAGGGTAGAACAAGGAAATATAATAGAAGCCAGCAGCACTCACCACAACCCATAAGGGGGGGAAACACAGGATCTCTTCCAAAGAGTATATATTGCACGCCTGTACCGGGGTTGAATCCAAGTCCCATAGAAGTACAAAGGAAAGATAAAACAGGCAGCAAAGTTTCTTGGTGCAAACAAATAGACTTTATGCCTCCATAGAGATGCAGAATAGTTACCGCATCATCTCACAGGTAGTGACGTTTCAACCTCAACATTTGGACAGCTTGACAAAGTCCGAATGTTGAGGTTGAAACGTCGCTACCTGTGAGATGATGCGGTAACTATTCTGCATCCCTATGGAGGCATAAAGTCTATTTGTTTGCACCAAGAAACTTTGCTGCCTGTTTTATCTTTCCTTGGCACAGGGTAGAGGCATCAGTGTAGTGACTGGCACAGGTTGAAGGTATCAATGTAGTAATTGGCACAGGGTGGCGGCATCAGTGTAGTGACTGGCAGAGGGTGGCGGCATCAGTGTAGTGACTGGCAGAGGGTGGCGGCATCAGTGTAGTGACTGGCACAGGGTGGAGGCATCAGTGTAGTGACTAGCACAAAGTGGAGGCATCAGTGTAGTGACTAGCACAGGGGGAATGCATCAGTGTAGTTACTGACACAGTGGGAAGGCATCAGTGTAGTGACTGGCACAGGGTAGAGACATCAGTGTAGTGACTGGCACAGGGTAGAGGCATCAGTGTAGTGACTGGCACAGGGTAGAGGCATCAGTGTAGTGACTGGCACAGGTTGAAGGTATCAGAGTAGTGACTGGCACAGGGTGAAGGCATCAGTGTGGTGACTGGCATAGGGTGAAGGAATTAGTATATAGTGACTGGCATAGGGTGAAAGCATCAGTTTAGTGACTGGTACAGGGTAGAGGCATCAGTGTAGTGACTGGCACAGGGTGGAGGCATCATTGTAGTGACTGGCACAGGGTGGAGACATCAGTGTAGTGACTGGCACAGGTTGAAGGTATAAGTGTAGTGACTGGCACAGAGTAAAGTACCTGATTTCTCCTGTATTGCTGCTGACCCCGGCAGCCCGCTGTTGGTGATGCGCATGACGGGCTTTTCTTTTTAAATCTTTGTTTTTCCCATACTGCCACTAGGCGATGACGCGGGTACCCATAGCCTATCCACAATGCCAATTGTGAATGGGCCGCAGTTCAGACAGCTTCCATTGACTTCAATGGAAGCTGTCTGTGCCGATCCCACTGAAAAATAGAACATGCTGCTTTTTTAAATTCGCTCGTGAAAATCATAATTGCTGTCCGCTCATGTTAGCGGGCACGCGAATGTTCTATTCTTTCAATTGGTGTGGAGTACCGCGGATCGTCTATGCAGGTGACAATCGCGGATTCCGCAATTCAAATCCGCTCGTGTGCCACCGGCCTAACGCCCATTTGATACGGGCGTGATTTCGCTGTCGAATCACGCTGTCTGAAGCTTTCCATAGTGTTGCTATGGAAAGCACTGCCCATCTGTCCATTGCGATTCTCAGCGGCCAGCCTATCTGTCAGATTAGGCTGACAGCGGAGATCCGTCTGCGGCTCTTGCTCCCGGGACGGCGGCTCCCGCAGTAAAGATCCGCTGCGGGATACTGCAACGCCCGTGGACAGGCAGCCTAAGGGGGGGCTGGCAATCTACAGTGTAAAATGCTGCAGAGAAATCCAAGAGGATCAGTAAGGAGTAGCCGGCATTAGATTTAGCTGTCAGGAGACCATTTGACACTTTTGTAAGGGTGTTTTTTGTAGAATGCAGAGAAAAAAAACAGATTGTAAGGAGCAAGAGGGTAATTTGCAGAGAGAAAGCGGATTAGACAGGAGCAGATCAAGCATTCCAGGAGTTTGGTGATGAAAGGAAGAATAGCGACAGTAGTTCCAAGCACATGATGAGTCAAGAGATGTTTTTCTTCAGTAGTGGGGATATGACAGCATGTAGGAGGGAAAGATGACAGAAAAAAAGAGAATAAATATTGTATTGCAGTGATTAGTGACAGCTGAGGGACAGACTGGATGATGGGCGATGCCGATTTTTGCTCTTGAGTCAATTTGTCGCATACTAAATATGACCAAAGTATGTGGACACCTGAGTATCACACTTACAGTATACAAGCTTGTTAAACATCCCATTTCAAAACCGTGTTAAAAGGAATATCCCACTAAAATCATTTGTTACCAACCTCTGGGACCCCCAGGTGCAGTGGCCCAGTAATACTTTCTTGGCCCCCTCCATAATGTCATACATGTCTGTCTTATGTAGATGCTCTGTGCAAAGCTGTCTTGTCACTCTGTTATTTGTATTGCACAGCTGCAGCGTGTGATGGGTTAATGTCTGCAAAGTATGAGCTGAATGTCTATAATGTATCAATTCGATCCTGGGATGAGAGAGGCTGTAAAGCCGCCTGCAGACGAGCGGAAATCCCGCTGCGGGATTTCCGCCGCTGAAAGTCTGCATAGGAGTGCATTACAATACGCACTCCTATGCAGACGGCCGCGGTTTGGCCGCGCTAAATCTCGCGCGGCAAACAAACCGCGGCATGTTCTAATTTTCTGCGGGGCACGCACTCACCTGGCCGCCGGCTCCGGTCTGCGCATGCGCCGGCTGCGCGGCAGCCGGCACATCAAAGAGCCGGGGCCGCCAGGCGCGGGTGAGTACGCGCTCGTCCCTGCAGGCTCTGGGGTCGGATCGCGCGGCGAGATTTCTCGCTGCCGGATCCGACCCGCTCGTCTGCAGGTGGCCTAAATGTGAGTTATTGAGAGGGGGAATAGGGAGTCCATCTTCTGGAGCTGAGAGAACAAAGCACAGAGGCACAGAGCACCTTTAGGCCTCATGTCCACTCGAAAAATACAATCCGTGCAGAATTCGCGGCGGATTCTGCACGGATTTGTTTTAAATGGGATTTTTTTTGTATGCAGAAATCCGCACACATTACTATCAATGTGATAGCAATGTTGCCGATCTGCGCGGAATCCGCGGCATGCTCCATTTGGAGCATGCCGCGTTTTTTCTCCCGCACGTGAAAAACGCAATTCTTTTAAAATGCCATCCGCGGGTGCAAAAATCAATTTAATGGACCGCGGATGGCCAATGATTCTCTATGGGCAAAATCCACGGATACTGTATGTAACTGCACTGACATCGTGCAGTTTTCATTATGCCATTGTTCATTATTGTCTTTCAGCATGCTGAAAGATGACAATGAGCCTTATCAGGGATTCACAGCGGGATACAGCTGATACTATTGTTTCAGCTGTATCCAGCTCCCTGATCACAGGCTGAGTATGAAGAACAGGGCGGTCCAGCTGCATTCTCCATACCCCGCACGGAGCGCTCGGCTGTATAACAGCCAAGCGCTCCGTGCAGAAAACAGCTGTATGCAGAAGACAAGCCGGAGACATCCCGCTTGTCTTTTGCATCCTCCACTGGCAACGCTCATCTTGCGCTGTAAATGACACAACGATTACCGCTCAAAAGTCGCTTGAGCGACATCTTTTGAGTGATAATCTTTGTGTCTAAATGGGCCTTTACAATTGGTGTTGCATTTAATTCCGGATGTCTTTGATTGGGTTGAGTGTAGGATTCTTATTTTTTCATCAGTATTTTGTGAGCCAAAAGCAGGACTGGATCCAAAAAACGGAAGAAATGCAAATCTTCCCCTCACACTTTCTCTCTGTACGTTCCACTTCTGGTTTTGGCTCGCAAAATACTGATGAAAAATACGCCTGTGTGAAAGAGCCATAAACTTGTCAAATGCGTGTTCGTGGACCTCACTTTGTGCACAAGGGCAGTTATGCTGGAACAAGAAAGGGCCTTTCCCAAACTTCTGACACGAAGTTGGAAGCATAGAGTTTTCTAAAATATCTTTGTACTTGTTGCTCAGCTCTTGTTTCTCGTGTTTCTTGTCTCTATATTATTTTTTTGCTCCAAAAGAGGCACAGTGTCTTATTCTCAGGGGGTGTCTTAATACTCCCCTAACAGGCGGTTTTGGGGTCCCTCACATTGGGCACTGGCGCTCCGGCAGTCTTCCGTGTAGTCCTCAGTTGCTGTGATTGGTTAAGGAACAGTGCCTCAGCCAATCAGAGCCGGTGCTTGATGAACCAATCGCAGCCATACAATGATGTCATTCACTGAATGGCTGTGTTTAGTTCATCAAGCTAAATTGGCTGAGCCACGGCGCTTGTGATCCAATCACAGCAATCTCTTGCTGGAGGCGGGGTATTCAAGACCTGTTACCAGGAAGAGAATGCTCTCTCAGCGCTGAGGACTACACGGAAGACTACTGCAGTGCTGCAGACCAGAGTGAGGAACCTAAACGCCGCCTGCTAGGTGAGTATTGTTTTTTTTCTATGAAGAGTAGCTAGGGCTTATTTTCAGGGAAGGCTTATATTTCAAGCCCTTACCACCACCACCGAAAATCAGGGTGGGGCTTCTTTTTGGGGTAGGTCTTTTTCAGGGAATCAGGGTAGATGCTTCCACTTCACAATAGTAGCACTTACAGTTGACAAGGCATATCTAGCAGATCAGGCACTTCATGAACTAACTTGTTCGTCTGTAAGGTAGTCAAAGAGTTCATTTTCTATGCCAGCATTGCCCCAGTCACAGATTCAAACAGTCAGGCATCACTGTTGAAGCTCTGCCCCCTTAATGACGTAATGAGATTGGCATCACTCGCAAAGCCCCATGTCACTTTTCATCTGTCACGTTGAGTCTGGAACAAATTGATCTAGGGATTTTGATTTGTTTTCAACTGGATGGGAACCAGTTTATAAGGGCATTGACTGTTAACCCTTTCCAATCCACTGTCTGACGTCTAAAGACATTATGATTTAAGGCTGTACAGCTCCAATGTTGGAAGATGTCCATCGGGGTTCTCTTACTGTATATTGCCAGCCTCTCTGCTGTTGGAGCCTATCCAACATGTCACCTCATGCAGTACTGGCTTTAGCCAGCAGATAGCGCCATTTTATAACGGCAGAAAAAGAGTAAGCCCCCTAGGAAAACCAGGATTAAAAGAGACTTTTTCTTCATCCGAAGAACGCGCTGAATTACAGGACATTGTTCCTATCACAAATTAATGCTACTAGTTTAATCCAGAACAGCATCTACGGAAAGTTGTAACAGTTCAGCGGGCGGAAAATTGTGGGTTCGGAGTGGTGTTGGGTCATCGGCCTCAGCTCACGTGATTCGCCATGTCGGCATGAAATACGACATTTGATAGGATACCCAGGATCTCCTCAGGAAATGGTGTTTATTTTATGTGCACACAGACATTACTTTTTCTATGTCATCGTACCACAGACGTGTTCATTTTTTGTCAGCACTGATTGGCAAGGAGTTAAATATTCCTTGCTATTAAGTGCTTAATTGACTGGCCGAGGTAGTTGGCTGCTCAGCCACTCAGTCAGCAACTGTTTGGTTATTTAGAACAGCTCTTCTGAACAGAAGTTGCTGGTTATACTTTCTGTCAGAAGCTGTTTATGGTTTCCTCAGCGGCTCTGTGGTTTGACCTGCGTCTCAGTTAAGTCTGCTATTGATCTATTTGTTTAGGTTTGTGACGAGAGGTTTCCCTCATCAGGGCGAGCACTCCGCCTATACGTAGGGAGGTTTTTCTTGTATGGGTGGGTTTAGAGTATGATTCCATGTTTTTATGGTTCCTTATTATATATTTGTATTATCCACGTTCATGGATGCAATCGATATATCCAGGCTGGACATAACAGAATAACCAGACCAAAAAAAAATACTATCGAGCTTTCTCTAAAATTGAATGTTGGTATGAATCATGTGAACTACCGTATATACTCGAGTATAAGTCGACTTTTTCAGCACTTTTTTTAATGCCGGAAAAAGCCCCCCTTGGCTTATACTCTAGTGAGGGACTAGGTAAAAAAAACAAAACACAATACTCCCCTCCCAGACGGCATCTGTGTCCCCAGCGTGATGGTCTACCTGGCGGTGTGGCAAGCTGCTCTTTAATTCTTCCTGCTGTCATCACTCTGCTCGGCTTTGAATTCCCCTGCAGTCAGCAAGTAAGCGCTGTGATTAGATCAAGCACCAGCCAATCACAGCTGGTGCTCGATGAACCAATCACAGACATTCAATGATGTCATTCACTGAATGGCTGTGAATGATCGAGCACCGGCTGTGATTGGCTGGTGCTTGATCCAATCACAGCGCTTACTTGCTGACGGCAGGGGAATTCAAAGCCGAGCAGAGAGATGACAGCGGGGAGAATTACAGAGCAGCTTGCTGCACCGTGGATGAGACTATTGCACCGGGGACACAGATGTCGGCTGGGAGGTGAGTATTGCTTTCTTTTACCTAATCTAGCTTGGTTTATACTCGAGGCACCTAGTTTTCCCATTTTTTTTGTGGTAAAATCAGGTGCCTCGGCCTCTATCCGAGTATATACGGTAAATTTTAAGCTTAGACAAATGTCTTCTGGAGATGAATCCCAAAGGGTTGGGTCAATAATTTCATGTCTGCAGGAGGATCCGCAAGGAGGGACATTTTCCCTTCCGTCTTCCTCAATTGCTCTATCTTCAGTTGATAATTTATTTTCTGCATTGGGCCCGTTTCATGATGTTCCTGATTGTCTATAATTGGCAGAAAATAAAATTACAGCATTACGTCAGGGGAAGTCACTTATTGAGGATTATTGAGCAAAGTTTGGCCGATAGGCAAATGAAACTTGGAATTTGATCCTGTCCTTGAAAATCAATCTTACTTTGGTTTGTCTGATAAAATGAAAAATCTCATAATTCAGTATACCATGCTAAATTCAATGGATGAGTCCATTACATTAGCTATTCATATTGGTCACTGCTTTAGAGAAATAGCAAGTGAATCGGTAGGGTCTGAAGATCCTGTTGTGTCTACCAATGCAAATAGTTGTGATTGCTAAAAAGGAATAAGCGAAAAGGAGAAATGCTTTTCTGAGGGCTGATGCTTTTAATTTTGCTTGGGTAGATCATTTTATTTAAAATCATCTTGTGCAAAATAAAGTCAGAAAAACTAATTGGCTTGGAGGGTAGCGGGGAGACTCCATGGCGCCAGCAAATAGCATCGATATCTGTTTCCAGGCTAGTTCTCCCTTCTGAGTTGATAAGTACTGGTGCATATCCTGTGACGGTCTTTTTGGATAGGGGCTCAGGAGTCTACCTCATCAAACAACAATTTGCCATCCAATTGGAGCTATTCTTGAAACCACTTGAGAACCACATTTCTATATTAGTCAATGATTTCTCTCCTTCATCCCAAAAGCATCTTAAATTTTGTGTATGCGATGTTCGTTTAAAAATAGGTATGTTTCATTCTGAGGAAATTACTTGGTTATGAAGTTGCTTCCCGCACATGTGGTGTTTGGGTTAGGGTTGTTTCATACCTGTGGACGGGGCTCCACTATTGTGCTATGTTCGGTGTTGGCCAAACATGTCTGTCTCAGGATGGAACCGAACAGTGCCAGACATACCCCACTGACTATAATGGGGTCTGTTTAGTTTTCTCTCAGCTGCCCGGCATTTAGACGGAAGAAAAAGCTCTGCATGCAGCACTTTTCTTCCAGTATTTTGATCCGAATTTGTGACTAACTTCAAACAGGAGGATCCAAGGCAGATGTCAAACCAGCCTTACCAGTGTTAAAGTTGCCTAACCCAGTGGTAGCTTGGGATCAGGTGGATATAGTGAAGTAGAATCCTAGTTATTGGAACAGGTGCAGCTCAGTAATTATTAGTATGGTTAGGACTGGTGCTCTTCCAGATTTCATTAAGGACTTTTGGGATGTATTTTCTAAGGAAGAAGCAGATAATTTACCTCCTCGCAGGTCATACAATTGTACATTTGATTATAGATCTTATTCATAATGTTTTACACTGGGAAGAGCCCACTAACTAATTTTAAACATAAAATATAACTTTTATTCACTCTGTTAAAAATTGAGCTCACTGACAAACATACACAGATATATATCAATCTAAATGATCAATTTACGATCAGTAAAGTATCAACATTGTAGTTCCAATATTAATAGATTCTGTTGGTGGACAAAAAGTATATAAATTATGCACGATCAACTTGTTTTTGTGTATCGTGCAGAAATTAATTTATTCTCCCACAGTCGACGCGTTTCTTCAGTCACCTCCAACCTGTGACTGATTCATCAGGATGGGGAGACAGTATATTACAGAAATAGGTCCACTTTGATGATGGATAGTGAGGATGTATTAATCACTTATCAAAAACTCCCTTTTTTTTCTTTTCCTGTGGATTTTTATATAGTACGGGAGTTTTCTTTTCCCCAAAATTTGATGATACTTGTGTTGCAAATGGTCTGAATTATGATATTAATTGGTTTCAGCTCAGTACTTGAAGTATCCAGCCCAGATTGATTTAGGTTTAATCATGGTTAACGGATGCCATCCGAGCTAGATCTCTAACCACATTAATGATATCATTCAGGAATCATGTGGTTACGATAATACACGGACTGGTATCCAACTGATGTATGTATCTTCACTGTGACTCTGTTAGACTAATGGTCATCAGTGTGATCTTATTCCATAAATTATTCTAGTAACTTACTGGGGTACTTCTGTGTAGCTGTCCCTGATGTTTGTTTATAAACCATCAGTAAGTAGCTAACAGATGTTACACAGCTACTTGAAATGTTTTTATATAGGCGGTCATAAACACAGTTGGGCCTCAATATTATGAGCCCATTGATAAACTGTGTTATCATTAGTGTCCTTAGTGCAGCTTTAGGTTAGTCTAAGTCAAAAGAGCTAGATACTTTGGCTCAATTGCAGTGACTGAACACTAAAGCTGACTTAGTTTGCTGCCCAGATCACTAAAGAGAGCTGTAACATAGTACTGGAATCGGATGTGATATCTGATAGCACCCTTCAACCTTTCCCACACAGCACAGCATGTGCAACCGCTGGGATCAATGTCCCACAATAAACTGACAGACCTGGTATCCTCTGGTTTGCCAAGGTTTAAGTATACCAAACTCCTCCCCTCTCATTGGGGGCTCGTCTCTGTTTGCACCTATCACAAGATATCCGGCCCTGAAGTGGGCGTTCCCATCTGCTGCAATCATGTGACCACTATTGTCCCATGACTCAAATCATGTGGCTGCGGATGGCATGTGACCTATTAACTCACGAGGCGCCACACAGGTCCTTAACTATTGCAGAAATTCAGCATTATATCCTGAGTACCGCTGTCTTGCTTGACAGTTTGTTGTTTATGTCTCACTAGCTGTCTGCTTGTTCAACGCCCATACTCACTGTCCCCTTATTAGTTTGAAATCGCTCACTTTTAACGGAGAAACCATCTCCAACTGTTTTATCATATGAATGATGTATTAAATAGGCGATCCTATTGTTTTATGATCACACTACCTAGCAAACCATTATGAGCAATAAAACATTAGAACAGGGCTGTCGTGTCATTTCTATGATTTGTGCAGTGATATTTATTTGGAGTGGTATATTTTAATTGTAGCTCAAGCTAACAGCAAATGAACTGATTTTTCTTGCTGAACAAGATAAGTGTTTCCATAAAAAGACTACACCATTGTCTTAATTAAGGTTTTTTTATTTTTATTTGATCCATTCATCTCAAAATGTTGCTACTATAACCTGTGTGTTATTACAACCATATTTATTTTACAGATGTATTTTTGAGGTCCTCACATTATATTCATGGTATCTATTAACACTTAAATGAAAGGAGCAAACGACAAACATTCATTCAAGCCATTTGGAGCCACTGAATTCAAGCGATGGATCCATCTTGATTCCTTCTGAAGTAGATCACGATCTACATTGCCTCTACGTGCCGTCAAACGCAGGGTCTCAATTCCTCTAAATACCACCTTATGGGGATCATTCCCATGTACGTCTCGGATGTGGTTTGCTAAACTAGTGCTCTCATTCCTGTTTATGTTTCCTATATGTGAGAGCACTCTTCTTCGCAGTTCTTGTATCGTCTTACCTACATAGTCCTTTGGACAAGGACATGTTGCGACATATATAACGGCTGTGGTTCTGCAGTTTATGAAGCTCCTAATAGAGTAGGTTTTACCCGTTGCTGCACCAGTGAAGGTTTTGGTCCTCTCCATAAAAGGACAGGCTTTGCAGCCCGAACATCTGAAAGAGCCTGAAATTGGGTGTTGATCCAGCCAGTTTTGTGGGTCCACTTTGGGAATATAGTGGCTGTGCACCAATCTGTCCCTCACGCTCCTCCCCCTCCGGTATGTAATAGAGGGTTGCTCAGATAAACATCTTGTGAGGTCAGTGTCCCTTCTTAGAATGTTCCAATATTTTTGGAAAATTCCCCTAACTTTGGCGGATTTTTCATCGTATGTTGCTATCATCCGTATTAAACCTTCACCCTGTTCTTTCACTTTTCTTGATAGGAGCTCAGTTCTTGTTCTTACTGCCGCTGCCGTTTGCGCCTCTCTAATCACGTTCTCTGGATAACCTCGTCTTGTGAATCTATCCGCCATTTCTCTAGCTTTTACTTCGAATTCCTGGGGTTCAGAGCAATTTCTTTTCGTCCTCAAAATCTGCCCTTTTGGAATGCCCTTTTTGAGGGCCCATGGATGGTGACTTTGATAATGGAGGAGATTGTTGGTAGCTGTGGGCTTCCTATAGATAGTAGTTGCCAAGGTGCCAGTCGAGGTTTTGGAAATTTGGAGGTCCAAGAACGTGATTGATTGGGAGTTAATCTCTGATGTGAACCTCAACCCAAGATCGTTTTTATTCAACATGTTGACGAAATCTTGAAAGGAATCAGTATCCCCTGACCACAGTATAAGCACATCGTCTATGTACCTCAGCCAGATGTCTACCATGTTTGTCCATTTTAAGTTGGATTCTTCAAAGACAAATTTTTCCTCCCACCAGCCCAGGTAAAGATTTGCATAAGTGGGCGCACATGGGCTCCCCATTGCGGTACCCCTGAGCTGGTGGGAGAATTTGCCATTAAAAAGAAAATAATTATGTTCAAGGACGAACTGTAATAGTTCTATTATGAACATGTTATGCTGACTGAAATGTTGACCCCTTTGGCTGAGGAAGTGCTTTATTGCTTTGAGGCCACCATGATGGGGAATAGATGTATAAAGAGTAGAGATGAGCGAACGTGTCCGTAACGGACACATCCGCACCCGGACACCGGCTTTAGCGAACACTGCAGTGTTCGCGCGTAAGTGTCCGGGTGCCGCCGGGGGGCGGGGAGATGCACGGCGGTGCGGGCGGCAGTAGCGGGGAACAGGGGGGAGCCCTCTCTCTCTCCCTCTCCCCCCCGCTCCCCGCCGCACCCCCCCGCGCTGCCACGGCGGCCCCCGAACTTTTTCGCCCGAACACCGAGGTGTTCGCAAAGTTCGGTGTTCGGGCGAAAAAGGGGCGGGGCCGAACGTGTTCGCTCATCTCTAATAAAGAGCTTCTACATCTAAGCTTGCAAGATAAACTGTTTCTGGGACGCAGATGCCATCCAGTTTCCTGAGTACGTCCGTGGTGTCTTGGACGTATGAAGGTAATGCCTCTACGAAATTCCGAAGAACTTTGTCGATATAGACACTTGGATTTTGTGTAATGCTGTTAATCCCAGAGACTATTGGGCGACCTTTAAGTGGGGACAGGCCCTTATGAACTTTGGGTATGGCGTAGAACGTCGCCACCTGAGGATAACTGATATGTAAGAACTCAAATTCTCTGTTGTCAATTAAGTGATTTTCTAAAGCCTTGGTTAATATTTCTTTTAATTGTTGTGAGAATTCATCAGTAGGATCCTTTGAGAGTTTACCATAGCTTGAAGTATCTTTTAAGAGCTGTAAACACATTTCTTGGTAATCTGATTTATCCATGATGACAATGTTTCCTCCTTTATCTGATTGTTTTATTACAATATTGTGATCTTTTTCTAAGGAGACCAAGGCTTTTTTTTCCGTTACTGAGAGATTTTGGTGATGGAAACACTTTTCTTGTGATAGTAATTGAAGTTCTTGTTTTACAAGAGTCTCAAATATATCAATGTGTGGATTATCACCAACAGGCGGCATACTAGTACTTTTATTCTTCAAGTTCGTAAAGGGGCCTTCCCCTATGGGTCTGCGAGCTTCTTGTGAGAGCTGGTCTAGGTCGTTAAGAGCAGTGATGTCGCTCGGATCAAGATTCAATTCAGCGCTTTTCTTACGCTCTTGAATGGCGTAATACTTACGCCAGCGTAGCTTTCTAAGAAATAGCGCTAAGTCTTTCTCCCACGTAAACAGATCAAACTGATGTGTAGGCACGAATGACAGACCTTTTTTGAGGACTGTAATTTCGTCCAAAGACAGAATCTTCTTTGACAAATTAATGACAAATTAATACGGAAAAAAAAGCCTTGGTCTCCTTAGAAAAAGATCACAATATTGTAATAAAACAATCAGATAAAGGAGGAAACATTGTCATCATGGATAAATCAGATTACCAAGAAATGTGTTTACAGCTCTTAAAAGATACTTCAAGCTATGGTAAACTCTCAAAGGATCCTACTGATGAATTCTCACAACAATTAAAAGAAATATTAACCAAGGCTTTAGAAAATCACTTAATTGACAACAGAGAATTTGAGTTCTTACATATCAGTTATCCTCAGGTGGCGACGTTCTACGCCATACCCAAAGTTCATAAGGGCCTGTCCCCACTTAAAGGTCGCCCAATAGTCTCTGGGATTAACAGCATTACACAAAATCCAAGTGTCTATATCGACAAAGTTCTTCGGAATTTCGTAGAGGCATTACCTTCATACGTCCAAGACACCACGGACGTACTCAGGAAACTGGATGGCATCTGCGTCCCAGAAACAGTTTATCTTGCAAGCTTAGATGTAGAAGCTCTTTATACATCTATTCCCCATCATGGTGGCCTCAAAGCAATAAAGCACTTCCTCAGCCAAAGGGGTCAACATTTCAGTCAGCATAACATGTTCATAATAGAACTATTACAGTTCGTCCTTGAACATAATTATTTTCTTTTTAATGGCAAATTCTCCCACCAGCTCAGGGGTACCGCAATGGGGAGCCCATGTGCGCCCACTTATGCAAATCTTTACCTGGGCTGGTGGGAGGAAAAATTTGTCTTTGAAGAATCCAACTTAAAATGGACAAACATGGTAGACATCTGGCTGAGGTACATAGACGATGTGCTTATACTGTGGTCAGGGGATACTGATTCCTTTCAAGATTTCGTCAACATGTTGAATAAAAACGATCTTGGGTTGAGGTTCACATCAGAGATTAACTCCCAATCAATCACGTTCTTGGACCTCCAAATTTCCAAAACCTCGACTGGCACCTTGGCAACTACTATCTATAGGAAGCCCACAGCTACCAACAATCTCCTCCATTATCAAAGTCACCATCCATGGGCCCTCAAAAAGGGCATTCCAAAAGGGCAGATTTTGAGGACGAAAAGAAATTGCTCTGAACCCCAGGAATTCGAAGTAAAAGCTAGAGAAATGGCGGATAGATTCACAAGACGAGGTTATCCAGAGAACGTGATTAGAGAGGCGCAAACGGCAGCGGCAGTAAGAACAAGAACTGAGCTCCTATCAAGAAAAGTGAAAGAACAGGGTGAAGGTTTAATACGGATGATAGCAACATACGATGAAAAATCCGCCAAAGTTAGGGGAATTTTCCAAAAATATTGGAACATTCTAAGAAGGGACACTGACCTCACAAGATGTTTATCTGAGCAACCCTCTATTACATACCGGAGGGGGAGGAGCGTGAGGGACAGATTGGTGCACAGCCACTATATTCCCAAAGTGGACCCACAAAACTGGCTGGATCAACACCCAATTTCAGGCTCTTTCAGATGTTCGGGCTGCAAAGCCTGTCCTTTTATGGAGAGGACCAAAACCTTCACTGGTGCAGCAACGGGTAAAACCTACTCTATTAGGAGCTTCATAAACTGCAGAACCACAGCCGTTATATATGTCGCAACATGTCCTTGTCCAAAGGACTATGTAGGTAAGACGATACAAGAACTGCGAAGAAGAGTGCTCTCACATATAGGAAACATAAACAGGAATGAGAGCACTAGTTTAGCAAACCACATCCGAGACGTACATGGGAATGATCCCCATAAGGTGGTATTTAGAGGAATTGAGACCCTGCGTTTGACGGCACGTAGAGGCAATGTAGATCGTGATCTACTTCAGAAGGAATCAAGATGGATCCATCGCTTGAATTCAGTGGCTCCAAATGGCTTGAATGAATGTTTGTCGTTTGCTCCTTTCATTTAAGTGTTAATAGATACCATGAATATAATGTGAGGACCTCAAAAATACATCTGTAAAATAAATATGGTTGTAATAACACACAGGTTATAGTAGCAACATTTTGAGATGAATGGATCAAATAAAAATAAAAAAACCTTAATTAAGACAATGGTGTAGTCTTTTTATGGAAACACTTATCTTGTTCAGCAAGAAAAATCAGTTCATTTGCTGTTAGCTTGAGCTACAATTAAAATATACCACTCCAAATAAATATCACTGCACAAATCATAGAAATGACACGACAGCCCTGTTCTAATGTTTTATTGCTCATAATGGTTTGCTAGGTAGTGTGATCATAAAACAATAGGATCGCCTATTTAATACATCATTCATATGATAAAACAGTTGGAGATGGTTTCTCCGTTAAAAGTGAGCGATTTCAAACTAATAAGGGGACAGTGAGTATGGGCGTTGAACAAGCAGACAGCTAGTGAGACATAAACAACAAACTGTCAAGCAAGACAGCGGTACTCAGGATATAATGCTGAATTTCTGCAATAGTTAAGGACCTGTGTGGCGCCTCGTGAGTTAATAGGTCACATGACATCCGCAGCCACATGATTTGAGTCATGGGACAATAGTGGTCACATGATTGCAGCAGATGGGAACGCCCACTTCAGGGCCGGATATCTTGTGATAGGTGCAAACAGAGACGAGCCCCCAATGAGAGGGGAGGAGTTTGGTATACTTAAACCTTGGCAAACCAGAGGATACCAGGTCTGTCAGTTTATTGTGGGACATTGATCCCAGCGGTTGCACATGCTGTGCTGTGTGGGAAAGGTTGAAGGGTGCTATCAGATATCACATCCGATTCCAGTACTATGTTACAGCTCTCTTTAGTGATCTGGGCAGCAAACTAAGTCAGCTTTAGTGTTCAGTCACTGCAATTGAGCCAAAGTATCTAGCTCTTTTGACTTAGACTAACCTAAAGCTGCACTAAGGACACTAATGATAACACAGTTTATCAATGGGCTCATAATATTGAGGCCCAACTGTGTTTATGACCGCCTATATAAAAACATTTCAAGTAGCTGTGTAACATCTGTTAGCTACTTACTGATGGTTTATAAACAAACATCAGGGACAGCTACACAGAAGTACCCCAGTAAGTTACTAGAATAATTTATGGAATAAGATCACACTGATGACCATTAGTCTAACAGAGTCACAGTGAAGATACATACATCAGTTGGATACCAGTCCGTGTATTATCGTAACCACATGATTCCTGAATGATATCATTAATGTGGTTAGAGATCTAGCTCGGATGGCATCCGTTAACCATGATTAAACCTAAATCAATCTGGGCTGGATACTTCAAGTACTGAGCTGAAACCAATTAATATCATAATTCAGACCATTTGCAACACAAGTATCATCAAATTTTGGGGAAAAGAAAACTCCCGTACTATATAAAAATCCACAGGAAAAGAAAAAAAAGGGAGTTTTTGATAAGTGATTAATACATCCTCACTATCCATCATCAAAGTGGACCTATTTCTGTAATATACTGTCTCCCCATCCTGATGAATCAGTCACAGGTTGGAGGTGACTGAAGAAACGCGTCGACTGTGGGAGAATAAATTAATTTCTGCACGATACACAAAAACAAGTTGATCGTGCATAATTTATATACTTTTTGTCCACCAACAGAATCTATTAATATTGGAACTACAGTGTTGATACTTTACTGATCGTAAATTGATCATTTAGATTGATATATATCTGTGTATGTTTGTCAGTGAGCTCAATTTTTAACAGAGTGAATAAAAGTTATATTTTATGTTTAAAATTAGTTAGTGGGCTCTTCCCAGTGTAAATAATTAAGTTTAAAAAGAACCCTACTGTCACAGTGATTAGTGTTATTCATAATGTTAAACTATCTACAAGTCATATGTATAATTACTCGAAACAGGATACTTCTAGGCGGTAGAAGTTGATTCATCTGAAATTGGTCGCTGTGTTTTGTCACAGGGGTTGTGTAATTTAACTAATCTGCGTAGTTGTGCCTTTTTTTCAGGAAGTTCTCACCAACTGAACATAATTATGATATTGAGGATAGACAGTTGCTGACTATAAAGTGGGCTTTTGAAGAATGGAGACATTTTTTAGAAAGAGCTTAACATAAAGTGATGGTTCTCACTGACCATAAAAATCTTGTGTACCTAGAGTCTGTTAAAAGAAAAATCCTAGACAGGCACATTAGTCACTGTTCATTTATTTTTTTTGATTCTGTGGTTACACGGAAATACGAATGTCAAGGCTATGCCTTGTCTAGGAGCTTTGTACCAATGGTGTCAGGGAAGACACTGGCCTCCATGTTGGCTTAGGGAGTGGTGGTGTCAGATCTCTTGTTACGTTTGCTAAGAGCAGGTCAGAGAGGTTCAGAACTTCTCCTTCAAATCTTTCTGAAGGGAAATTATTTGTGTCTGTTCATTTGTGCCTCAAATTGTTGACTGAGATGCATGATTCAGTTCTGGTGGGCCATCCAGGTTTATTTCTAGAGCTCTTTGGTGGCCTACTATTAGGTGGGATGCAGAGAATTATTTAAGGGCTTGTGGCGTTATCCCCATTCTGAATCACCTCAAAATCTCCATGCAGGCATGTTGTTACCTTTTTTGCCTTTTCGAGAAAGACCTTGGAGCCATTTATCAATGAACTTTATTACTGACCTTCCAAAGTCAGAGAGTAAAGGCCCATTTAGACTGGACGAATGTTGGGCAAATGATGCCAGACACTTGTCCCCACATACACTTGCTCCCGTGCTCTTGCATGGGAGCTAGTATCGCTGGCTTACTCACAGAGTTGCCAGCAGGGGGACGGGGAGGCTGCAGAAGATTTCACTCCTTGCCCTCCCCCCGCCCCTTTCCATTGACATAACATAGCGGCCGTTCAATACTAGGGGGGGGGGGGGGTGAAATCTCCTCCAGCCGCCCCGCTAATACTAGTTCCTGTGTGTTTGTCCGACATTCCTCCCATCTAAATGGGCCTTAATTCAGTTATTTGGATAGTGGTTGATTGGTCTAGCAAGATGTGTCATCTTATAGCTTTGCCTAGCCTTCTTAATGACAAAACATTAGCCAAGCTGTTTTTTACTTAAATCAGACCCTTTTAGATGAGGCGATTCTTGTTTGAATGAGGGAGTGACGTCACCGTTAGCTCATTCGCTCTCGATACATTATTTGCTGATTCAAACGAGAATCATTGTCTTTCACATTTGCTGTTTAAGTTAATGACAGGGACTGAACCCCCCCATGTTTAAACCGAATGATAAGTGAACGATCCAATTATGATTTTTATGCCTGCATAAAATGATCGAACGATTACATTCGTCGTTGGGTCGTTGACTCGCGTTTAGACCGAAACAGAACTGAAGCAAAATGATAGCCTTCCGTTTTTTTGAAAACCCATTGAAAACAATAGGGGAAAAAATGGAAACCTTTATTTCAGTTTTAATTCCTTTTCTCTACTCCAAAAACGGAACAGAGAGACTGAATGGCTCAATGGAGACAAAATGTTATTGTGAAAGGGGCCTATCTAATGCACACTGTGCACTGCTCTCATGTGACCAGTTATGGCCAATCAGAGAGCAAGTATAGTGCATTGATAGTCTATCACTACCAATACCCCGTGGGAGATTAGGTAGTCTGAAAATTATGTCGGCCATCTTGGACATCTGAAAACGGAACTTGGAACCAGCGGACCAAAGGGACGACACAAAATAATAACTACAGGTAATATACCTACCTCCTCTTCCTGCCTCGGGACAAAATTTTGTCCCAGAAATTGGTGGGTCACTTTAAGAAATAAATGGTTAATTTGTTATTCGGAGATTTGTCTATTGGGGGTTTATGCCAAAAACAAAAAGATTATTTGTGGATTTTGAGCTGATCATGCCAATTCCATATGGATTGCCTAAAGTGCGTAAGAGTCCTGTATACCTATGCGTCGGATTATATTGGCACAGGATCTATTAATGATAGGTTATCTGCTTGTCTGGACTCCTTAGTGTAATCTTTAGTGAGAGGAATTCATGGTTACTTGCAGAACAGCTGGGATGTTCTTAGGATCATAGACGAGGAAGTATGGGCTGATGAATTTACATGCGTTACTTCTGAGCTGGATGTGAAACACCTCGTCTGGGTCGCACGTAATTAGTGGACCTAATTGGATGGAGACACACTATATACTAACATGGGAACCACAAAATATAAATAACAAAACCCAAAGTGTGGAAATGGAAAATCTGATCCTGTATTAAAATTAGACGCGTAACCCCGGAATGCAACATAGAGTCAAGAGAGAGAGTTTTCCATGGATCAGTTTCAGCATGAATTCATATTAGGATGGGAAAGTTGAGTGATTTAAGCCAGTGTTCCCCAACTCCAGTCCTCAGGGCACCCCAACAGCTCATGTTTTCAGGATTTCCTCAGTGTTGCACAGGTGATGTAATTATGGTCAGTGCCTCAGACATTGCCACAGGTGTTCTTACTATAGGAGATCCTGAAAACATGACCTGTTGGTGGTCCCTGAGGACTGGAGTTGGGGACCCCTGATATAAGCCATTTTGAGAGAGGGCTGGTCATTGGTGCTAGACTAGCCAGGGCTAGTATTTCAAAAACTGCCAACCCTGTGGATTTTCTCATGCAGCGGTATGAAGAGTACACTGAGGTTGGTGTAATCCAGGAAAAACATCAAACTAACATAAGTACTGCAGATGTAAACAATTTGTCAACAAAAGGGTTCAGAGGAGGATGTCAAGAATCTTGCTGATGAACAATTGGTGCAGTTGAATACAACGCCGGTGCTCCAATTAATGTATCTGAATGCACAACTCGTTGTTCCTTACCACAGAGGGGCTATAATCGCAGACTACCAGTTTGAAACAGAAAGGTGACACTTTAGTGGTCAAAACAGTGAAAAACTGGATCACTGAGCAGTGTGAAAACAATTTCCTGGTCAGATGAACCCAGATTTCTGTTGCACCTTGCTGATGAAAGGGTCAGAATTTGATGCAAGCAGCATGGATTGATGAACCCTTCCTGTCAGTTGTCATCGTTTCAGGCTGGAGGAGGTAAAATAATGGGATGGGGAATATTTTCTTGGCACACCCTGTGTCCTCTGATACCTACCTGTGGATGAGCGCTACCATAAATTGCTACCCTCCTGAAGGCCATAGGAGGTCCAAAGTGCTACTTGATGGGTGTCTCTAATAAAGTAACCATTCAGTGTATCCTATGGATGACTATTTAAGGATTATGCCTGACTCCTGAGACACACGTCAAATATCTGTTTGTGTTGGGAAAGCCGCGGTCAGCCAAACTTTTCTTTTGCAACAGCTGTTGAAGGAAAAATGTAGTATTGAATGGCAGCTATTCAGATTAGGGAATCCCTGTCTATGCCATTAATATATGCTCTAATAAGGTATATAGATAAGGGCTCTCCTGATGGGGCACATAGCAAAAAAAATTCCTGAAAACTTGGCAACTGTCGCTGGAATTTATAACCATGCCTGAAACTTTTCTTCTAATAGAAGTAGGTTAGAGAATTGCTGTAAGTGACATACTTACCAACCCTTCTGCTTTTTTTTCTGGAGACTCCTGAAGAAGGAGGCCTCTCAGTAGGATACACAAGTATTGTACAAAGCTTTCTGCCGTAGAGGGGAGTCATTGACTGATTGCAGATTAAAATCACTTTGCGGCAAGCATCCACATATTGACTGGCACTGTGTATAGGGGCATTCTGCCTATGTCAGCAGAGACACCATGGCCGCCAATATTTGATGACGGGACTTGCCTGCTCTATTGCTGTATGGGTCAAGTTGAAAACTTAAAAGCGGTGATGAATTATCTATAGTGCAAAACTCATTAATATTCATTCTTATCTGGCCAAAACAGGAAATGCATCCAAAACCATCATGTAAATAATAAATAACACATGAAGGGACATAGAGCAGAGCTATAGAATCCTGAGCTCTGCAATATAAGCCACAAAATGGCCGACACTAATTAAAAAATCCATAGTTTTCGTAAATGACCCTCAAAAATAACAGTCTGCCAGACCGCCATACAGACCAAAATAAATGTTCTCCTCAGAACCCCCAAGATGTAGACTGTGATGTCACTGATGGCAACACATTATTCTGCATGTGATGACAGCAGAGAAAGTGAGAAAAATAGCACCAGGTTA
This sequence comes from Eleutherodactylus coqui, assembly GCF_035609145.1. Classification (NCBI taxonomy): domain Eukaryota; kingdom Metazoa; phylum Chordata; class Amphibia; order Anura; family Eleutherodactylidae; genus Eleutherodactylus; species Eleutherodactylus coqui. The sequence continues at coordinate 64,508,380 of NC_089848.1, read as the reverse complement.
CATAGGATGGTTCTGCTGGGAGCTAGATTTTGTATTAAATTAAGACCCTCACCGAGAATTCCCCTAAACGATAAAGGACATACAGTTACGTCCTGCGTGTTTGAGGTTTGTATGGAGGAGATCGGGGGGATCGATCCAGCTTCATATATTGCTGGTGCTGGCTGTTTCTTACAGCTGACACACACCGGCAACAGCTGCAATTAGCTCTCATGCTGATTGTGGCTGTTGACCTTGTAAATGCTGCCGTCAGTTCTGACAGCGGCATTTAAATGCCCTTATTGGAGTTCGAGGGGTCTTCTGAACGCCTCCCAGGACTGCCATTGCAGATTGCCTGTGTATGGCTGTGCTTACAAAGGTAGCTATCAGTCCCTGATAGGACTGCCCACTGATCTGTGTATGTACCGTCATACACAGCTGTCAATCACGGATAAGACTGCCCACTGATCTGTGTATATAGTGTCATACACAGCTGTCAATCACTGATAGGACCGCCCACTGATCTGTGTATATAGTGTCATACACAGCTGTCAATCACTGATAGGACCGCCCTCTGATCCGTGTATGTACAGTCATACACAGCTGTCAATCACTGATAGGACCGCCCACTGAGCTGTGTATGTACAGTCATACACAGCTGTCAGTCACTGATGGGACCGCCCTCTGATCCGTGTATGTACAGTCATACACAGCTGTCAATCACTGATAGGACAGCCCACTGATTTGTGTATGTACAGTCATACACAGCTGTCAGTCACTGATAGGACCGCTCACTGATCTGTGTATATAGTGTCATACACAGCTGTCAATCACTGATAGGACCGCCCATTGATCTGTGTATGTACTGTCATACAAAGCTGTCAATCACGGATAAGACTGCCCACTGATCTGTGTATATAGTGTCATACACAGCTGTCAATCACTGATAGGACTGCCCATTGATCTGTGTGTGTACAGTCATACACAGCTGTCAATCACTAATAGGACCGCCCTCTGATCCGTGTATGTACAGTCATACACAGCTGTCAATCACTAATAGGACCGCCCTCTGATCTGTGTATGTACAGTCATACACAGCTGTCAATCACTGATAGGATCCCACATTCATCTGTGTATGTACAGTCATACACAGCTGTCAATCACTAATAGGACCGCCCTCTGATCTGTGTATGTACAGTCATACACAGCTGTCAATCACTGATAGGACCGCCCACTGATCTGTGTATGTACCGTAGTGACCTGGACTGGCACTACAGAATAAAAGTACTTTACCTGCAAGTTAAGAGCAACTGTTCTAACTACCAGTGCATTTAACAAAGGGTAGTTATGCTGGACTTCGTTTAATAAGAAGACGGAATCAGGAAACTAAAGAGTTAAGATTGTTTATGCACCGTCGTAAATCAGTTAAGCTGTGGCAGGCTCCCTGAGTGAGCAAGTAAGGAAAAAAGGGGAGGGCTTTTTCCGGCTCATTTTGTATTGCGCACTTAGAAATTGATAACAGTGTTAGAAGACGGAAGTGGAGTAGGCCGTATGAAGTGAGACCGTGAAGAGGTCACTCGGAGGGGAGAGAAGCCGAGATGCACACGGAGGAAGCGGATAGCCATGTCAAAATCCTGCTTCCTTCTCCTCTGTCCTGCTGTAATTAGAGACACATTATGTAAACTTTCAAGCAATCATGTGTGCAGCTGCTCATAAATTACCCCGATGATGAGAGAGACTGTTTGTTTTTCCAAACCTTATGTCCGTTCAAGCCAGCGCTGCTTTCTACCGGACGACAACTTAATAGATAATAATAATCATTATTTGTATAGCCCCAACTTATTCCGAAGTAGAGAATCTTCATAGAAGTTTGTTAATAGTAAAGGAAACTTGAGCACAGTGTTTCAGGAATGGCAAAACTGTTAGTGGGGTTATAAAGGGTATTTTCTTGTCAGCTCTCTCTTTATAGCTCTTCCTTAGCTCAGATGCTGCTTCCTCAAAGTTTGTTTATCTGTGTATAAACTGTTAAACAGTATATATACAAGTTGTATATGCAATTTCAGGAGCCTAATATTAAGACAGACAACCACGGGTCTGAAAGTAAATCGTGTGCCTGTTATTTACCTACCTACGTGTGTTAGTCTTATTTCGCTACCAAGAGCTTTTAATCCAGGCACTGGCATCACGATCACCTAATTCCATTAGTCGTCACGATCCTGTTATATACCTTGAACAGTGCACAAGATTACAAAGAGCATGCTGCACAAATTGCCACCATGACACAACTCCACAGTCACATCTTGGTAACCGCTCAGAGAGTACAGGCCTCTTCCCACTTGTCACCCATTGAAGTACAGTCATACCACAGCTGTCAATCACTGTTAGGACTGCCCACTGATCTGTGTATGTACAGTCATACACAGCTGTCAATCACTGATAGGACCGCCCAGGGATCTGTATATGTACAGTCATACACAGCTGTCAGTCACTGATAGGACAGCCCACTGATTTGTGTATGTACAGTCATACACAGCTGTCAATCACTGATAGGACCGCCCACTGATCTGTGTATGTACAGTCATACACAGCTGTCAATCACTGATAGGACAGCCCACTGATTTGTGTATGTACAGTCATACACAGCTGTCAATCACTGATAGGACCGTCCACTGATCTGTGTATGTACAGTCATACACAGCTGTCAGTCACTAATAGAACCACCCACTGATCTGTGTATGTACAGTCATACACAGCTGTCAATCACGGATAAGACTGCCCACTGATCTGTGTATATAGTGTCATACACAGCTGTCAATCACTGATAGGACTGCCCATTGATCTGTGCGTGTACAGTCATATACAGCTGTCAATCACTAATAGGACCGCCCTCTGATCCGTGTATGTACAGTCATACACAGCTGTCAATCACTGATAGGACCGCCCACTGAGCTGTGTATGTACCGTCATAAACAGCTGTCAATTACTAGTGGGATCCTCCACTGATCTGTGTATGTACAGTCATACACAGCTGTCAGTCACTGATAGGACTGCCCACTGACTTGTGTATATACAGTCAGACACAGCTATCAATCACTGATAGGACCGCCCACTGATCTGTGTATATATAGTCATACACAGCTGTCAGTCACTAACAGGACCACCCACTGATCTGTGTATGTACAGTCATACACAGCTGTCAATCACTAATAGGACTGCCCACTGATCTGTGTATATATAGTCATACACAGCTGTCAGTCACTAACAGGACCACCCACTGATCTGTGTATGTACAGTCTTACACAGCTGTCAATCACTGATAGGATCGCCCACTGATCTGTGCATGTACAGTCATACACAGCTGTCAGTCACTGATAGGACCGCCCACTGATCTGTGTATGTACAGTCATACGTAGCTGTCAGTCACTGATAGGACCGCCCACTGATCTGTGCATGTAACGTCATACACAGCTGTCAATCACTGGTAGGATCGCCCACTGATCTGTGTATGTACAGTCACACATAGCTGTCAATCACTGGTAGGATCGCCCACTGATCTGTGTATGTACCATCATTCACAGCTGTCAGTCACTGATAGGACCGCCCACTGATCTGTGTATGTACAGTCATACACAACTGAGTCACTGATAGGACCGCTCACTGATCTGTGTATGTACAGTCATACGTAGCTGTCAGTCACTGATAGGACCGCCCACTGATCTGTGTATGAACCATCATACACAGCTGTCGGTCACTGATAAGACCGCCCACTGATCTGTGTATGTACAGTCATACACAGCTGTCAGACACTGATAGGATTGCCCACTGATCTGTGCATGTACAGTCATACATAGCTGTCAATCACTGGTAGGATCGCCCACTGATCTGTGTATGTATAGTCATACACAGCTGTCAGTCACTGATAGGACCGCCCACTGATCTGTGTATGTACAGTCATACGTAGCTGTCAGTTACTGATAGGACCGCCCACTGATCTGTGTATGAACCATCATACACAGCTGTCAGTCCCTGATAGGACCGCCCACTGATCTGTGTATGTACAGTCATACACAGCTGTCAGTCACTGATAGGACCACCCACTGATCTGTGTATGTACAGTCATACACAGCTGTCAGTCACTGATAGGACCGCCCACTGATCTGTGTATGTACAGTCATACACAGCTGTCAGTCACTGATAGGACCACCCACAAATCTGTGTATGAACCGTCATACACAGCTGTCAGTCACTGATAAGACTGCTCACTGATCTGTGTATGTACAGTCATACACAACTGAGTCACTGATAGGACCGCTCACTGATCTGTGTATGTACAGTCATACGTAGCTGTCAGTCACTGATAAGACCACCCACTGATCTGTGTATGTACAGTCATACACAGCTGTCAGTCACTGATAGGACCGCCCACTGATCTGTGTATGTACAGTCATACACAGCTGTCAGTCACTGATAGGACCGCCCACTGATCTGTGTATGTACAGTCATACGTAGCTGTCAGTCACTGATAGGACCGCCCACTGATCTGTGTATGAACCATCATACACAGCTGTCAGTGCCTGATAGGACCGCCCACTGATCTGTGTATGTACAGTCATACACAGCTGTTAGTCACTGATAGGACCGCCCACTGATCTGTGTATGTACAGTCATACACAGCTGTCAGTCACTGATAGGACTGTCCTCTGATCTGTGTATGTACAGTCATACACAGCTGTCAGTCACTGATAGGACCGTCCTCTGATCTGTGTATGTACAGTCATACACAGCTGTCAGTCACTGATAGGACCGTCCTCTGATCTGTGTATGTACAGTCATACACAGCTGTCAGTCACTGATAGGACCGCCCACTGATCTGTGTATGTACAGTCATACACAGCTGTCAGTCACTGATAGGACCGTCCTCTGATCTGTGTGTGTACAGTCATACACAGCTGTCAGTCACTGATAGGACCGTCCTCTGATCTGTGTATGTACAGCCATACACAGCTGTCAGTCACTGATAGGACCGCCCACTGATCTGTGTATGTACAGCCATACACAGCTGTCAGTCACTGATAGCTCTGCCCATTGGACTGTTCACCTCAGAGGTTTAAGGCCTCATGTCCACGGGGAAAATCAGATCCGCTGCAGATTCTACATGGAGAATCTGCAGCGGGTCCCTCCTGCCCCGCGGACATGAGCGCCGAAAATAACAATTTAAAAGCATTTACCTATCCGTAGCGGGCGGCGAAGGTCAGCTGTTCCTCACGGCCGGATCTTCATTTTCGGCCGGCGGATGAATTCCTGACGCCGGCGGCACGTCGCCGGCACGTCGTCGACGTGCCGCGCGCATGCGCCGGGCACATCCGCCGAGCCGAAGCAAGGGAGATGCGGCCGTGAGGAAGAGCAGAGCTTCGCGGCCCGCTGCGGGTGAGTAAATGCTTTTAATTCCTATTTTAGGTCTCCCGCGGATCCGGACGGCTTCCATAGGCTTCAATAGAAGCCCGCGGGAGCCATCCCCGCGGGAGACCCGCATGAAAATGGAGCATGGTCCAGATTTTTTCATGCTCCATTTTTTTTTAAATGCCTTTTATTGACGATCCGCGGGTATTTATCTACCCGCGGGTGGTCAATGCATCCCTATGGGGTGCGGATCCGCGCGCGGGAGATCCGCTGCGGATTTTAAATCACATTTTGCCCGTGGACATGAGCCCTTAATGAATGAAATACAAGTTATAATGAATCTTTTCTCCATAAACTATTTATTGATCTGCAGCTCCTCTTGCTCTATAACAGGCTGCCTGCGGTTTGGGCAGTATGTTCAAGCCGATAGACTCCCTTTAACTCCTTCATGACCGCAATATGCCTTTTTCCTGATCTCACTAATGGGCTTTAAACCTACATAAACATCTTTTTAAAGCCAGGCTCACATGAGCATAATTTAATTGCATATTACGCCCGCAATGTATGAGCGCATAGTACGCAATGAATGGAGTCAATGAAAGTATATTGATTTTTATTGATCCATTCACACTCATGTATATTAGTTTGGCGGCCTTAAAAGAGAACGCAGCATGTGCTATTCTACCATATAATACGTGTTCAGCCCTATTGTCCTCTATGGGTGTGTACGAAAACGCTTTACATATGCTATTACATTGCGTTTATGCGGCGTTTTTACGCAATGTTGCTTAGAGACAACTTAAAAATAAAAGAAGAAACCAGGAAGCCAGTGCGTGAGATATACTGTAAAGCGCAGGTACACGCAATCACAAACACTATGATAGGCAGCACTATATGGCGGTAAAGCACTGCATTTTAAAAGCCGTGGTTTACCATATGGTCGCTGGAGCCTGGCCTAAGGCCACTCTCTCACACAGCATCGGCAAAACGCCATGGTTTTGATTGCGGCATTTTGTTGCGATTTAACAGCCGTTTTTGGACGCAGGTTACTGCGCCCGACAGCGCTTTTTAACGCACCCTATCATTCTCATGGATGATGAGGTTGAGAGGATAAAAAATCGTGGCGTGCTCCATCTTTCTGCGATGTGCGATTTAATTTTTTTTTTTTATCTCCCATGTATTCCTATGGAGGCTTCTTTTATCGTAACACAACACTACAAACGCACTGCGACGCAACTTTAACATTACAAAGTCCCAGGGACTTATGCGATAAAAAAATTTGCACACAATTTTACCGCAGGCGGCATTGATGCGAAATTATTTTCTAAAAAAAGCATCGCTGACGCTCACAAACCGCAGTGAATAAAGATGCAATTTTTCCGCGGCAAAATCGCGATCGCCGTTGTGGAGAAAGTCTAAGTCAGCGGCTTGACTGACTGCTGATAGCTAGTCTACTGCTCCAACAGCCATGAGCTGAGAAACCTCAGGTTTAGACAATTTAACCCCATACATGCCACAATCCATAGCGACTTGAGCGTGTTAGCAGATGACAGGGGAGGGGGCTCTTTTTATCACCAAGTGGCACCTGGCAGTGTGATTGTAAGGTACCAATGGATTCTTATAGCAGCCAGAAGCCTGACAAAGGCCTCAATGTCTGCCATGTAACTCAGCCTAGTAGGCCCCGCCTTCCACACAGTCTATTAGGCTGCTGACATAAGCTTAGTAGAATGCAATACCTAAGTAATGCAGTGTACCACCCTAGCGATCGAATGATTGCATCTTCAAGTCTCCTTCAGGGATTAAAAAGTAATGTAAAAAAAAGCTCAATAAGGTTTAATATAAAAAATATCCAGTTTAAAAAATATGCATCTTTTCCCAGAAAAGTCCGTATTAGGCCTCCTGCTCATGGGCGGATATTCGTTGTGGAATTTGCGGCGGGCGTCCGCACCGCAGATCTGCAGCAAATGCCACCCATAGCATGCTATGGGTGATTCTTCCTGCACAGATGAGGAAACTAATTGTGGTTTTCGCAAGCGGAGGAAAAATCGCAGCATGCTCCGTTTTTGCGCGGATTCTGCGCGGACGGCTTACAGTGAAGTCAATGGAAGCTGTGCAATCCGCAGCCCTTACGCAATTGATGTGGGAAAAGCAGGAGCTAAAAAAAATGAATCGGTACTGTGCATGTCCGACGGTGAGCCGTGCGGACCATCCGCAGTACATATTTAAATAAAAGTAAGCAGGAACGCGCGAACGCCGCTGCTCCCAGGGACGGATTCTGCTGTGGGATTCCACGTGCGGAATTCGGCTCTGCTGTGTGCAGGAGGCCTTAAATGGATACTGTAAACCACATCATAGGTATTACTGCATTCGGAATGATCCGGACAATGAAAATATGGTGTTATCTTGAGGCCGCTTTCACGCAGGCTACAAAATTATGCAATTTTGTAGCAATGTGACAGTGCTACAAAACGCATGTATGAGAAGCCCATGGTTTTAAATTGGTTCTTTCACACGAGTGATGTTTTGTAGCCTGCGACGTTGCTAGTATACAAAATCACACCATGGTCTTATACAGCCCCGATTTGCAGGTTTTTTTGTAGCCCATGTTTCCCTATGGAGGCTTTTTTACTGTTGCATCGCACTACTGCAAATCCCACTGTAAAAGCCCTAAAATAAGCCCTAGCTGCATAGAAGAACAAGAAAAACATAATACATCACCTAAGAGGTGCTGTCAGCTCCAGCACCTGTGTCCTCTTCAGCTCCGCCACTTGCCTTTAGTCTTTTGCCAGGCCTTCCTGGACTGGAGGTTCAAATTTCCTGCCTCCAGAAAGCGCTGGCTGTGATTGGTTCATTGAGCAATGGCTCTGATTGCCTGAGCCACGCTGCTTGAGAACCAATCAGTGGCAGAGCTTCTTGGAGGCGGGCATTTTCAAAGTCCTGACCAGGAGGCTCTGCCGGAGAACTTAAAACAAGTGCCAGGGAGCTTCAAGGGAGACATGTGGGCAGCTGACAGCGCCTGAAAGGTGATGTTTTTTTTTTTTTAATTTGTTTATGCAGCTAGGGCTTATTTTAGGACTAGGATTTCCTACTGTAAAAGTTGCATCGCACCGCACAAAAACTGCGTTTTCATGCGGTGCAACACATAGGAATGCTCAGAAAAATAAGAATGCTGCAGATCTTAGAATGCTGCCAGGTACCGGAAGAAAGGCTGCGCTGACAGAGCAAAGACTTGGGAGGTGTGGGGAGCGCTTTATTTGCCGTAATCGTCTGTGGATACGCAGCTGACTTCGAGTCTGAATCCGCACTGATGGTCCGGACTGCGTCCAAAACTCCACAGCATTTCTGCCATGTGTAAATGTACCCTTAGGTTAGTTCCACACGGCGATCGTGGTTTTGCCATGAGAAAATCGTAGCAAAGTAGCTTTTTTTTCCTGCGATTTTCTGAGCATCAGCAATGCTTTTTTTAGAATAATATTGCATCGCTGCCACCCACGATAAAATGGCGCCATTGTTTTATTGCGAAAGTCAATAGGACTTTAAATCTTTCTATTGATAAAACGGGAGGCTCCATAGGAATACATGTTCTCTCAACATCGCTAATGGGAAGGAATCCATTGAGAATCATTGGTTTCATAAATCTTCGTTATTACTGACTCTCACATCGCGCAATTTTATTGCCTGTGGGAAACCACCTTTAGGCTCGGAGATGTGTGAAGCACTGCGTAATTGCGCAAGAAAATGCACACATCTGCAACTCATACTAATTAGCCTATGAACATGCCTTGCGGGTACAAAACGTACAATAAAATACGCTGAAACACGCACAAAGAAGCCTTGTTCAGTGTGCCAAAAAGAGGTACAAATGTAGATACACTTATGGGAAGGGGGACTTGGAAATGCTTCTACATGGGCAGAACTAGCCCGCCATACGCGCCACAATATACGTTACCTATCGCCACGGAATTCCACACCTAAATCTGCGCGGTTAACTGCGCATTTAATGCAGAATTGCAGGTAGTCCTCTGGATTCTGGTCCAGAGTTTACCAAGTATTGCAGTGTATCGCCTGCTAATTCCACCCTAAGGGCACTTTCACACTGGCGATGAAATTGCGCTATTTCCCTGCACTGCTAAAAATCGCTAAATTATGAGGCCAATGGCTTCACATGTGTGACATTTTAATGCATGCGATGCAGTGTGAAAACAAAATCGCAACATATCCATTATTTTCGCAATCTCGCCCATTGTTTCCAATGGGAGAAGATCATGCTCCTCTGCCACTACTGTGACAATAGCAGCAGGGGATTCCTTCATCCCCGCAGGGAGTCCCCTTATTACTGAACACCCTTCCACTGCTGTCACAGTGTTCAGTAATGAGAGGACTCCCTGCGGGGATAAAGGAATCCCCTGCTGCTACTGTCACAGTGCTCAGTGATGAGGGGACTCCCTGCGGGGATGAAAGAATCCCATGCTACTGCTGTCACAGTGTTCAGTGATGAGGGGACTCCCCGCGGGAATGTAAGAATCTCCTACAGCTGCTGTCACAGTGTTCAGTGATGAGGGGACTCCCCTAGGGGATGAAAGAATCCCTTGCTACTGCTGTCACAGTGTTTAGTGAAGAGGGGACTCCCCGCGGGGATGAAGGAATCCTCTGCTGCTGCTGTCACAGCGTTCAGTGTTGAGGGGACTCCCCGCGGGAATGAGAGAATCCCTTGCCATAGCTGTCACAGTGTTCAGTGATGAGAGGACTCCCCATAGGGATGAAGGAATCCACTGCTTCGGCTGTCACAGTGTTCAATGATGAGGGCACTCCCAGCGGGGATGAAGAAATCCACTGCCACAGCTGTCACAGTGTTCAGTGATGAGGGGACTCCCCGCGGAAATGAAGGAATCCCCTGCTACAGCTGTCACGGCTGTGGCAGGAGATCGCGATCTTCTCCCATTGCTTTCAATGTTGCCAGCGCTACTGCTGCCCCCCCCCCAGTAAAGGCAGTGGGATGAAAGGATTCCCCGCAGGGATGTGGGGCTGTTTTCATATGAAATAGCCTCGCATCCAGGGGTTTTAGAAGGTTTGCGAGAGCGGTATCGGGCCGTGAATCACAGCCCAATATCTCTCTACCCACTGTGCAGGAGGCTTAGGTCTTATGTCCACTAGCTACATGGAATTGCAGATTTTGCCCATAGGGAATCATTGGCCATCCGCGGTCCATTAAATTGATTTTTGCACCCGCGGATGGTATTTTAAAAGAATTGCATTTTTCACGTGCGGGAGAAAAACGCGGCATGCTCCATTTTGCCGCGGATCGGCAACATTGCTCTCACATTGTACGGATATCTGCATCCCAAAAAATACCATTTGAGGCAAATCCACGCGGAATCCACCGCGGAAATCCACAGCAGATTCTGCGCGGATTGTATTTTTCAAGTGGACATGAGGCCTTAGGCCTGGCTCCACACGGGCAAGAAAATTGCGTCATTTCCGCCTGATGCGACAGTAAAAAAGCAGATTATGAAACCAATGATTTTCTTCCCATCTGCAATATTTTCACTGATGCCATGTTGAAAGGATAACAAATCGTGGCGTGCTCTATGTTTCTGCGATGCGCGATTTTTACACTCTCCCATGTATTCCTATGGAGGCTTCTTTATATCGCATTGTAAAGCTACAAATGCGCGTTGCGATTTTAACATTACAAAGTCCCGATGACTTATGTGATTAAAAATTGCGCAAGTTTGTCGTGTGACTGCAGCGCGGGCAGCAGCGATGGGAGGTTATTCTCCAGAAAAAGCATCGCTGGCGCTCATAAAAGATAAGATTTTGCCGCAATTTTCTTGCGGCAAAATCAGAATCGCCCATGTGGAGCCAGCCTTATCGCCCATGTGGAGCCAGCCTTATCACCCATGTGGAGCCAGCCTCATCGCCCATGTTGGAGCCAGCCTTATCGCCCTTGTGGAGCCAGCCTTATCGCCCATGTGGAGCCAGCCTTATCGCCCATGTTGGAGCCAGCCTTATCGCCCATGTGGAGCCAGCCTTATCGCCCATGTGGAGCCAGCCTTATCGCCCATGTTGGAGCCAGTCTTATCGCCCATGTTGGAGCCAGCCTTATCGCCCATGTTGGAGCCAGCCTTATCGCCCATGTTGGAGCCAGCCTTATCGCCCATGTTGGAGCCAGCCTTATCGCCCATGTTGGAGCCAGCCTTATCGCCCATGTTGGAGCCAGCCTTATCGCCCTTGTGGAGCCAGCCTTATCACCCATGTGGAGCCAGCCTCATCGCCCATGTTGGAGCCAGCCTTATCGCCCTTGTGGAGCCAGCCTTATCGCCCATGTGGAGCCAGCCTTATCGCCCATGTTGGAGCCAGCCTTATCGCCCATGTGGAGCCAGCCTTATCGCCCATGTGGAGCCAGCCTTATCGCCCATGTTGGAGCCAGTCTTATCGCCCATGTTGGAGCCAGCCTTATCGCCCATGTTGGAGCCAGCCTTATCGCCCATGTTGGAGCCAGCCTTATCGCCCATGTTGGAGCCAGCCTTATCGCCCTTGTGGAGCCAGCCTTATCGCCCATGTGGAGCCAGCCTTATCGCCCATGTTGGAGCCAGCCTTATCGCCCATGTTGGAGCCAGCCTTATCGCCCATGTTGGAGCCAGCCTTATCGCCCATGTTGGAGCCAGCCTTATCGCCCATGTTGGAGCCAGCCTTATCACCCATGTGGAGCCAGCCTTATCGCCCATGTGGAGCCAGCCTTATTGCCCATGTGGAGCCAGCCTTATCGCCCATGTGGAGCCAGCCTTATCACCCATGTTGGAGCCAGCCTTATTGCCCATGTGGAGCCAGCCTTAGGCTATCTAAACACGGGCGAGCGCGACATCGGGCCTAGAAACCCAGTGCGATATCATGCTTGTCAACGTGTGTGTTACCGCTTTCCGAAATTGCGATCCTCCGGCGCTTGTTTCACGCGTGTCGGAGGATCGGCACGTGTTTCCCATTGTTTAAACGGGAAACATCACATCACACAGCAAAACAACGGGCAAGGCGATCCGAGGAACGCCGAGAAATAGAATGCAATAAGGGATGACAGGCTGCTCCCACAGACCGCACACACGCTGCCTACTCCCTGTCACTGCAGAAGGACCCCGAGCGGTCGTCTGTCGGAGACTCCTCAGTGGGCCCCTCTATATATGTTATACCTGCTGCAGGGCTCAGCGTGTAATGTGCCCCCCTCTGCTATATGCGCTATACCTGCTGCAGGGAATGCACACATTAACCCCTAGTTGTCCTCACTATGGTGTGAGGAGCAGCCTCCCAGCAGTGAGAGGGTTACATGAAGCACACAGCGCTGTATAGACGCAGGTCCTGTGACTGTACGTGTGCACAATGGTCAGCAGTCCTGCCTGCAGGCTCCCGGCCATCAGCATTAGTACTAGATGAGAAGCTGAAAGAGCCAAAAGAGGCAGAATTCCCATCACTGCCCCCAGTGACTACTGACAGGAAGACTGGAGGCACGGGGAGGGGGCGGAGAGGCGGACCAATCACAGGCTGCGATACATACGGGGCGGAACGTGCCAGCCAATAGCAGGCCTGCTCTCTCGCACACCCAGGAAGAGTCTCTGCGCTCTCCGGAGCTGCACTTGTCATTGTTTGGCGAGTAGTTGGAGCAGCTGGAGCTGCGGGCACGGAGGATGGCGGAGCCCGGGCGGCCAGGGCCGGTGTGACGGGTAAGAGGCGGCTCCTTGTACCGCTTGTCCTTGCTTTACGGCTCTTGGCATCTTAAGGAAGAAATTGTTTACCATCTGTTCTAGCGCCAGGGTCCATAGGAAGCCACAGGGTGTGTGTATATAGTGTACAGTATATAGGGGGAGCCACAGGGTGTAGTATATAGTGTACAGTATATAGGGGAGCCACAGGGTGTAGTATATATAGTGTACAGTATATAGGGGGAGTCACAGGGTGTATATATAGTGTACAGTATATAGGGGGAGCCACAGGGTGTATATATAGTGTACAGTATA